>NC_050092.1:3091807-3417931 GCF_009764565.3 Dermochelys coriacea | reverse complement strand
GGCTGAGAGGCTCTTCCAACCACCATCGCTGCTCCCCTCCCCTCAGCTCTCCCCCCATCGCTGCCCTCTTGGGGCTCCCCCCATCACTGCTCCCCTTCCCTCAACTCTCCCCCCATCGCTGCCCCCTTGGGGCTCCCCCACCCCCGTCACTGCCCCCACCCTCAGCCCTCCCCCCATTGCTGCCCCCTTGGGGCTCCCCCCATCACTGTCCCCTCCCCTCAGCCCTCCCCCCATCACTGCCCCCCTGGGGCTTCCCCACCCCCATCACTGCCCCATAGTGGTTGGTGCAAAGGGGTCTGGAGCATAGCTACCCTCCATTATAACCCAGGCTCCTTTATTGTTTTGCCCCACGGTTCCTGGGTCTCACCCTCTGGCTGCCCCGGCTCTGTGTTTGGCTGGCGTTTTGGCCCCAGCTTGGGTTAATGAGAAGCAGCTGGTAGTTGGATTCCAGCCGACTCAGCTGCTTCCCGAAGTATCTGGGGTGTGCAGGGGCCCAGACCTTCCCGGCCTTCTCCAGGGGCTCAGCCGTGTGGGCAGCCCTAGGGCTGGGATCTGACGTTCCTGACTGGGGGGGGGGGAGGGCGTCCAGCAGGTCTGGGGGAGCCCTGAGCTGCGTTAGCCACACTCTCCACTTGGAGTCGTGAGCAGCCATCAGGCCACATAACGGCAACTGGGTGCGGAGCCCGACGGGGCTGCTGGGGTTATAGGGGCCACCAGGAACTTTCTGGGTAACATAACTAGAGAGGGTCCCTTCTCCCCCTCCCCCATCCTCTGTCCTAGGCTCCGCCCCTTCACTCCCTCAGCCCCAGCCTCTCTCAGCCCCTCTTTCTCCCCCACCCCCCTCCTTGTCTCAGTCCCTTCCCCCTTGTCCTTTTCTTCCCCACTGCCCTCAGGTGGCCAGCAGGGGCTGATGGGGGCTGAGGTGGGCTCAGTGGATCAGGCTCCTGAGCTTCCCACCTAACAGCTGGGACATTTCCCAGGGGTGCCCAGAGCTGGGGGGCACCTCACTCCCACCCACCCTGAGCACGAGGCGGCCTCATCTGTGCCTGCTGGGGGTCAGTTCCCTGACTCCACCGGCCACGGGCAGCACGAGCTTCTGGCTCCGGGCCCTGCGGGCTCTTTCTAGGTGAGCACTAAGCTCACTCCTATCCTGAAGCATCACTAGGCTCACTCCAATCCCCAAGCGTCCCCTGGAGCACCCCGCCCCCCAGGCCTCCCAAAGGACCAGGCCCACAGCAGGGTCACCACGCCTCAGGCCGACGTTCATTTAACACAGAGCATAGATCCGAGAAGAAGCAAGTGAAATCAATAGAAACAAAGGGTTACACAGTAAATCAAACCCCCTCAGTTCGAGAGCCCCACTGCAGCTAACACGACATTCCCCTGCCTCGTACAGACCTGCTCACCCAGCGGTTTGGGGCCAACATTAAACAGCCAGATCGCCCATGATGAGCCAGGCCAGCTGGCAGCTCGTCCCGCAGTGAACTGGCTGTCCCTCTGCGCCAACCATCATAGTCTTCACTTGTAAATGGGGGAACATCCCCATCCCCCACAGCTGGTTTTGTTGAGAATCACCCCTGGAGCAACCCCAATCACTTGATCAGCATTTTGCTCAGACTATAAATAGGCTTCCAATGTGCAGTCTGACAGGTTTCAGAGTAGCAGCCGTGTTAGTCTGTATTCGCAAAAAGAAAAGGAGTACTTGTGGCACCTTAGAGACTAACAAATTTATTAGAGCATAAGCTTTCGTGAGCTACATAAGCTTTCGTGCTCTAATAAATTTGTTAGTCTCTAAGGTGGCACAAGTACTCCTTTTCTTTCAATGTGCAGTCTGACGCTCAGCCTGCAAGCAGCCATCCAGGGAGCTGAGCAGCTCCTGATCTCCCAAGGGAATGCCCAGGAATAAACATTTGATGGCTTTTGGAGTTCTGTACCCCTGCTGCAGCCCCTCGGCCAGAGGAGCTCGCTCTTCCCGCCGCAGCCCCTCGCTCAGACGAGTTCCATGCCCCCATTGATTATTCCGGGGGGGCTGTGCCCCTACTCCCCAACCCCACCCCGTGCACGCTCCTGCCTGCAAGGAAACTGTTTATCACCCTCTGGTGACCAGCCCCAGCCCACAGGCCTTAAGAATCCAGTTTTCAGTATGGAACTGTAATGCCACACATATTCACTGCACAGACATGTCAATACTCGTGAGGCCCGGTGTAACACAGGCATTCAGCACAACCCTCTTTGGTGAACTAGACCCCAGACCCAGGCGACCCCTGTAACCCAGATGTATCCATGCCCTTTGCCAGTGGGCACCAGCAGTCCCTGGCTCACACCCCTCATCCCACCGCACCTCCCTTACCTGATAATGAGTTTGGGGTCCTGCAGATTGGATCCAGTCCGTGACTGGCTTGGGAGGGGGAATTATGAGAGGCCTGGATCCACCAGAACTTTGGGGTCCCTTCTGCCCCCTTCAAAACAACTCTGAGTCCCTCTTGACTCCTGGAACTTCTGCTTCCCTGTTCCCGCCTGAGCCCCTTGACAGTCAGATCAGAGCCTTCTCTGGCAGGAGGCTGTTGGGGCCAGAGGAGTTAGTGCAATCGCTGGCATTTCACAGCAGGTAACTTAGTAACATACTCAGTAACTTTCTCCTGTGTCAGGGGCCCCCTCAGCTCCCTGGATCCTGCCAAGGCCAGGAGCCTGAGTCCCTGATTTGGTCAGGTTCATATGATTTGGTGCCCTGCCCAATCTCTGTGCTGAGCCCACTGTCTAGACTCTAGACACGTCCCCTGCACCAGTAGGGCATTGGGTAGCAGTTTCCCACATGGGAGAGCTGGGGGAATCTTCTGGCCTGTGCTAGGAGCTCAGACCCAAGGAGCGAATAGTCCCATCTGGCCTTGCTCTCTATGTATCTGTGAGCACTGAGTTTTCCAGTAGCCGCCGGCTGAACCCTGGCACTGGGGGGACGAGCTGCTGTCTCTGCCTGGCTCCCAGCATGTTCACATAGCCTGGATGACCTTGGACCAGAAACGGGTTTTCATCAGGGTAATTCCCAGGCCCCTACAGAACAGCAGGGCAGTACATACAGCCTCCATCGCCCCATGTAGGGGTGAGCTCCCGGGTATGGGGGAAGCAGCTCCTATGTTCATTGCAGCACAGGCAGGGGGCTCGCAGCTTTAGGAACTGAAGGAGTCTCTCAGCCCTGCTCTGGTCATTTGTTCTACGTTTTTGCTAAGCCTGGTTCTGTTCTCCCCCTGGTATAACCCCCCACCCCACCCCTGACATAAGTGCAGTTCCTTCTCCTGGTTACACTGCAAACTCAGAGATTCTCTGCTAGAGACTGGTTCCCCTGGGCTGTCACTTCCTCCAGGGCAAAGGGGCTGGAAACGCTCCCTGTCTGACCAGGGAGTGCTCTTCACCCATTTGACCCTCCCTTTGCACTGCCGCCAATGACTGCCCAGCGGGCAGAGCAACCCAGACGTAGGACACTGGTTCTAGCTCTGCCGCTGATACTGACCCACTGGCTGGCCTTGGTCAAGTCAGGGCTCTGCTCCGTGCCTCAGTTTCCCCATCTGTAACGTGGGACGAGGGCTCTGACCTGGCTCATGGGTCTAGGGGGAGGCTCAATCAATGGATAATTATAAAGCACCTAGAAATCCTCAGTGGGAAAGAGCTTGAGCCGTGCCACTGATAACACCAGGCCCCACCTTCCTGCAAGTGCTAACCGGTCATGGCCACCAAGCCTGCGTCTCAGCAGTGCTGGGAGTGTGCTCATCCCCCACCCCGGTGATAAGTCATGTGAGTGCTGTGGCTAAAGGAGACCTGCCTCGAGCTCATGCAGGCAGGGGTCTGGGCTCCAGCTACCATGCTGCATATGTGTTCAGCTGGGCAGTGGCATCCACTGCCTGGAGACCCTGATTTGGTCCTTTGTCACAGCACCCACATGAGGGGCACACACACATGCCGATACTCCAGCCTCAACAGCGCTCACCCCCTCCCTCTGCCAGCAGCTGTCCAGGGGCCAGGACACAGGAGTGGGAGCCAGGTGACCTGGGACCTATTCCACCCCTCCGCCACTGACTTGCTGGGTGGGTCCCTTCCCCCTACTCTCTCTGTGCCTCTGTTTCCGTCATCCCCAAAATGGGGACCAGTCTTTTACCCCCTTTGTGAAGCCTTTTAGATCCTGGCTGAAGACGGGCGCTGACATGCTGGGCCCCTGAACCTGGACACATCTCCAGAATCCAGCCAGATAGCCCCCAGCCTTTGGGATCACCTGGGGGAGCCAGTGCAGCTGCCCGAGCACTCGCTTCCCACCCCACAGACCTGCAGCAGCCCTATCAGGATGCAGGCCGGGCTATGCCCTCTACACAGCTGCACGGTGTTCCATACAGCAAGTGGAAGTTTGGATTTTGATGTGCAGTTTCATTTTGCTCTTTCGCTCCCTCTGACCTACAAACCACAGGTCCAGCCTACCCCCGCCCCCCTTTCAGGACAGAAATGCAGGCAATCATCCGCTCTGCAGACCAGAAATAAACCTGCTCCCCTGATCTGTGAGATTTCAGTGGCCTCTTAATGGTTTTAATGAACAAGCAGCCAGAGAGGCATTAGGGCAGAGCCTTAGAAAGTGCAACGATTGGCTGGCTGAGCCTTTAGAGACAGGAATAATCATCAATTGCACTCACAAACTGCCTTTACTAGTAGTTATTTATCCTGCAGTGGCACCTCCGAGCCATGGGCACGGAGCAGGACCCCGTGATGCCAGGCGCTGTACACACGCAGAACAAGGCAAGAGGGTAATTAACCACTGGGACAATTTATCAAGGGTCGGGGCACATTCTCCTTCATTGACAGTTGTTTAAATCAAGACTGGATACCTTTTAAAATTCCTAGCGCTAGAAATGATCTGGGGGCAGGTCAGACTAAATGATCTCAGTGATCTCTGTGACATTATATGATTAAAATATGACCCTGTAGATCATTGTTGCTACCATTGTTATATGAATGCAACACATCTCATACATCAGCAGGTTGCAAACTTTAGCTACCCCCATTTTGATTTAAAATTTTTCTCGGAGCCCCAAACCCCCTGCTCAGCCCCAGACCCCGCTCCTACTCCATCACTTCCCCCAAGGCCCCACCCAACCTCTTCCTGCCCCACTACATCCCTGCCCCTCCTCTTCCCCACCTCTTTCCACCCCCTCCCCTAAATGCACCCTGTCCCCACTCCTCCCCCTCCCTCCCAGTGCCCCCTGCACACCACTGAACAGCTGTTCCCCAGTGTGCAAGAGGAACTGGGAGGGAAGGGGAGGAGTTGATCAGTGGGGCTGGCAGACCCAGACATGATTCTGCCCGCTCCCCCGAGCATGCCCTGTCCCAACTCCTCCCACTTCCTCCCAGTGCCTCCTGCACGCCGGGGAACAGCTCGTGCAGGAGTTGAGGAAGGGAGGGGGAGGAGTTGATCAGTGGGGCCCCCTGCAGTACCCTCGCGGACTCCCAGGGGTCTGCGGACCCTGGTTTGAGAAATGCTGTTTTATGTCATGGAAGGTGTCAGTGGAAAAGTGATGGTTTGCTAAATATGATTATCCTATTTGTATGCATGTATCATTTTTGTATCTGAAGTTATGAATATTGACCATGTACCTGTATTTCAAATGTGTTTGCTCCTGTGGTAATACTCATGAGGTATTTTACATGGAGTCTAGCCAGCACATTGTGAATGGAGTAGTTGAGTGATGGGCCATCAGCAAACACAATGGGCCATGAAAGAAGCTTATCCCCACCTGATGGACTTTCATGTGGATGTTCTAACTAGAATATGAGTAATGGCCCCTGTTATGACTCACTGAAGCATGCAAGGGCATGTGACTAGATCATGTGACATTGAACTCCATCCTGTGCTGTATTTTTCCACAGACTGTGCTGTGGGATTTGTTTGAAACAATGAGTTTCCCTCCACATGGCAAAAGCTATAAAAGGCCCTTGAGACATCTCCATTTTGCTTCTTCCCTGCTCTAACCTCTGTACTTATACCAATGGGAGCATTCTAACCAAGGGACTGAAGACCTTCCTGTGATGGGGTGGGTCACAGAAACCCCCTTGGGACTGCAATCTGATGTGCTGAGACTACCTCTAAGCCCATTTTCCCTGGCAACTTGGGACTCCAGTACCTTGCTGGGTTGTGCCAGACACGCCAGCCTGCTGCAAACACAGACCCAGGTCTGAACCACATCCCCCGAAAGCTGCAGACTAAACTGAAAACAGCTTAATAAGTGCTCCTGTCTCCAACACCCAGATACCCAGTTCCCAAAGGGATCCAAACCCCAAATGAATCCATTTTACTCTGTATAAAGCTTATACAGGGTAAACTCATAAATTGTTCACCCGCTATAACACTGATAGCGAGATATGCACAACTGTCTGCTCCCCCAGGAATTAATTACTTGCTCTGAGTTAAGTAAAAAGTGATTTTAGTAAATATAAAATGGAGGATCAAAGAGGTTCCAAGTAATAACAGACAGAACAAAGTAAATTACCAAGCAAAATAAAACAAAACATGAAAGTCTAAGCCTCATACAGTAAGAAACTAAATGCAAGTAAATCTCACCCTCAGAGATGTTCCAATAAGCTTCTTTTCCAGACTAGACTTCCTCCTAGTCTGGGTCCAGCAATCGCTCCCTGTAGTTATTCTCCTTTGTTCCAGTTTCCTTCAGGCATCCTTTGGGGTGGAGAGGCTATTTCTTGAGCCAGCTGAAGACAAAATGGAGGGGTTTCCAGGGTCTTATATAGTCTCTCTCTTGTGGGTAGAAACCCCCCTCTCCCCATGTCATAAAAATAAAGGGAAGGGTAACCATCTTTCTGTATACAGTGCTATAAAATCCCTCCTGGCCAGAGGCAAAACCCTTTCACCTGTAAAGGGTTAAGAGGCTAAGATAACCTCACTGGCACCTGACCAAAATGACCAATGAGGAGAAAAGATACTTTCAAATCTGGAGAAGGGGGGAAACAAAGGGTTTGTCTGTCTTTTGCTGGGAATAGATCTCAGAGCTTCTGTTAGTTAGTAAGTAATCTAGCTAGAAATGCGTTAGATTTCCTTTTGTTTAATGGCTGGTAAAATAAGCTGTGCTGAATGGAATGTATATTCCTGTTTTTGTGTCTTTTTGTAACTTAAGGTTTTGCCTAGATGGATTCTCTATGTTTTGAATCTGATTACCCTGTAAGGTATTTACCATCCTGATTTTACAGAGGTGATTCTTTTACCTTTTCTTTAATTAAAATTCTTCTTTTAAGAACCTGATTGATTTTTCATTGTTCCTAAGATCCAAGGGTTTGGGTCTGTGTTCACCTGCACAAATTGGTGAAGATTTTTATCAAGCCTTCTCCAGGAAAAGAGGTGTAGGGCTTGGGGGAATATTTTGGGGGAAGACATCTCCAAGTGGGCTCTTTCCCTGTTCTTTGTTTAACATGCTTGGTGGTGGCAGCATAAGGTTCAAGGACAAGGCAAAGTTTGTACCTTGAGGAAGTTTTAACCTAAGCTGGTAAGAATAAGCTTAGGGGGTCTTTCATGCAGGTCTCCACATCTGTAACCTAGAGTTCAGAGTGGAGAAGGAACCTTGACACCCCCTGTGTAGAATCACAGCTACAAGATGGAGTTTTGGAGTCACATGGGTAAGTCACATGTCCATGCATGACTCAATTCTCTACAGGCTGAGCCATTGCCCACATGTTAGTCTGAATTTTCCCAGGAAAGCTCAGATGTGGATTGTCGTCTCTGAAGGTCCATTGTTAGTTTAGTGCTCCCAATTACTTGAATAACCCCTTCACACTATGTTGCCCAAATCTGCCTTATGTACTTCCTACAGCAAACGCTTTAAATACAAGCATAGAGCCAATGCTCATAACTTCAGATATAAAAATGATACATGCATACAAATAGGATGAATACATTCAGTAGAACATAACCTTTGCAAAGATATGTTACATGTTTAAACATGCAGCTAAGGGTAGCATAAAATCCCTTCTTTATTTGTAAGGGGTTAAGAAGCTCAAATAACCTGGTTGGCACCTGACCAAAAGAACCAATAAGGAAAGAAGATACTTTCAAATCTGCATGGCGGAGTTTTTGTTTGTGCTCTCTTCATTGTGTTCTCTCGGGACAGAGAGAGGGACCAGGCAGGAAAAAAACCTCTCCTAAAACCCTACCTGAAATAAGCATCTAAGGGTGTGTCTACACTATGAAATTAGGTCAAATTTATAAAAGTCAGTTTTTTAGAAATCGTTTTTATATAGTCGATTGTGTGTGTCCCCACACAAAATGCTCTAAGTGCATTAAGTGCATTAACTTGGCAGAGTGCTTCCACAGTACCAAGGCTAGTGTCGACTTCTGGAGCATTGCACTGTGGCTAGCTATCCCACAGTTCCTGCAGTCTCCACCGCCCATTGGAATTCTGGGTTGAGATCCGAATGCCTAATGGGGCAAAAACATTGTTGTGGGTGGTTCTGGGTACATGTTGTCAGGCCCTCCCTCCCTCCCTACGTGAACGCAACAGCAGACAATCATTTTGCGCCTTTTTTCCTGAGTTACCTGTGCAGACGCCATACCACGGCAAGCATGGAGCCCGTTCAGCTCACTGTCACCGTATGTCTTCTGGGTGCTGGCAGACATGGTACTGCATTGCTACACAGCAGCAGCAACCCATTGCCTTGTGGCAGCAGATGGTGCAATAGGCCTGATAACCATCATCATCATGTCCCAGGTGCTCCTGGATGCCTCGGTAAGGTCGGTCAGGAGCACCTGGGCAGATATGGGTGCAGGGACTAAAATAGGTCATTCTCTTTAGTCCTGCCGGCAGTCCTATTGTACCATCTTCTGGCAAGCAGGAAGGAGATGTGGATGGCTAGCAGTTCTACTGCACCGTCTGCTGCCAGCCAAAGATGTAAAAGATAGATGGGGTGGATCAAAACAAGAAATACACCAGATTTGTTTTGTATTCGTTTGCTTCCCCCCTCCCTCCCTCCCTCCCTCCGTGAAATCAACGGCCAATAATCGTTTCAGTGAGGTCTGTCAGGGGCACCTTGAAAAGTTTAATGGAGATTCAGTCCTGCTTGAAATACCAGGGGGAAGGAGAGCTCAGTGGGTTGAGCATTGGCCTGCTAAAACCAGGGTTTTGAGTTCAATCCTTGAGGGGGGCCATTCTGTGTGACAGTTGTTTTTGTTTCTCCTTGATGTAAAGCCACCCCCTTTGTTGATTTTAATTCCCTGTAAGCCAATCCTGTAAGCTATGTCGTCAGTCGCCCCTCCCTCCGTCAGAGCAATGGCAGACAATCGTTCCACACCTTTTTTCTGTGCAGACACCATACCACAACATGCATGGAGCCCGCTCAGATCACTTTGGCAATTAGGAGCACATTAAACACCACGCGCATTATCCAGCAATATATGCAGCACCAGAACCTGGCAAAGTGAAACCAGGCGAGTTGGCGATGTCAGCGCAGCGATGAGAGTGATGAGGACATGGACACAGACTTCTCTCAAAGCATGGGCCCTGCCAATGTGGGCATCATGGTGCTAATGGGGCAGGTTCATGCGGTGGAATGCCGATTCTGGGCTTGGGAAACAAGCACAGACTGGTAGGACCACGATTCCCAGTGGCTGCGAAACTTTCACATGCGTAAGGGCACTTTCATGGAACTTTGTGACTTGCTTTCCTCTGCCCTGAGGTGCAAAAATACCAAGATGAGAGCAGCCCTCACAGTTGAGAAGCGAGTGGCAATAGCCCTGTGGAAGCTTGCAACGCCAGACAGCTACCGGTCAGTCGGGAATCAATTTGGAGTGGGCAAATCTACTGTGGGGGCTGCTGTGATGCAAGTAGCCAATGCAATCAAAGATCTGTTGATATCAAGGGTAGTGACCCTGGGAAATGTGCAGGTCATAGTGGATGGCTTTGCTGCAATGGGATTCCCTAACTGTGGTGGGGCCATAGATGGAACCCATATCCCTATCTTGGCACCGGAGCACCAAGCCGGCGAGTACATAAACCACAAGAGGTACTTTTCAATAGTGCTGCAAGCACTGGTCGATCACAAGGGACATTTCACCAACATCAGTGTGGGATGGCCGGTAAAGGTACATGAGGTACATCTTCAGGAACTCTGGTCTGTTTCAGAAGCTGCAGGAAGGGACTTTCTTCCCAGACCAGAAAATAACTGTTGGGGATGTTGAAATGCCTATAGTTATTCTTGGGGACCCAGCCTACCCCTTAATGCCAGGGCTTATGAAACCATACACAGGCAGCCTGGAGAGTAGTCAGGAGCTGTTCAACTACAGGCTGAGCAAGTGCAGAATGGTGGTAGAGTGTGCATTTGGACACTTAAAAGCGCGCTGGTGCAGTTTACTGACTTGGTTAGACCTCAGCGAAACCAATATTCCCACTGTTATTACTGCTTGTTGTGCACTCCACAATATCTGTGAGAGTAAGGGGGAGACGTTTATGGTGGGGTGGGAGGTTGAGGCAAATCGCCTGGCTGCTGGTTACTCACAGCCAGACACCCAGGGTGGTTAGAAGAGCACAGGAGGGCACGGTGCGCAACAGAGAAGCTTTGAAAACCAGTTTCATGACTGGCCAGGCTATGGTGTGAAAGTTCTGTTTGTTTCTCCTTGATGAACCCTTCCCCCACCCCCCTTGGTTCACTCTACTTCCCTGTAAGCTAACTACCCTCCCCTCCTCCCTTCGATCACCGCTTGCAGAGGCAATAAAGTCATTGTTGCTTCACATTCATGCATTCTTTATTAATTCATTACACAAATAGGGGGATAACTGCCAAGGTAGCCCGGGAGGAGTGGTGGAGGAGAGAAGCACCAGGAGGGGTGGTGGAGGAGGGAAGGACAAGGCCACACAGCACTTTAAAAGTTTAAAACTTTAAAACTTATTGAATGCCAGCCTTCTGTTATTTGGGCAATCCTCTGGGGTAGAGTGTCCAAGTGGCCGGAGGCCCCCCCACCGCGTTCTTGGGTGTCTGGGTGAGGAGGCTATGGAACTTGGGGAGGAGGGCGGTTGGTTACACAGGGGCTGTAGTGGCAGTCTGTGCTCCTGCTGCCTTTCCTGCAGCTCAACCATATGCTGGAGCATATTAGTTTGATCCTCCAGCAGCCTCAGCATTGAATCCTGCCTCCTCTCATCACGCTGCCACCACCTTTCAGCTTCAGCCCTCTCTTCAGCCCGCTACTTATTCTCTTCAGCCCACCACCTCTCCTCCCGGTCATTTTTGCTTTCCTGCACTCTGACATTGTCTGCCTCCACGCATTCGTCTGTGCTCTGTCAATGTGGGAGGACAGCATGAGCTCAGAGAACATTTCATCACGAGTGCATTTTTTTCGCCTTCTAATCTTCGCTAGCCTGTGGGAAGGAGAAGATCCTGTGATCCTTGAAACACATGCAGCTGGTGGAGAAAAAAAAAGGGACAGTGGTATTTAAAAAGACACATTTTATAGAACAATGGGTACATTCTGTCACTGTAAACCTTGCTGTTAAGTTTACATACATAACACATGTGTTTTCATTACAAGGTCACATTTTGCCTCCCCCCACCATGTGGCTAACCCCTCCCCCCTCCCCATGGCTAACAGCAGGGAACATTTCTGTTCAGCCACAGGCAAACAGCCCAGCAGGAACGGGCACCTTTAAATGTTCCCTTAAGAAAAGCACCCTATTTCAACCAGGTGACCTTGAATGATATCACTCTCCTGAGGTTAACACAGAGAGATAAAGAACGGATGTTGTTGGAATGCCAGCAAACATACACTGCAATGCTTTGTTCTGCAATGATTCCCAAGTACGTGCTACTGGCCTGGCGGGGTAAAGTGTCCTACCATGGTGGACGGAATAAGGCTGCCCTCCCCAGAAACCTTTTCCAAAGGCTTTGGGAGTACATCCAAGAGAGCTTTATGGAGATGTCCCTGGAGGATTTCAACTCCATCCCCAGACACGTTAACAGACTTTTCCAGTAGCTGTACTGGCCGTGAATGCCAGGGCAAATTAATCATTAAACACGCTTGCTTTTAAACCATGTATACTATTTAAAAAGGTACACTCACCAGAGGTCCCTTCTCCACCTGGTGGGTCCAGAAGGCAGCCTTGGGTGGGTTCGGGGGGTAATGGCTCCAGGTCCAGGGTGAGAAACAGTTCCTGGCTGTCGGGAAAACCGGTTTCTCCACTCACTTGCTGTGAGCTATCTACAACCTTGTGCAGCTCATCATACAAGTGACATGTTTTGGGCTCTGACCTGGAGCGGCTGTTTTCCTCTCTAGTTTTCTGGTAGGCTTGCCTCAGCTCCTTAATTTTCAAGCGGCACTGCTTCGGGTCCCTGTTATGGCCTCTGTCCTTCATGCCCTGGGAGATTTTGACAAATGTTTTGGCATTTTGAAACTGGAACGGAGTTCTGATAACACGGATTCCTGTCCCCATACAGCGATCAGATCCCGTACCTCCTGTTTGGTCCATGCTGGAGCTCTTTTTCGATTCTGGGACTCCATCATGGTCACCTCTGCTGATGAGCTCTGCATGGTCACCTGCAGCTTGCCACACTGGCCAAACAGGAAATTGAAATTCAAAAGTTCGCGGGCCTTTTCCTGTCTACCTGGCCAGTGCATCTGAGTTGAGAGCACTGTCCAGAGCAGTCACAATGGAGCACTCTGGGATAGCTCCCGGAGGCCAATACTGTCTAATTGTGTCCACAGTACCCCAAATTCAACCCAGCAAGGCCGATTTCAGCGCTAATCCCCTTGTCGGCGGTGGAGTAAGGAAATCGATTTTAAGAACCCTTTAAGTCAAAAAAAGGGCTTCGTCGTGTGGATGGGTGCAGGGTTAAATTGATTTAATGCTGCTAAATTCGACCCCAGCTCCTAGTGTAGACCAGGGCTAAGACTACAAAAATTGTAAGTAAAGCAAGGAAATGCGTTGAATTATCTTTTATTTTAGCTTGTGAATTTTCCTTATGCTAAGAGGGAGGTTTATTCCTGTTTTTGGAACTTTGAAGTTGAGCCTAGAGGGGAATCTTCTGTGTTTTAAATCTTTTTATTACCCTGTAAAATTACCTTCCATCCTGATTTTACAGAGGTGCTTCTTTTATCTTTTTTCTTTATAAAAAGTTCTTCTTTTAAGAACCTGATTGATTTTAGTGTCGTAAAAATAAAGAGCCTGGTCTGTACTTTTATTAAAGGCAATTGGTTAGTATATTATTCTCAAGTCTCCCCAGAAAAAGGGGTGAAGGGGCTTGGGGGGAATATTTTGGGGAAACAGGGACTCCAAATGGCCCTTTTCCCTGGATGTTTCTCTAAATTACTTGGTGGTGGCAGCAATACCATCCAAGAACAAAGAAAGGATTTGTACCTTGGGGAAGTTTTAACCTAAGCTGGTAGAATTAATCTTAGGGGGTCTTTCATGCGGGTCCCCACATCTGTAACCCAGAGTTCATAGTGGGGAGGGAACCTTAACAATAGCATAAAACATATTCCAGTTATGTCATATTTACATTCATAAGCATATTTATATAAAGCATTATGGGGTGCAATGTCACACTTCCAATTATTTGGGACCAACCAGAGACTTAACAAGCCAGCAGTTTATTCCATCACTGCTCCAAACCTGATCCAAGAATTTTGCAATTATTGTATGTATTTGATTCCTTTAACCAATTTTAACTCTCACATTTCTTTCTTTTTATAAATAAACCTTTAGATATTAGATGCTAAAGGATTGGCAACAGCATGATTATTGGGTAAGATCAGAGTTAATATATTGACCTGGGTATGTGGCTGGTCCTTTGGGCTCAGAAGAACTATGTTGTTTATTGAAGGTGGTTTTAAATAACCACTCATCATTACGTCTAGTGTCTGGGTGTTGAATCCAGGACTGGAATACATAAGGAGGCTGCATTTCAGACGTCTTGTTAGCCAGTGTGGTGAATAACCACCAGTTTAGGGGTGTGTCTGGCCTATTTCTCAGCAGCTTGTCCTGAATTTGGTATTCTCAGTTGTGACGCACTGAGACACTGTGACAGTCCCTATGACAACAGGTGAGCCAGACAGAGACTTAGGGCAGCCTTTCCCCCCAGCAGATCCCAAAGCCTTTCCCTAAGGAACGTACCAGCTGAGAATTTGCAGAGTGGCACCAGCTGCCCCTCCCTATTCTCATCCTCATCTCAGCTGAGAGTATCCTTCAGCCTCATCCTGGTTGCTGGTAGTGGGAGATCAGCTTATGCCCGGAAGCAGCTTTTATATCCCTCCCACATGTGTTGTCATTGACTATGGTGACTCCGGAGGTTCTCGCTGTCCATAGAAATGTGTAGTCCCTTTTGGAATCTTGCTAAGTTCTTGGCTCCAATGACTTCCTGGGGCAGGGAGCTCCGCAGGGTAATTATGTCATGTGGAAAAGCATTTCCTTTGGTTGGTTTTTATCACACTTCCAGAGCCTAACTGTGGAAGGGCCAGAGTCCAGTCCCCTCATTGGGTTGCAGGAGCTGGCTCCGCGGCGGAGCCCTCTTTACGCTACCCTGGCAAGATGCTGGAATTTAAGGTTTGGTCCTGACACACACAGCACGACTGTTCACTTCAGGGCCCACAGGGCCAGGCTTGAGATCGGGGTAAAACCCATGGGAAGGCGCTGCTGGAGTGACAGCTGGAACTGGAGGCTTGCTTGGCCTAACCAGAATGAAAGAAGAGAGTGTGAAGAGCTGAGCATGGAGAGACCAGGCAGCATTGCTGTGTGGTGTTAAAGGGGCTGTGCTCCACCCCAGAACCAGCAGCCTTTCAAGCAGTACAATCCAGTGGATCTGAGCAGTGCTTTGTGCCCTTTGGGATGACACCCTTTTCTCTAGGCCATTCTGTGCCCTTGATTTATAAGATATTCTCCACAGGGGTCATCACCACCAGCTTGCTCTGAAATAGCCCCTCTGGCAGGGCCTCTAGGGCCCATCTACATGCCCTGGCCTGTGTGGAGGGAACGGGTGTTGAGGACTAGGGTACGGGGTAGGGGAACGTGTGCTGGAGGAGACGAGGGGAGGACGCTGGGTTTATTCTTGCTTGCGCCATTGTTTTTTCACTGGCTGGGAACCAAGGAGCCACTGACCCCAATGCTGCCTTGGGAGCTGCAAGGGCTGAGCAAGAGCTCCTCCGCCAGCTCACAGGGCCTTGCATCCTGGAGATTAGCAGCCCAAGCGTCTATCATGAGCCAGCAGGAAAGAGCCCATGAAGGGGCCCTGTGTAGGGATTGCTCCCCTGCCTGCAGCTGGCTTTTCTGAAGCCTGAGCTCTTGGGCTTAGTGATATCCATGGCAGTGAGTCCCACAGGCCGGCAGCATGTTGGATGCCGGTTTGAATTTGCCACACTGGGGCTGCCTGGGCTCAGAATTCAGGCCCCATTTGCCATAGCATGTTGAGTTTGCTGGTGAGCGAAGCTGGGAGCGGAACTGGGCCTCCAGCAGAGATGGCCCCGCTAACAGTCCTGAACAGGAGAACGGCACATAAATCCACTCGTGCCAAGGGAATCAGCTCTCTGGTGCCATCACCTCTCTTCAGGCAGAGGGGCTGCCCTTGCCTAATAAGGAAATGAGCTGTCTCGGGCTTGAGGGATGGGACCCGCCGAGCCCTCGTGTCTCCCCCAGCTCCTGGCTCTCAGGTAGAGCATGTCTCTTCACTGCCAGCCAGGGTTAGCAGGGGAGGATGGGAAGCAGGCCTGGCTCTTGCCCAGACTGACACTAATGCAGCTGCTGCAGCTAGAGGCTCAATCCAGGGGCTCCTTCTGCCCTCTGCACCAGGCCCAGCCCCACAGGCCGGCTGCAGCCAAAGCCCCTGAGGAGGGAAGGGCCACCCCATGCCCCTTGCTGGGCACACTGCTCCCGGTCAGTCCTGCCAGGAAAGGCTCTGCCCTCACATGTCAGCCATCCAGAAGGTGGATCAGATGGCCCTCGGGGGTTGCTGCAGGGCTCCCAGTGGGGAAGTGAACATTAACCCGGTGCAGTAAATCCTGGGCTGCGTGCATGACGTTACTGCAGGCTGCACTTACAGCCATTGCACACCCCTCCTCCCTGCCAGCCCCCAGGTCCTGCTACAGCTGGGGGCTGGTGATGGCCCTGCTTCTGCTGAGTACCCACAAAGCCCACAGACTGACCCAGGGGCCTCCCTGGAGAGCTCAGCCCTTTGCTGGTCACAGCCCCCGGGACCAGCAGGGGGCACTGTATAGGGGCGCGAGGGCCCATCGGTTCACGGGCCCGTTTCCAGCGCAGCTTGTGGAGGTGAAGAGCCAAGTGCTGCTGAGGACCTGGCCCTCGGGGGTGGGGGGGAGCTTGGAAGCCAAACTGCCTCCACTACTCCAGGCCCCGACCCATTGCCCGCAGCGGGAAGGGCTGGGGTGCTGAGGGACTGGCTCCCACTGATGGGTCGGCCCAAAGGCAGCATCAGCCCCAGCAGGTGGGAGGTGCTGGGCTGGAGAGGTCAGGGGGAGCACATCATAGAATCATAGAATCATAGAATCTCAGGGTTGGAAGGGACCTCAGGAGGTATCTAGTCCAACTCCCTGCTCAAAGCAGGACCAATCCCCAACTAAATCATCCCAGCCAGGGCTTTGTCAAGCCTGATCTTAAAAACTTCTAAGGAAGGAGATTCCACCACCTCCCTAGGTAACCCATTCCAGTGTTTCACCACCCTCCTAATGAAAAAGTTTTTCCTAATATCCAACCTAAACCTCCCCCACTGCAACTTGAGACCATTACTCCTTGTTCTGTCATCTGGTACCACTGAGAACAATCTAGATCCATCCTATTTGGAACCCCCTTTCAGGTAGTTGAAAGCAGCTATCAAATCCCCCCTCATCCTTCTCTTCTGCAGACTAAACAATCCCAGTTCCCTCAGCCTCTCCTCATAAGTCATGTGTTTCAGCCCCCTAATCATTTTTGTTGCCCTCCGCTGGACGCTTTCCAATTTTTCCACATCCTTCTTGTAGTGTGGGGCCCAAAACTGGACACTATACTCCAGATGAGGCCTCACCAATGAATAGAGGGGAACGATCAGGTCCCTTGATCTGCAGGAAATGCCCCTACTTATACAGCCCAAAATGCCATTGGCCTTCTTGGCAACAATGGCACACTGTTGACTCATATCCAGCTTCTCGTCCACTGTAACCCCTAGGTCCTTTTCTGAGGAACTGCTGCCTAGCCATTCGGTTCCTAGTCTGTAGCGGTGCATGGGATTTTTCTGTCCTAAGTGCAGGACTCTGCACTTGTCCTTGTTGAACCTCATCAGATTTCTTTTGGCCCAATCCTCTAATTTGTCTAGGGCCCTCTGTATCCTATCCCTACCCTCCAGCATATCTACCTCTCCTCCCAGTTCAGTGTCATCTACAAACTTGCTGAGGGTGCAATCCACACTATCCTCCAGATCATTTATGAAGATATTGAACAAAACCGGCCCAAGGACCGACCCTTGGGGCACTCCACTTGACATGGCTGCCAACTAGACATGGAGCCATTGATCACTACCCATTGAGCCTGACAATCTAGCAAACTTTCTATCCACCTTATAGTGCATTCATCCAGCACATACTTCTTTAACTTGCTGGCAAGAATACTGTGGGAGACCGTGTCAAATGCTTTGCTAAAGTCAAGGAACAACACGTCCACTGCTTTCCCCTCATCCACAGAGCCAGTTATCTCATCATAGAAGGCAATTAGATTAGTCAGGCATGACTTGCCCTTGACGAATCCATGCTGACTGTTCCTGATCTCTTTCCTCTCCTCTAAGTGCTTCAGAATTGATTCCTTGAGGACCTGCTCCATGATTTTTCCAGGGACTGAGGTGAGGCTGACTGGCCTGTAGTTCCCAGGATCCTCCTTCTTCCCTTTTTTAAAGATGGGCACTACATTAGCCTTTTTCCAGTTGTCCGGGACTTCCCCCGATTGCCATGAGTTTTTAAAGATAATGGCCAATGGCTCTGCAATCACATCCGCCAATTCCTTTAGCTCTCTCGGATGCAGCGCATCCGGCCCCATGGACTTGTCCTCGTCCAGCTTTTCTAAATAGTCCCGAACCACTTCTTTCTCCACAGAGGGCTGGTCACCTCCTCCCCATGCTGTGCTGCCCAGTGCAGTAGTCTGGGAGCTGACCTTGTTCGTGAAGAGGCAAAAAAAGCATTGAGTACATTAGCTTTTTCCACATCCTCTGTCACTAGGTTGCCTCCCTCATTCAGTAAGGGGCCCACACTTTCCTTGGCTTTCTTCTTGTTGCTAAGATACCTGAAGAAACCCTTCTTGTTAGTCTTAACATCTCTTGTTAGCTGCAACTCCAAGTGTGATTTGGCCTTCCTGATTTCACTCCTGCATGCCCGAGCAATATTTTTATACTCTTTCCTGGTCATTTGTCCAATCTTCCACTTCTTGTAAGCTTCTTTTTTGTGTTTAAGATCAGCAAGCATTTCGCTGTGAAGCCAAGCTGGTCGCCTGCCATATTTACTATTCTTTCTACACACGGGATGGTTTGTCCCTGTAACCTCAATAAGGATTCTTTAAAATACAGCCAGCTCTCCTGGACTCCTTTCCCCCTCATGTTATTCTCCCAGGGGATCCTACCCATCATTTCCTGAGGGAGTCAAAGTTTGCTTTTCTGAAGTCCAGGGTCCGTATTCTGCTGCTCTCCTTTCTTCCCTGTGTCAGGACCCTGAACTCGACCATCTCATGTTCACTGCCTCCCAGGTTCCCATCCACTTTGGCTTTCCCTACTAATTCTTCCCGGTTTGTGAGCAGCAGGTCAAGAAGAGCTCTGCCCCTAGTTGGTTCCTCCAGCACTTGCACCAGGAAATTATCCCCTACAGTTTCCAAAAACTTCCTGGATTGTGTGTGCACCACTGTATTGCTCTTCCAGTAGATATCAGGGTGATTGAAGTGTCCCATGAGAACCAGGGCCTGCGATCTAGTAACTTCCGTGAGTTGCCGGAAGAAAGCCTCGTCCACCTCATCCCTCTGGTCTGGTGGTCTATAGCAGACTCCCACCACGACATCACCCTTGTTGTTCACACTTCTAAACTTAATCCAGAGACTCTCAGGTTTTTGTGCAGTTTCATACTTGAGCTTTGAGCAGTCATACTGCTCCCTTACATACAATGCAACCCCCCACCTTTTCTGCCCTGCCTGTCCTTCCTGAACCGTTTATATCCATCCATGACAGTATTCCAGTCATGTGAGTTATCTCAGCAAGTCTCTGTTATTCCAATCACATCATAATTCCTTGACTGTGCCAGGACTTCCAGTTCTCCCTGCTTGTTTCCCAGGCTTCTTGCATTTGTGTATTGGCACTTGAGATAACTCACTGATCGTGCTGCTTTCTCAATATGAGGCAGGAGCCCTCCCCTCTTGCGCGCGCCTGCTTGTGCTTCCTCCCAGTATCCCACTTCCCCACTTACCTCAGAGCTTTGGTCTCCTTCCCCCGATGAATCTAGTTTAAAACCCTCCTCACCAGCTTAGCCAGCCTGCTTGCGAAGATGCTCTTCCCTCTCTTTGTTAAGTAGAGCCCATCTCTGCTTAGCACTCCTCCTTCTTGGAACACCATCCCATGGTCAAAGAATCCAAAGCCTTCTCTCCGACACCACCTGCGTAGCCATTCGTTGACTTTCACGATTCGATGGTCTCTACCAGGCCTTTTCTTTCCACAGGGAGGATGGACGAGAACACCACTTGCGCCTCAAACTCCTTTATCCTTCTTCCCAGAGCCACGTAGTCTGCAGTGATCTGCTCAAGGTCATTCTTGGAAGTATCATTGGTGCCCACGTGGAGAAGCAGGAAGGGGTAGCGATCCGAGGGCTTGATGAGTCTTGGCAGTCTCTCCGTCACATCGTGAATCCTAGATCCTGGCAAGCCGCAGACTTCTTGGTTTTCCTGGTCAGGGCGGCAGATAGATGACTCAGTCCCCCTGAGGAGAGAGTCCCCAACCACCACCACCCTCCTCCTTCTCTTGGGAGTGGTGGTCATGGAACCTGCATCTCTAGGACAGTGCATCTCATGCCTTCCAGTCGGCAGAGTCTCCTTCTGTTCCCTTCCCTCAGATGTATCATCTAGTCCACTCTCCGCATTAGTACCTGTGGAGAGAATATGAAAGTGGTTGCTTACCTGTATCTGCGTTGCTGGTACATGGACGCTCCCCTTTCTTCTTCTGGAGGTCACATGCTGCCAAATTTCTTCACCGTCCTCCCGTCCCCGCTGCTCAGCCTGCTCTGAATCTTCAGAATGTTGTGTCTGTAGAAGCATATCCTGACGTCTGTCCAGGAAATCTTCAGTTTCTCTTATGCAACGCAGGGTCGATACCTGTTGCTCCAGGCCTTGAACCTTCTCTTCCAATATGGAGACCAGCTTGCACTTTGTACAGACAAAGTCGCTTCTGTCCTGTGGAAGAAAGACAAACATGGCACATCCAGTGCAGGTCACAACAGCTGAACGCTCACCATCCATGTCACCTTCCTTCTACGAGCTTCCTCAGGAGTTGTAGTAACTACTCAGAGAAGCCGGCAAGATGTAAGCCTCAGTGGGCTCTCCCCGGGCGAACTCCCAGGCAAACTCCCTCCGTTAGCCTCTCTGCTGTTCGCTGCTCAGCTGGTTTGCAGCTGACTGGCTTTTTATAGCAGACAACAGGCCTCTCGGAAGCACTCAGATTATGGGATGGCTCTGCCTTATTCCAGTCCCTAGCAGGCTGCTGCCCATGTCCCAGACCCTGCTGCACTGGCTGGCACCAGGGCCCGGCTTGCTACATGTGAGTTCCAGCTGCCAGACAACATGGTCGGGATTGGAGCTTATTCCCTGCTGAGCTCAAGACTGGGGCAAGTTTGGGGCTGGAAGCTACGTGGTCCCTCTGGGTCAGGGCTGACCTGGGTGGGCAGCAGGGGGAAGCCAGGCTGCTGCTGCCCCAGCCCAAGGAGACACAGAGACGCTCTCTGTTTCCCTCCAGCTCAGACAGCCTGCCCAGCATTGCAAGCAGCCAAGGACAGCATTTCACCTGGCTGGAGAATGTGCCGGTTCCAAGCCAGGCCAGCAGGTTCGGGCAATTTACACAGGCAGGCCCAGGCCAGCAACCACCCTGCCATGATCCCATTGCCCATGGGACTGGACCACCCTTCTTCTGGGCACTTTGCTGGCATAGCCAGGGCAGGGGAAGAGAGACCCAACCACCCCCTCCCTCTTCCAGCCAGTCCTGGAAGAGGTGACACAGCCTGGCCCAGCTGGGGTGCATTAGCAGCCAGTGAGGCATGACTCTGCTCTCACCCCCCAGCTAACTAGGGCCAGGGGCAAGCCCACCTCTCATTCTTCCTTCCCCAGCCCGGCTCAGCTGCTGGCTTCCTCCCCCACTAGTTGCTACGTGGGCTCAAGGTCACTGGGCAGATTTATGGCCTTGGATCCTGCCTCTCCCCCGCTTCCCAGACATGTCCCCCCATTCTCTCATTAGGAGGGCTGAGTATCTGTAAGCCAATCCAGCACCAGCAGACAGCGCTCATGCCCACCTAGCACTGGGCCTGGAGCTCTTGGCAGCTACTGCCTACTGGGAAGCCCATCCCACCTTAGCCATGGTGCTCTTGGCACAGGGATAACGAGATGGAGCCACTCAGGGACAGCTGGGTCCACAGTAACCATGGTCACTAGTCACACACAAACACGCAGGGCCCAGCTCCCAAACTGTGTGCGGAGGAGGGAGGTGTGTGTATGTGGGGCAGTGGGAAAGAGGCTGCAATTGGTTGGGAAGGAGGAAGAGCTTATTTTTTCAGTATCCTGCCATGTAGCACCCTTCAAACAAGCCCACACATGAGCGCTGGTTAATAACCCATTGGCCACTAAGCCTGGAGTATCACCTTCATCCCAGGTCTCTGAGCTGTGTTCCAAACAGTCCTTGGTGTGCAGCCTGCTGCATTATCTTTTGGTCCACAGAAATAGCCCCATCCCTCCAGCCTCACTCCCCAGGACTGGTTCCGTTGCTCTGCTTTGAATTTCCTCTCACCGTCTTTACCTTTGTGCTGCTGAAGTACCTAGAAATGTATGCAGCCTCCCTAGAGCCACTTAATGAGGATCATCTGTCCCCTCTATCTCCTCACTTTGCTTGTGGGAGTGCATGGGCCAGAGCTGAGCGCTGGGTACCGGCCAGGGGGATGTTCCCTGCTTGCACTGGGACGGGGATCTTGGGTTGAAGGGTATAGAACTCTTCTCCTTTCTAGCCACTTCCCTGTTCAGGGTTGGCGACATTTATAGCCTTCTTTCAAAGTTGGTGATCATACATCAGTGCAGACTGATCTTTTGAGGTCTGCTGATATCTGGGCCATGCGCCAAGGCTTCTCTCCTCCCCTTGGATTTCTTCCATCCACAGTCATTGAAAGAGCCATCCAAGTGATATAACTCCCTGGTCTCTGCTGAATATGCCCATATCAGCGTAGCCTCGACTCCCTCAACTTCTCTCCAGTTGAAGCAACCCACATTAGGCCCCTTCCATCCTCATTTCATTTCCAACCATTTGAGCATCTCAACATCTTCATTTCCATGGTGGAGAGCACGCTGATTTCCTTTCCTGGGGCTGGCCAAGTCTCTGTACTGAAGAGGATAGAACTGATCCTGGTGTATCAGCAGAGAGGGCCTGTCCGTTCCCTGGTTTAATGCTGTCGGTGGCTTCTCTGCAGGCATTGGGATCAGATGAAGGACTTGGTCCTATTTTTAAGAAAGGAGAAAAAAGTGATCCGGGTAACTACAGGCCTGTTAGTTTGACATCTGTAGTATGCAAGGTCTTGGAAAAAACAATTTGAAGGAGAAAGTAGTTAAGGATATTGAGGTCAATGGTAATTGGGACAAAATACAACATGGTTTTACAAAAGGTAGATCGTGCCAAACCAACCTGATCTCCTTCTTTGAGAAGGTAACAGATTTTTTAGACAAAGGAAACACAGTGGATCTAATTTACCTCGATTTTAGTAAGGCGTTTTGATATGGTGCCACATGGGGAATTTTTAGTTAAATTGAAAAGATGGGGATCAATATGAAAATTGAAAGGGAGATAAGGAACTGGTTAAAGGGGAGACAACAATGGGTCCCAGCGGTCCACCTCCGTCTCAAAGGGCCTGATGAAGCACGAAGCCTTCATGGAGGAGAGGGAGACCAGGTTATCCTCCAGCACCTGGAACACCTCATATGGCACAGTACAAGAACAAGGGACACCACAGACTCGGGTAGGGCTTCCAAAGATCTGCCTTGCAGCACTGACATGAGAGATGTGGGGGGCAGGGTTCCTGAAGAGACAAGCAGCTGAGCATGGCAGGGTGTCTCCTGCTCGTTAACAAGGTACCTTGGTTAGCCAGGGGGAGAGCTGGTTTATTTAATTGTTTCTCTTTCTGTCTGAGTACAGCTAGATAGACCCTCCCTTGAACACCTTCCCAAAGCTGAGACTAGAACCCTGGGGTCCTGATTTCCAGCTCCCATTCTAACCACCAGACCAGGCTCCCCTGGTCCTCCTAGAGCCCAAATCTCCTACTCTCAGGCCTCTTACTCTAACTGTAGTCTACACTCCCCTTCCACAGCCAGGAATAGAGCCCAGGAATCCTGAGTTCCAGCACTATCCACTAAGCATGGTTTCTTTTCATTCCAAAAGATCAGAACTGCGGGGCAAGCCGTGGCCTTTAGATATCCCATCCGTCTTTCTCACTAACCCAGTTTTATTAGCAGGGAGCGAGTTTGCTGAGGACATCCTGACCTATGAAGTTGCTGGCTGCAGTAGGGGTGTCCCTCAGTGATTCAGTTAATACCTGGGACCTGCAGGGCTCTGTAGCTCAGAAGCAAAGAGTTTGCTCAACTCTGTGATGAAAATGTGTTTATGCCTGAAGGGAGAGAGAGAGAGAAACTGGTGTTAATCTAGGGGGACTAGGAACAAGGGACAGCCAGGGAGTGATCTGGATTGCTTAATAATCTGAGGGCTGGCAAACAGCGAGTGTTTTAAAACAGTCAAATGTCAACTCATACATCTAGGACAAAAGAATGCAGGCCAGACTTCCAGGCTGGGGGACTCTCCTGGGAAGCAGGGACTCTGTAAAAGAGGTGGGGGTCGTGGTGTGTAAACTTCCAGTGTGACTCTGGGGCCAAAAGGGCTAACGTATAAACGGGAATCTTGTGTAGGAGTCGGGCGGTTCTGGTCTATCTGGATGTGGCACTGCTCGGATACTGAGTCCTCCAGCTCTGGTGTCCACAGCTCCGAGGATGTTGATGAATTGGAGAGGGGTCAGCAAAGAGTCAGGAGAATGATTAAGCGATTGGAAAATATGCCCGAGTGAGAGACTCGAGGAGCACGATCTGCTTAGCTTCACACAAAGAAGGTGAAGGGGTGACTTGGTCCCGGCCCCTCAGTAATTATGTGGGGAAATAATACTTGCTAGAGGGGTCCTCAGTCTCCTCGATAAAGGTAGAACAGGATCCAGTGGCTGGAAGCTGAAGCTAGACAAACTGGGACTGGAAATAAGGTGGACGTTTTGAACAGCCTGGGGAACTAACCATTAGAATGACTTCCCAAGGGGCGTGGTGAATTCTCCATCACCTGGTAGTTTTTCAATGAGATGGGCTGGTTTTGGAAGGATCTGCTCTGGGTCACAGTAGTTAGTTCGGGGAAGTCCAGTGGCCTGTGCGATACAGGAGGGCAGACGTGGTCACAATGGGCCCTTCTGACCTAGGAATATGTGACTTTCTGAGCCCTGGCGGCTGCGTGGCTCCAGGACATACTAAACCCTGACTTATAACCAGTTAGAGATGACACTGCACCTGCCAGCTGGTCGCCCGCCCAACAATCCATTCCCCGGCCTCAGCGTTGTACAGTGCTGAGTGACGGGCCTCTCGCCCCTTCCCTTGGCATTCACACGTTGACTTGTCTTCAGGAGGCTCCTTGGCAGCAGGGTGGAGGGGTGAAACCTAACCCCCACCTCCCCAGGGATGTGGGGCAGGAGGTGTCTTGGGAGGTTGAGGAATGAGATATGGGACCTTTCATATCTATGGGTCACCAATTCCAGTCCAGTCTGAGGCTGGCTCAAAGAATGGGATATGGGGGCTTTCCTGTCTAGGGGGCCCCAACTCCAATCCAGCCCCAGGGTGGGGGCTTAGAGGGTCAGGAAATGAAATGCATGTCCTTTCCCCTCTAGGGGGCGCCAGCTCCCATCCGACCCCAGGGCAGGGACTGGCTGGCTCAGGGGGGCAGGGAATGGGACACAGGGCCTTGCCCCTCTAGAGAACTAACTCCAATCCAGGCCCAGCTCACTAGTGAGTGACAGGTTTCAGAGTAGCAGCCGTGTTAGTCTGTATCCGCAAGAAGAAAAGGAGGACTTGTGGCAATTTAGAGACTAACAAATTTATTTGAGTATAAGCTTTTGTGAGCTACAACTCACATCTGATGAAGTGAGCTTTAGCTCACAAAAGCTTATGCTTAAATAAATTTGTTAGTCTCTAAATTGCCACAAGTCCTCCTTTTCTTCTAGCGAATGAAAATTATTCCTATCTTATGTCTCTTTTGTGGCCCTGGCATGAGATGAGTTTGGGGTGTCATTTGAGGACAGGTGCCCATAGCACAGAACTGCCATCCTACCGGGCCCCATTGTGGGCAGCCTTTGCAGACAGGCCCTGGGCAGAATGGGCCACCAAAGGTAGGGCGAAGGCACATTGGTGAGAGTTCCCCATAGCCACTCTGCTTGTTGTATGCCCAGGCCTTTCAGCCTCCCACTGACCTCTTGCTGGCTCCCACAGGGGGACGGATCAGGTGTTCCAGGTGCTGGAGGATAACCTGGTCTCCCTCTCCACCATGAAGGCCTAGTGCTTCATCAGGCCCTTTGAGACAGAGGTGGACCGCTGGGAGCACGGCTGACTGAGAGGAGGAGACAAGGGAGGGGAAATGGGGGCTGAGGTGCAGCGGGAAGCGTGGGTGGGGCAGGTGGGAAAGGCACTGTGGAGGAGCATCGGCGGGCTTCTATGGTGCCTCTCCCAGCACAATGTCTTCCCCTGATGCCCCCCGTGCACCAGCTCATCCTTAGGCACCTCCGCTGTCTCCCCAGCCCCGTAAGATCCAATTCAAAATCACTCCCACTCCTGGTCTGTGCCTGCTGGGCAGCCTTCCCGCTGCGGGTGCCAGCCCCTCTCCCCTTTCAGCCTCAGCTGTGAAATCCCCTTCGCCCCCTGGCTCCAGGGCCTGGGTCAGCGTCTCCCGCTTTGCGAGGGAGATGACGTTGGCATGAAGAAATTTGGTTGCATTGTACTAAAGAGGGTGCTGCTGGAGAACCCTGCTATTCCCCTTCCAGCTCCGTCACTCCCCTTGTTCCCAGATGGCTTCAGAGCAAAGAGCCTAGGTCAGCTCCCAGCCCTGTCCCAAACCCTGTCTACACGGCAGTCAGAGGGGGACTAGCTAGCTGGCGTGACACCCAAGCAGCTAGCCTGTGCCACAGCCCTGCTGCTGGGACTAGGCAGCTGCTGTTACTGAAGCTAGCTGTGCCGCCTGCATGTAGACGTCCCCTCAGCCCCTTGGCTACCTGCCTCCCAGGAGTGGTGTGTGACGTGGAGCGGGCCATGCGCTGGACCCCGAAGGAGCTGCTGAGAAACTGCCGCCTGGCCCTGAAGAAGATGCTGATGAAAAGGGACAAGGGGGTGCAGAAGTGGGCAGACAGGTAACTAGTGTGCCCCCAGGGCGTGTGGGGCTGCAGATCGGCCAGTGGCTCGGGATGGCCTCTGGGCCACAGGGACTGGCCTTACAGGCTAATCCAGCTCCACTGAAGTCAGTGGGAGTCTTTCGATTGACATGGGTTGGATCAGGCCTTTGGTACACTGCACAGACTCAGGTCATATGTGAAATGAGTTTGGTGAGCCTCAGTCCAGCCACTCAGTTAAACATGGGAGGAGGGTTCAGAATTTAGAGCAGAGGATTGAGTGTCAGGGCTCCTGGGTTCTCATCCTGACTCAGAGGGGAGTGGAGCTAGTGGTTAGAGGAGGGAGACTGGGAGCCAGGACTCCTGGATTCTATCCCCAGCTCTGGGAAGTGGGTCCTAGGCATTAGAGCAGGCACTAGGGAATTAGAACTGCTGGTCTCTATACCACTCTAAGTGCAGAAGTGTTCAGGCTGGGTGGAGGAGGCAGGACATAGGGCCCAGGAGGAATGGTTATTACTAGGTGTGACGTTATGAGTGTAAGGTGTCAGGGCCAGAAAGAGTTAATTAACTCACAGACTGACCTGACCCATGGCCGAACTTTAGAAACTGGTTAGGAAGATATGTAAATGAATAGAGCTGTGAAATGCAAGCCTTCATTGTTAGAGATAGAAGGGTAGATGTTTGTTCAGGTCTTGTGATGTAAGCAAACAAGTCTTCTCTGTGGCTATAGCTTTGATTCAAAGATCCAAAAAGGAATATTAACATTTAGGAAGATACTTGAGTGAAATGGTATTATTGTCTATATGTCTCTTTGAAGATTGTGGTAACCTGTATCTGAACTGCTTAATGGATAAATTACCCTGTACTAATTGCCATGATGTTTGGGAGACAGAAAGTTAAGCCTATTGTTTTCTCAGGCCAAAAGGCTGCTGGAAATGTATAAAAACCTTGGGTCACGATCCTTCTTCATCTCAGATCTGCTTTGGGTTTCAAGAGGGGGAAACCTTAAGCCATAAGGATTGAGATCCCCAGTCACTGACTGGAGTCACCCTGAATATGGACATTGGATCTAACCTGTGGACTATTTCTAAAAGGACTTTTGGCAACTACAAGCTCATCTCTGCCATGTATCTGAACCTCAAGAATTGAATTCAAGTCCGTCTATGTATTGATCTTTTAACCAACACTCTCTCTCTTTTCTTTTTTAATAAATTTTGGTTTAGTTAATAAGAATTGACTGTAAGCATGTATTTTGGGTAAGATCTGAGTTATCATTTGGCCTGGGTTTGGGGCTTGGTCCTTTGGGGTCAGGAGAACCTTTTCTTGTCTATGATGAAATAAGATTTTCAGAATTTATCATCATATGTTTGACATGTGTGTCTGGATGGAGGCCTGAGGCTGGGTACTTTAAGGGAACTGCATTATTTGGACGTCTGAGTAACCAGGGAGGTACTGTCATAAATATAAAGGGAAGGGTAACCACCTTTCTGTATACAGTCCTATAAAATCCCTCCTGGCTAGAGGCAAAACCCTTTCACCTGTAAAGGGTTAAGAAGCTAAGGTAACCCCACTGGCACCTGACCCAAAACGACCAATGAGGGGACAAGATACTTTCAAATCTGGAGGGGGAGAACAAAGGGTTTGTCCGTGTGATGATTTTGCCGGGAACGGATCAGGAATGCAGACTTACAACTCCTGTTAAGTTAGTAAGTAATTTAGTTAGAAATGCGTTAGATTTCCTTTTGTTTAACGACTGGTAAAATAAGCTGTGCTGGATGGAATGTATATTCCTGTTTCTGTGTCTTTTTGTAACTTAAGGTTTTTGCCTAGAGGGATTCTCTGTGTTTTGAATCTGATTTCCCTGTAAGGTATTTACCATCCTGATTTTACAGAGGTGATTCTTTTACCTTTTCTTTAATTAAAATTCTTCTTCTAAGAACCTGATCGATTTTTCATTGTTCCTAAGATCCAAGGGTTTGGGTCTGTGTTCACCTGCACAAATTGGTGAAGATTTTTATCAAGCCTTCCCCAGGAAAGGAGGTGTAGGGCTTGGGGGAAGACATCTCCAAGTGGGCTCTTTCCCTGTTCTTTGTTTAACATGCTTGGTGGTGGCAGCATAAGGTTCAAGGACAAGGCAAAGTTTGTACCTTGAGGAAGTTTTAACCTAAGCTGGTAATAATAAGCTTAGGGGGTCTTTCATGCAGGTCCCCACATCTGTACCCTAGAGTTCAGAGTGGGGAAGGTACCTGAACAGGTACTATAGAAGCTGTTTTGTGCTGGCTTGGGAAATCTCAGTATTGGAATATCCACCAGAGTTTGGGGTTTGTCTGTCCTAGTCTATTTGCAGTTCACCCTCATTGAGTGACCTCAGGTGGCTCCCACAGGCAGCACCATCACACTAGGATTAGGTTGTTGGAGGTCTGTGGGCAGGGTGTTCCCCAGAACTGAGCTCGGCGGGGCTGGGGAAGAGGGGATTTTCCAGGACCCCTCCCTCCACCCCACTCCTCATCTCTTGCAGATGGTGACCACTGCCAGCCATATCCAGGGGATGGCGGATGTCACCAAGTGCCTGGCCAACTGCGAGGGGACAAGAAATTCCTCAAGGTCATGAAGAAGAAGCAGGTGAAGGGGAGAGTGCAGCACAGCCATGCATGCATTCACGCGCAGTCACTGGCACTCCCGGACACGCTCATGTACTCGCACACTGCTACTACTACATACCCTCATGTACGTCTGCTCATGCTTGCAGAGGACCTTGTCACGCTCCTGTACATATACATGTACTTGTGTCACATCTGTTCGCACTCATGGCCATTTCATGTGATCACTCAAACACTTTCTCCCTCTCTCCCATCAATGTGTTCAGATGAGCAATCTCCCTCTGCCCTGTCACCTGCAGCAGGGCTTCCCCACAGCGATTTTCTCACCCCCTTGGTGCACCCTGGGCAGGGACAGCGGGCTCCCCCCTAGCGGATTCCTCTCTAGGTGTCCCTGCTGAATAAACACTCGGAGGCCACCCAGGGCAGCCTGACCAAGATCATGCGCCTGAAGATCATTGCTCTGGCAACGGTGGAAATCCACATGCAGGACGTCATAGAAAAGCTCTACAAGACTAGCTTGATGGACGTGTCATCCTTCGAGTGGCTGAGCCAGCTCTGCCTCTACTGGGACAAGGTGCGGCCCACACTGCCCCGTGCTGGCTGGATTTCCACCTGCTGGGGAGAGTGTGTATGTGGGGCTTGTTCTGCTGCCCCCTGCTGGGCAGGATCTGTCCCAGCTACACTCCTGCATCCACATCACTACCCTCTGCTGTTCAGCCGCAGCAGCCGCACTGAGGAGTAGAGAAGATGTTGCCTCCAACTTACCTGTAATCCCCTGCAGTTTGCCGTCCTGCTTGGGCCGTTAGCCACCTCTCACCTCCTTGCTCTTGCCAGCTGCCTCAGCCACCCGGTTCTGTTTTCCCCCCATCCCTTCCCCTATGGACTTCTCCTGATGTACATTGCCAGGGACAGGGTCCAGTATAGAATCAGGGTTGGAAGAGACTTCAGGAGGTCATCTAGTCCAACCCCCTGCTCAAAGAAGGACCAATCCCCAAATAAATCATCCCAGCCAGGGCTTTGTCAAGCTGGGCCTTAAAAACCTCTAAGGATGGAGATTCCACCACCTCCCAGGTAACCCATTCCAGTGCTTTACCACCCTCCTGCTGAAATAGAGTTTCCTAATATCCAATCTAAACCTCCCCCACTACAACTTAAGACCATTGCTTCTTGTTCTGTCATCTGCCACCACTGAGAACAGTCTAGATCCATCCTCTTTGGAACCCCCCCTTCAGGTAGTTGAAGGTTGCTATCAAATCCCCCCTCACTTTTCTCTTCTGCAGACTAAACAAGCTGAGTTCCCTCAGCTTCTTCTCATAAGTCATGTGCCTCAGCCCCCTAATCATTTTCATTGCCCTCTGCTGGACTCTCTCCAATTTATCCACAACCTTTCTGTAGTGGGAGGACCAAAACTGGACACAATACTCCAAATGTGGCCTCACCAGTGCTGAATAGAGGGGAATAATCACTTCCCTAAATCTGCTGGCAATGCTCCTACTAATGCAGCCCAATATGCTATTAGCTTTAATACAAGGGCACTGCTGACTATCATCCAGCTTCTCGTCCACTGTAACCCCCAGGTCCTTTTCTGCAGAACTGCCACTTAGCCAGTCAGTCCCCAGCCTGTAGCGGTGCATGGGATTCTTCCTTCCTAAGTGCAGGACTCTGAACTTGTCCTTGTTGAACCTCATCAGATGTCTTTTGGCCCAATCCTCCAATTTCTCTAGGTCACTCTGGACCCTATCCCTATCCTCCAGCGCATCTACCTCTCCCCACAGCCATATGTCATTGTTGTATCATCTAGATGAAGGATTCAGATTAGCTTCATTTTTTCCACCTCTGAAATAGATAGAGACCTGTAGGGCACAGCAGACGTCTGCAAATTCTGATTTTACAATTCTTTTCATTTGTTTAATACAATGAAGTAAAAACTGAAGTGCTCTAAATAAGATATGCTCCCTCTGCTAAGACTTGTTTGATGTCTCTGAAATTTGTGTATTGTAAATACTAATCTCTCGCTGCTTGCATCTTACCCAGAGTTCAGTGTTATGCTAACATTTGCTGCTGTCAACAACTCGCTCATCTAAGGTGCTTGTTATTTAGTGGCATAAATGTTAGTTTAATCTTTTGTTCAAGTGTTTGACGTGGTACATAGGGGATTAGGCTATTGGAACCCTGCTAGAGATACCTTGGCAACAAACTAGTTTAATCTGGACTTGGCGGTCCGACTCTTGGATAAGGCATCCAGTCTCCACAAAGCCTCAAAGGCCTTTGCAATGGCAGTTATGGCCAGCTAAGGGCTGCACGCAATGAAAGGTTATGGAGAGTGACTGATTTAAATTATATGAGGGCAGGCACAATGGGTATTCTTCCTCTTCCCGCTCTTTCATTTACAAATTTTGGTTTGTCAACTTGCACAACCATTGCTTACTTACGTTGCTACAAAAATTGACAATTCTGTGGCTGTGCTAGAAAGTAAAAGAAGAGTCCCACCTCTCAGGGCAGGAAGGACACTGCTTGTACACCTACTTACAAACTACAGCTGGCCCCATCACTTTTGTCCCTGTTCCTGAGGGAACATTTTCCACTCTCTCTTAAAATTTTGTTGTATAGAATAGCGCACCTGGGATGCTGTGGATAAGACTGGTTTCAGAGTAGCAGCCGTGTTAGTCTGTATTTGCAAAAAGAAAAGGAGTACTTGTGGCACCTTAGAGACTAACAAATTTATTAGAGCATCCGATGAAGTGAGCTGTAGCTCACGAAAGCTTATGCTCTAATAAATTTGTTAGTCTCTAAGGTGCCACAAGTACTCCTTTTCTTTTTGCGAATACAGACTGTTCCTCCCCCACCCACCCTGGTTCTGCAGGAATTTGTGTCCGTCAGGTAACACTTATGGACTCTGGAGCTTTTTCTACCTGGCTCAGAAATCTATTTAATTTGAACTGAAAAGTGTTTTCTCTTAGATGCCCATCAACTCTACAGATCATTTTGGACATGAATGAGTTTCCAAAAGGAGAATATTTAATTCCACCAAGACACCGTCTGTGTGGGAAATTAGCCAACTCTGCTGACACGGGCTCTTGCGTGCTTGGTCAGAGGAATAAGTTGATTGCATGTGTAATACAATTTCTATTTTTAGGGCAATCAGTTCACACTGTTGTGGGTTAAGAGTTATTGTCCATTCTTCCAGAGCTAAGTGATTTCTCTCGTGACTCCCTGAGAATTCAACCTGCCACAGCACCTGTTATCTCAGGATTTTCCATCTCATAAAGGTTTGAATATTTATGACTCTCTACACCCCTCAGCTTGCAGAATCAGCAGCACAAATGTTACCACACTGACCGAGCCCTGCTGTGAAGCTGATCCAATAATAAGAAGCTTGGAAGGATTAGATTTTTTGTCAGTAAATGTTGATTTTGTTGTACACGCACAAACAGACAACAGTCAGAATTTACAGACAGGCAAAGCAAGAAAAATGCTGCTTGAGAACTTGTTAGTATGATTTAACGATATTTATTTTGTATATTTTGACATGCGAGGTTGACACTGTGTGTGTTAATGGTTATAAACCTTTAACTTTTTGAATGTGTCTACTATAATTAAATAATTAGTCTGACACACACACACACACACCCCAATTTCCTGCAACTGTGAAAATTTAAATAGATAAACATTGGGAAAATGCTTAAAACCCATAACTTTGCACAACTGTGAAAATTTAAAAATAAAAAATGCTTTAAAATAATAGATACGAGTGGCAATTACAAGCAAATGAAAATCGAATTCTGCCAAGGCCAAATAATGAGTAATGGACTCCGAGCCTCTCATTTCCCCTAATCCTGCCAAGTTAGGAAGTAGAATTTAGATGGAATTATTCTTCTGGGTTGGAATTCACTAACGCAGAAGGCCAGCTCATCACTTAAGTCCCATTTAAACCCTTAGTAGTGCTAACCTGTTCCTAATTCACTAGGGACTGGGAATATCAGGGAGACAATACCTCAGGCCCTAGTGGCATATTGGCACAGTGGCCTCTAAGCCACTCCTGCTTGTTTATCAGTATTGAAAAGAGTCCCGATTCAGTGCAGTCCTGCAGGTGAGATGTCTTGTAGCTTCAGGGGGTAATGTTTCAGAAAGTTAACTGCTGTTGCTCTATATTAACCCCAGGTTGTTTGGAGCATCAGTGTATTTATGCAGATAAGACAAGGATGTTTTCATTTTTCCCATCCACAATGGCAAAAGCTTGATCCTTTGGCACTTTTAGCTGTGCAGTGTCTTAGAGGAGGAATATGAGCTACTGGTTAGAGAAGAACCTTGAGCTCTTTAACCATCAGGCACTAAATAAATGTCAGCTATCATTTTTCAGTAGGAAAGAGGTATATTATGTCCCTCAGTGAAAAGAAAATGGATGCAGTGTCCAATGAGAAATATCTCTGCTTCGTTCTGTGTAAAGCCTGTCATGTTGGTTTGAGCATTGGCCTGCTAAACCCAGTGTTGTGAGTTCATTCCTTGAGGGAGCCATTTAGGGAATCTGGGGCAAAAAAATTGGGGATTGAGCCTGCTTTGAGCAGGGGGTTGGACTAGATGATCTCTTGAGGTCCCTTCCAACTCTGATATTCTATGATGTTCTATGATTCTATGATGTTTCACAGAGGGCTAGCCAAAAGATTTAAGAAAAGGCAAAATTTGGTTGGTTTGATGACCCCCTCCCCCATGTTGAGGGGTAATGAATAAAGATAGGTTTGAACCAGAATTCTGCATCTGAGTGCACCCAATGGGAACTCTGCACTTGACCCCTAGGCTGAGCCACAACCACAGCTCTCTGACCCGCTCTGTGGAAAAAACCCAGATCTGAACTCTGTGGCTCTGGTTCCTTTTTGGGAATTAGGGATGTTGGTTTTGCTCCCTGCTGCCGCTGGGCTAAACCTGCTGTAGGGACTGAGGCACCCAGTCTGGTGACCTGCGCATTGTTACATGACACCTTCTTCCTAAAGACCTGCCTACCCAGTAACTGTGGCACTCAGAGTTCTTTGGAGAGGCCCTTGGGCCAGGTCACTTTCTGCAACAGTAAAACACCTCGGAGGGAGATCTGGGGAGGAAGAGGTCTGTATCTCTGTAAAGATCTCCTTCCTATGAGAGTCTCCCCAAACCTCATGGTGCCTTGTGTGGTGGTGCCCTCCCCTAGTGAAGAAGTCACAGGATTCAATCCCAAACCCTCCCTGCTCTGCTGGCTGATTGTGGGGCTGGTTATGAGAGTAGTCTATAAAAAGGAGATGTCTGTATCTGTTTGATTAGTTGGTTAATAGCTAAGGTGCCGGTGGACACAAGTATATTTGGGTTTTGTAAGACCAATAAAATATCTTGTTGTGCACTGCAAGTGGCTTTTTGGGTGTAGCTCTTAACAGGGCTCCCCCCAGTAGCCTGGTCCTGTTAGCTCTCTCGGCCTTTGTTTGTCCCAGGGAAGGGGTGAGGAATATGCGGAGAAGATCACATGGTCCCAGGCTGTATTATTTTTCCTGGGGAATAGCTGTGGGGCTATTTTTCCAGGGGATAGGTACAAGTTCTGCTGTCTCTAGCCTGTCTCTACCACTCTCTCCTGCCATCGAGCCAGGGTAGAATTAAACACTTTTTTTAGGGATTTCTTTTACTTAATACATTTTTCTTTTTAAAACAATTTAAATTTAAAATTTGAAATTGACAACTCATGTTAAGGCCTAGACTTCATATAATCTGTTAAAAGAATGTAAGCAAAATTAAAAAAAATACTAAACATGTTTGCTGCTAAAGTTTTTAAGAAAGTCAAACCATTGAATTGGTGGAAGTCCCTGGTAAGCACCTGGAACCAGAATTTGCTGAAGGGGTAAAGCAGACATTGACAGCAGATGCAGAGAGACTATTTACTTCATTTCAGTTTATTCAACTAGTACAATTCAATGACTAGGTCATTCAAAGTTGAGAAGCTGCTTGGGAGCTGAAAACACAGGAAAGCTTATTTTCCTCTTCCAGCCAATGAATAAAACTAGGTTTAAGAGAATGAGATCTACTAGTTCTAAAATCTTGACGGACATGCTGACCAGAAACAACCAGTTCAATTCACTAAATGCAGATAATACTTCCTTTTGTTTAAAAAAAAAATCAGTATTAAATGCAGAACACGATACTTTTCCCCTACATATTCAGCACCTTAAGCTAGTTGTATTTAATTAATGAAAACAATTTAAAAATGCAAATAATTTGTTAGTCTTTAAGGTGCCACAAGTACTCCTTTTCTTTTTGTGTACAGATATAGTCTATCCTCTGTGACAAAGTTCCTGCTTACCTTGGTGGGTCATGTACTTATTGGCAGATTTGCTCAGCTTGGAGCTTCACAGCAGCCCTCAGCTTGGCCATTTTTCTGAATTCACAATCCAGGTCAAATCCTCCTGTGTCTGACCAGGAGTTGGAAGGATCTGGGGGGAAACCCGGGCCCACCCTCTTCTCCGGGTTCCAGCCCAGGGCCCTGTGGAATGCAGCTGTCTAAAGAGCCTCCTGGAACAGCTGCGTGACAGCTACAACTCCCTGGGCTACTTCCCCATGGGCTACTTCCCAACACCTTCTTTATTCTCACCACAGGACCTTCCTCCTGATGTCTGATAATACTTGTACACCTCAGTCCTCCAACAGTCCATGTTCTCACTCTCAGCTCCTCACACGCACACCACAAACTGAAGTGAGCTCCTTTTTAAAACCCAGGTGCCCTGATTAGCCTGCCTTAATTGATTCCAGCAGCTTCTTGATTGGCTGCAGGTGTTCTAATCAGCCTGTCTTAATTGTCTCCAGAAGGTTCCTGATTGTTCTGGAACCTTCCCTGTTCCCTTACTCCGGGAAAAGGGACCTGCTTAACGTGGGACCCACACCTCTCTCTTTGATCACTCTCCTGTAGCCCTCTGGCTTGGAGGGAGAGGGCTGTTGCTGCTCTAGCTGTCTCCTAGCTTGGCCAGACACCACCCTCCTTCTCTGCTACCTGGTTGCTAGCCAGCTGCTGGATCCCCCACCCTTGGGTGCTGCTACTGCTCCAACTGCAGCCCCTTGTGGGGTGGGGGAGCCTGCAGGCACGCTCCCCAGAGGAGGGGAGTGAGGGACCTCAGCCCCAGCCGTTTACTGCTGTGGACACCACCACCACCACCACCTGAGAGGGGTCCTTTCTGCCTCCCTGAACCACCACCTGGAGTTCCTGGAGCTGCTGCTGCAGAGTCTGCCGCCTGGAGCTGCTGAAGACCCAAGAAGGAGAGGGAGAGGACCATCTACCAGTGGGGGAGCACCTAGAGATTTTGCAGACCACCGTGGAGAGGGCCTTAAGACTGAGTAACTTCTGAACTGTGCTCTTGTGGTGGGGGTCTTGAGTGTGTTTGTAGGGACACAGGGTGTGGTGCGGAGCTGCCCCCCGATCCATTTGTGTCCCCCCCAACCCCCACCACTACCACCACCACCGCTGTCCCCTCCACCATCCCCATTGGCTGTTTACCATCTGCCTCGGCTTCTGCCTCTGGACTCAGCTGCTTGCTCGGCTTGCCGCGCCCTGATTCCACCCTTTGGGTCAGAAGCAGCAGCCAGCCTAAACAGACTTTGTGCAAGCGCACATGGGTGCACGTGCCCCCCCCCCGGACTGCTCACCTCACAGCTTTGCCCTTTGTTACCTGCCCCATTTGCCCTATTGCAGCTTTAGCATCCCCCCTTTTGCCCCAGCCCCCGCTTACTAGCTTCAGTTTGTTTGCCTGCCCCACCCATTTCCCTCTACAGCCTTTGTTTGCCTTGCCCCAGCCTCTGAAGCTAGCCCCTTGGTTTCCTGGCCCTAACTCCAGCTCGCTTAGCCACTTGCTCCGTGCGCCCATGCCCCTTCCCATGCGCTTGTGCCACTCCCCATTTTAGTTTCAACCCTCTTCACTGCACCCCCAATGTTGTATCTTCCCCCCCCGCCCCCCAGTGCAGCTAGAGGAGCTGGAATTCCACCCTGTGTCAGTGACTGACCCCTAACCCCTGATTGCCCCCCGTCCAGCCCACCCCTTTTAGTGCCCTCCTCCCCTGCCTGCAGCCTAGCGGGGAGGAGTGGTCGACCTGCTTCCCCTTTCCCCTCCTCCTTCTGGTGTCTCCCCTTCCCTCCCTGCTCATGATGGCCGGGGATGAGACGGGTGGGGCCCCTCCAGCAGCCCGAGCTGCCCCTCCCCTGCCTGCCCCTCTGTATCCTCCCAAGCCTCTACCTCTGCTGCCAAACCATCTGCCACGACCCCCGTTGGAGCGCCAGCAGTGACGGTCACTGGGATGACCTCCACTGCTGCCACGTCCTCCCCCCCTCAGATTCGGGGGGAGCCCCCCCAGCTGGCGGGAAGGGCCAGGGTAAGAAGAAGGGGAAGGACCCCACTAAAAAGACCAGGCCCTCCATGGCAGGGGCTGCCCCCAATGCCCCAGCCCTACCACCACCTGGGGCATCCCTCCCCGCTGTTCCCTCCACTAGCTCTGCAGGTGTCCCTCCCCAGGGCATACGACCAGGTGGCGGCAGCCCCCCTCCCCCCCGCCTGCTGCTACGTCATTTCTCCAGCCCACCGCCTCCGCTACCATCTATAGCGGCCGGGGCCCCTTTCCCACCATGACCAGGAAGCACGGCGTCCGTTGCCTCCTGGTGCCCGCCTCACCCCACGTGGAGACCTATGTGCGGGCGTTGACGAGGGTGGTGGGGCCCACGGCCATTGTTGCGGCCTCCAAAATGTATGGCAAGTTCGTCTTCTTCTTAACATCGGAGGCCGCCGCCCAGGAGGCGGTGGAGAAGGGCCTGGCAGTGCGGGGCATGTTCATCCCCTTGGAGCCGCTAGAGGACCTGGGCATCTGCCTGGTCCTGACCTCCATCCCTCCCTTTCTCCCCAATGCTGCCCTGTTACCCGCCCTCTCTACCCTGGGGAAGCCCATCTCTGTCATCAGCCCTCTCCCGTTGGGCTGCAAAGACCCCGCCCTCCGTCACGTCCTCTCCTTCCGCCGGCAAGTGCAGCTTCAACTGCCGCCGGCGGCGTGTGACGGAGAGGCGCTGGAGGGGTCCTTCCTAGTCCCCTACCAGGGGGCCCATTACAGGGTGCATTATTCCACGGGGGAGGCCCGGTGCTACCTCTGCCGGGCAATGGGCACGTCCGGAGGGACTGCCCCTTGGCCTGGCAAGGAGGGGCATCCGGGATCCCCGAGCCCTGGAAGGGCACTGGCCCTGTCATCGCCAGCACCCCTGGCTGCTGGGCGCCCGAAGCCACCTCTCCTCCTTCCCAGTCCACCATTGCTCCCGCTCGGGCCCAAGGGGCACCTCCCCGACTATGCCCAGACGAGCGAGAGAGCCCCGCCCCCGCTTCTTGCAATCTGGTGGGGCCTGTGGAGGAGGGTGCGGCAGGGACACCGCCAAGCATGGGAGAGGGCCCGCCCCAAGGGGAATCTTCCCTCCCTTGTGCTGCCCCACCGTTACCCCCCCCCCCCCCGCCATCGCCTCTGCCCCCTGACATAATCCCCACTAGCCAGCCCCTGGATGATGCCATGGAGGGCTGGGCCCTAGTCCAGGGGAAGTGGGGCAAGGGGAAGGCTCGAGCTCCGCTCCTCCTGTCGGATGCGGAGGCCCCCCGGGATACCAGGAATGGGGGCACCGATGCCGAGCCTTCCGCTCTACCCACGGGTGTGCTCCATCCACCAGAGCCGGCTGGGGAAGACGTGGCAGCACTGGGAGGCGGCATCTCCCCTCCACGGGAGTCCCTCCCCTCCAAGACCCCCGAGGCACCATTTGAAACCCCAGTGTGCCCCGAAGTAACCGTCGCGTCAGGTGCCAGCAGGGAGAATCCCGGGGTGGCAGAAAGCGATCTCCCATCCATATGAAGAGATCGAGGCCCTGGGTCTGACCCTGGTCACCCAGGGAGAGGACGACCCTATGCCAGCGGGCCTCAATCTGGGCGACTTCACTCCAGCCCCCCTTTCCCCATGCTCCCTCCCCCAACTGTTGCTTCCGCTCCCACCTCCGAGGAGCCCCCGGGCTCCTCATCAACCCGGCTGCAGATGGCACCCCGCTGAGAGCCACCGAGCCTGTTGAGGTGACGTCCAGGACCTGAACCACCAGGGGCACCCCTCCTTGGTGAGGAGCATTCAACCTCCTTTTTCGGGAGGGGGCCCTACAGAAGAGAGTCCTCCCCCTGATGCCTTGGCTGCCAAATCCACCATAGAGCCTGCGCCCGGTATCACTGAGAGCCCTCTCCCCGCCCAGACTCTCGCCTCTAACCCTGCCCCTGCCCCTATCCCATCCACCTCCCGAGCTGTTATTGCTGCCCCTAGGGCTGTCTCCTTCCCTTTTCCAAGAGATGACCCCCAGGGAGTGGCCTTTGTGTTTACCCGTCCCGACCCACCAGGGGCTGCTATCCTCCCTCCGCCGCCCCCTATCGCCCCAGGGTTCCAGGCGGGCCTAGTGGTGCCAACCCATCAGGAGCCCCGTCGGGGGTCTGCACCCTGTCTGCCCATCTCTGTGGGCCACGGGGCTGTACCAGGGGCCCCGTCAGGGAGTAAACAGGAGGCCGTAACCCCATCCCGCCAAGCGCTGCGAGAGGAGTTGCGGGAGTTTTTAGAAGACGTCTGTGGCTCCCGCAACAAAGTACAGCTTGCTCTCCAGCGATGGGGGGATTTTCATCAAATCCTCCGGGCCGCAAGGGCCCTCATGGGGGACGGTAAAAGGACTGGGAGGCAGGGTGCCGCGACCTACCAGCGGGTCTGCCTCTTCCGTGACTCCTTACTCACCTAGGGGGTAGGTCACGGACTCCTGCGTGGCCCGTCGGGAGCCGCAAGCGTCCTTGCCGGCAAGGATCCCCCCAGCCCTCGTCATGGCACCTCTCACCATCGCAACATTGAACACCCGCGGCTGTAGGATGGGTCTCCGCAGGTCCCAGGTGCTCTCCTTCCTTCGGGGGGGGTACTGGTTTTCCTGCAGGAGCCCCATACGGATCTGACCGCAGAAGACAGCTGGCAGCTGGATTGGGGGGACAGGGTCTACTTTAGCCATCTCACAGTTCGTACGGCTGGAGTGGCGACCCTGATTTCCCCCGACCTACGGCCCGAGGTGCTGGGGGTCGCCGAGGCTGTGCCGGGTCGCCTGCTGCACCTCCGGGTCTGCACGGAGGGGCTCGTAGTCAACCTCGTCAACATCTATGCCCCGGCAGTGAGCCCGGAGCGGCTGCAATTCTGTCAGCAGGCGTCCGCCTTCCTCGGCACCTTGGATCCTCATGAGTGCCTGGTCCTGGGAGGGGACTTTAACATCACCCTCGAGGAGCAGGACTGCTCGGGGACTGAGTAGAGCCCGGCCGCCACCGCGATCCTCCAGGAGATAGTCGAGCACCACTCCCTGGTGGATGTCTGGCACAACCACCACCTGGATGACACTTCCACGTTCACCTTTGTCCAGGTGGAGGCCCATTGTTCGCGCCACTCCTGGCTGGACCGCATTTATTTATCAAGCTTCCATCTTTCACAAGCCAACTCCTACAGCATCCGGCTGGCCCCATTTTCTGACCATCATTTAGCCACCGTAACGGCCTCCCTCTGGGCGGAGAGGCTGGGTCCGGCCTATTGGCATTTCAACAACAGCTCGCTGGAGGATGCGGGCTTTGTGGTGTCCTTTCAGGCGTTCTGGCTGGCCTGGTGAGGGCAGCAGTGTGCCCTTCCCTAGGCGCAGCGGTGGTGGGACCTAGGGAAGGTGTGCGCACGGCTCTTCTGCCGTGACTACAACCGGGGCGCCAGCCGACGGAGGGATGCGGCGATAGAGCAATTGGAACGGGAGGTCTTAGAGCTGGAGAGGCGTCTGGCCGCCAGCCCCAAGGATCTCTGCGGAGCATGCTGGAAGAAGCGGGAGGAGCTCCAGGACCTCGAGGACCATCGGGCCCAGGATGCCTTTGTTCAATCCCACATCCGTCTCCTTCGGGAGATGGATCGTGGCTCCTGCTTCTTCTACGCCGTGGAGAAAAAGAGGGGGGCCAAGGAACATGTCTTCTGCCTTCTGGCAGAAGACGGCACCCCCCTCACGGATCTGGTGGAGATGTGCGGGAGGGCGAGAGCCTTCTACACAAGCCTTTTCTCCCCGGATCTGACCGATCCTAACGCTTGCAGAGTGCTCTGGGAGGAGCTCCCTACGGTCAGCACAGGCGACCGAGACCGGCTAGAGCTGCCTCTCACTCTGGCCGAGTTCTCGGAAGCCCTCCGTCGCATGCCCACCAATAAATCTCCAGGCATGGACGGGCTGACCATGGAGTTCTACTGCATGTTCTGGGACGTCCTGGGCCCAGACCTAGTCACCGTCTGGGCCGAGTCTTTGCAGAGCGGGGTCCTCCCTCTTTCGTGCAGGCAAGCCGTGCTCGCCTTATTGCCGAAGAAAGGGGACCTCCGTGATTTACGAAATTGGCGTCCCATCTCGCTCCTCAGCACGGTCTACAAAGTCGTGACAAAAGCAATCTCGCTGCGACTAGGGTCCATGCTGGCGGACGTGGTCCACCCAGACCAGACCTACACCGTCCCGGGCCGCAGCATCTTCGACAACCTATATCTGGTCCGGGACCTTTTGAAACTCCAGGTATAGGAATGGTCTGTTGTTCGCCCTCCTGTCCTTAGATCAGGAGGAGGCGTTCGACAGGGTGGATCACGGGTATCTCCTGAGCACTCTGCGAGCGTTTGGCTTCGGACCCCAGTTTGTGGGTTTTCTCCGAGTGCTGTACGCCTCCGCAGAGTGTTTGGTCAGGCTCAACTAGACCCTGACCGAACTGGTCAGCTTCGGGCGAGGAGTATGGCGGGGTGCCCCCTCTCAGGCAAGCTGTACGCTCTGGCGATCGAGCCCTTCTTCTGTCTCCTCCAAAGGAGGTTGACAGGGTTGGTGCTGCAGGAGCCGGAGCTGCGGCTGGTCCTGTCGACGTACGCTGATGACGTGCTCCTCGTGGTCCAGGACCCGGGCGACTTGGCGCGGGTGGAGGCTTGCCAGGCCATCTATTCGGCAGCCTCCTCCGCGTGGTCAACTGGGTCGAACTCTGGCTTGGTGGTAGGGGACTGGTGGCAGGCGAGCTCCCGCCCACCCGCGCTTCAGACCATCCAGTGGAGCGCGGGTCCGCTGCTCTATCTGGGCGTTTACCTTTCTGCCATACATCCCTCTCTGCCAGAGAACTGGCAGAATTTAGAGGGCGGGGTGACAAAGTGGCTCCGGAAATGGACAGGACTACTCCGGTGCCTCTCCCTTCGAGGGAAGGTGCTGGTGCTTAATCAACTAGTCCTGTCCATGCTTTGGTACCGGCTCAATACCCTGGTCCCGGCCCCGGGTTTCCTGGCCAACCTCTGGACATTGATTCTGGAGTTCTTTTGGTCAGGACTGCACTGGGTCCCTGTAAGGGTTCTCCAGCTACCCCGGAGGAGGGAGGGCAGGGCCTGAAATGTCTGCTTACTCAGGTCCATGTCTTCCGCCTCCAGGCCCTGCAGAGGCTCCTTTATGGTGCAGGTAGTCCGGCGTGGAGCATACTGGCGCACGCCTTCCTGCGCCGCTTCCAAGGGCTCCGATACGACCGGCAGCTCCTTTATCTCCATCCGAGAGGTCTTCCACGAGACCTCTCCGGGCTGCCGGTCTTCTACCAGGACCTCCTCCAGACCTGGAAACTCTTTACAACGACCAGGTCCGTGGCGGCCACCAAGGGGGCAGATCTCCTCGCAGAGCCCCTGCTACACAACCCCCAGCTTCGTGTGCAGGTGGCGGAGTCCCGCTCTGTGTGCCAGAGGTTGGTCCTGGCAGAAGTCACAAGAGTCTGAGACCTCCTGGACTATGATCGGGGAGACTGGCTGGATCCCCTGACGCTCACTCAGCGCATGGGGCTTTCCAGACCTTGTACTCCCTGGCGCATACTTCAGGAGGTGAAGGCCACTTTGCTGCCCGCTACTCGGGTTTATCTCAAACGGGTCCTGCACGAGGGCACGCCCCGCCCACCCTCTACCCCAGGCCCACCGGACCTTTTAATTGGACCCCTGCCCCATGGACCCAACCAACCCCCTCACCCCTTCACTGTAAGCCGGCTGCATGAGATGCAGCCGTTCTGCTTTCAAACCGCACCAAGAAAACATCTATACTCGCACGTGCTCCACACCCTTCACGCCCTCACCCTCGTGTCCCGCTCCGATACAAAATGGCGGGACCTCCTCACCCTCCAAAGGTGGCAGGAGCCCCAGTGGGCCAGCCTATATTCCACCTTAGTCCTGTGGCCTGCCGGGGATGTCAGTTGGCGGCTCCTTCACAGAGCCGTGAGCACAGGCATGTTCTTGGCGCGGTTCACCTCAATCCCAGACACCTGCCCCTTTTACAGCGTGAGGGAAACCCTGGCACATGTCTATCTAGAGTGCGCCAGGCTGCAGCCCCTATTCCAGCTCCTCACCACTATTTTATTACATTTTTGGTTGCACTTTCCCCCTCACCTTCTTATTTATGCACTCCCTATCCATGGCCCCACAAAGTCACGGGATCTCCTGGTCAACCTCCTCCTGGCCCTAGCTAAAATGGCCATCTATAAAACCAGAGTGAGGAGGTTGGCCGATGGAGTCTCCTGTGACTGTGGGACCTATTTCTGATCCTCGGTCTGTTCACGTCTCCGGGCAGAGTTCCTCTGGGCAGTGTCCTCTGACTCCCTTGACGCCTTTGAGGAGCAGTGGGTGCTATCTGGGGTTCTCTGCTTGGAGTCCCTGTCCGGTTCCCTTCGTTTGACCCTTCGACCACACTCCTGTCCCTGTTGTTTCATTAGTTGTCCCCTGGAATTTTTTGGCATCTAGTTCCTGTGGATCCCCCTTTTAGGCTGGGGGGGGATCCTTTAGCAGTGGATGGGCTTTGCCCACCCACTTCCTGGATCCCAATAGGATTACTCTCCCATAACCATCCGGCCCGACCCTGTCACACCTCGTTAACTAAAAAGTATGAACTACTGTGAATTGACCTTTCTTTAGCAAAACACCAAAGTACAAATGCAAACCAAAATTTAAACTGATTTATTTTTATCAAGGTTTCCAGCTTGGTGATTTAAATCAACCCATACAGAGCCCCTGCTGGGAGCTTTGGGGTGGGAGATGTCTCAAGCCCCAATCCATGGTTTCTCAGATGTGGCCACTATGGCTGCATGTGGCCACCGGGGGGTTTCCCTGCGGCCACGGCAGTTTCCTGTGCAGCATCAGCCCCGCCCCTCCCCTTCCTACCTGTTGCGCCTGCATGCGCCACCTCGCTGGAGACGCAGGTGGGACATACAAGGCTTAAGGAGGCAGGGAGTGGGGGTGAGGAGACAGGAGGCGAGCTGTGGGGGGGTGAGGAGGTGAGCAGGGGGTGAGGAGACGAGGTGGGGGGGTGAGGAGGCGGGAGGCAAGCTGTGCGGGGGTGAGGAGGCGGGGGGGAGAAGGCAGGGGGGGAGAGGAGGCGAGCTGTGGGGGGGGGTGAGGAGGCAGGAGGGGGTGAGGGACAAGGCAGCAAAGGATAGTGGGACGCTCTGCAACTCATAACATCTTTATAGACACAATTTGCTATCAACTCTGCCCAGCCTGCTTGATGGCCCATTAAGGGCCATCAGCTATACCAGTGACCCACTGAGAGAAGGCAGACGCGCCTGGGGACTCAGCAAGGCATGCAGGGACCTGCCTATGGACAGAACTCTGAGGTTTTTCCAGGCCATGTGCTGGACAGCTTGTCTCTAGGACAAAGAAAGCAGAGGCCACATGGCAAGACACTATAAAAAGCTGCTGCAGCTCCTCCACCTTGTCTTCAGTCCTGCTTCTTACCTCTGGAGGACCCTTGCTACAAACTGAAGCTCTGAACAAAGGACTGAAAGACCCATCGCAGCTGTGGATGTTCTCCAGAGACTTGATTTGAACCTGCTGTTTATTCCATCACTGCTACAAGCCTGAACCAAGAACTTTGTCATTCCTGTATGTAACTGATTCCATTTAACCAGTTCTAGCTCTCATCTATTTCTCTCCTTTTTATGAATAAACCGTTAGATTTTAGATTCTAAGGGACTGGCAACAGTGTGATTTGTGGGTAAGATCTGACTTGTCTATTGACCTGCGTCTGGGATCAGATCTTACCCCCAAATCACGCTGTTGCCAATCCTTTAGAATCCAAAATCTAAAGGTTTATTCACAAAAGGAAAAAGATATAGATAGAGCTAGAATTGCTTAAATGGAATCAATTCACACAGTAATGGCAAAGTTCTTGGTTCAGGCTTGTAGCAGTGACAGAATAAACTGCAGGTTCAAATCAAGTCTCTGGAGAACATCCACAGCTGCGATGGGTCTTTCAGTCCTTGCTTCAAAGCTTCAGTGTAGCAAAGTCCCTCCAGAGGTATGAAGCAGGACTGAAGACAAGATGGAGATGAGGCATCAGCCTTTTATAGTCTTTTCCAAGTATAAGAACCCCTCTTTGTTCTTACTGTGGAAAATTACAGCACAATGGAGTTTGGAGTCACATGGGCAAGTCCCTGCATACTTTGAGTCACAAGGCGTATCTGCCTTCTCTCAATGGGTCATTGTATAGCTGATGGTCCTTATGAGCCACTAACCAGGCTAGGTAAAGCTGACACTAACTTGTCTGAGGTGTCACCCAGAAGTATTGCATAAAGTTTGAAATACAGACAGTATAGAGCCAATATTCACAACTTCAACTACAAAAATGATACACACACACACAGCACAATCATAACCAGCAACCATAATCTCTCCACAGCCTCTATACAATATTTGCTGCAACTATATAACAGTGGTGGCAACAGTAATCTATAGTTAGAGATTATGTCAATAACATCACACCCTGCAAACGGAGGTGATGGATGGAGACCACGGCTTATGGTCTCTTCCAGAAACTCAACAAACTGAGTTGGGAGCTCAAGGTAAGAGAGGCTCCCCTGGCCTGGCACTGTTGGCTGGTCCCCTTGCAGTGTACGGGAAGGGCTCTTTGCAAGATGACAGCTGTGGAATCAGGGCACTTGGGGGACAGAAGAGAGGGGGGCTCTGCACCCGGTTCCTGCAGACTGTAGCTGGAGATCATTGGAGGGGCACTGTGGGATTGTGCTGGGAGGACCAATAGGACCGGTGCAGTTGCTGGGCCCTCACTTCCTGTCCTCATTAGACGTGGTGCAGAGACTCACCCCAAGCAGCCCACTGGGGACATGATCTCTTGTTCACCACTGCGTGAAGTTCTAGGGGTGGGTGTGATGCACATGAAAGGTGGGCCAAGGGGCCGCCCAAATGAGTATTCCCCCATTCCTGCTGACACCCCCGCCCCCCAAACCTGACATTGCTTCCTTTCCAACCAAAGCATCAGAACTGGGAAAGTACTGGGACTTCCAAGGTGAAGGTCAAACAGTTTAAGAGGACATTGCCCCTGATCTCAGACCTCAGGAACCTGGCCTTGCAGGAGAGGTAGGTATGGCTCATTCAAGGGCGCTGTCTGCACACACGTTGCTGGCCCAAGCTTCTGGGACATTGGAGAAGCTCTGCTGCCCTCTGGAGAGTGGCTGAAAGCTGCTCCTTCGTGGAGTAATATATGGGATACTGCGCCCCTAGCTCTGTCTGTGATGCCGCAGGATCCCCCTGACGGAATGAATCGTCCTCTGCCTTTCCTTAGCTCCTGTCATTTGAGAAGCTCGCACACCTTAGCACGCATTTAAGAAAGAAGTTTCCCAACCCCTCTGTGACACGGGTAAATTTGCTGTTCCCGTGAGGCCCAGAGAAGGGATGTATCCAAGGTCACAGAGTGAGTGGTAGGAATTGAACCCTGGAGTCCTGAGAGCATCCTCCCCCCCTCCCCAGACTATACTCCTCTTTCCCAATGGGAAAGAGAACCCAAGAATCCTAACCTATTACTTTAACCACCAGACCCTGCTCCGCTCCCACAGCTGGGGAGAGAACCCCGGAGTCCTGGCTCGCAGCCCCCTGCTCTAACCACCAGACCCAGATTGCCCCCAGCCTAGTCAGGCTTGTGGACACACAAATTGTCTCACTCTAACCACAGCCCACCCAGAGTGTGGACGCAGCAACCCTGGTGTAAAGAGGACTTATGCCTGTCGAGCTGGCCCTGCACAGGAAGGGGAACAAGCTATACTGGGATACAGCACCTGAAGACCAGCATAACCCTGGCCCCAGGAGAGGCTGTGCTGGTCTGACGCATGGTTCAAAACCACCTCTGAGCTCCTAGGACAAATGCTGTATTCAAACCAGGAAAGTCCTGCCTTTGCCTATCTCGGAGCCCATACACCGTCCCGGTATATATGCTGTCCCCTCCCACATGCGAGCCCCACTCATACACTAGCTGGTGGCCCATATACCAGTTTCCAGCCCATATGCTATCCCAGTCCATATGCTGCCCTTGCCCAATACTAATGTCCAGCACATACAATATCTAGCCCATATGCTATCCTGGCCCATCCTCCAACTGGCACCTCCCAGCCCAGGAGCTCTCCTGCTTAAAAGCACAGACTCCCCTCTGGGCCAGACTTTGCTCCCATCTGGAATCCCTCAAGCCCTTGTTTATTGTCTCCTAAATCCCTGTGCTCATTAGCAGCTCTGAGAGATCATCTGTCCCCCCCCCCCCATTAAACAACCCCAGGGATGCGCTTCACACTCTTAGGGGAGCTGGGGAGGATTTGCAGCCAGATTGCAGGCTGGACTTGGTCCAAGAGGAATCTGAAAGCGGCTGCAGACAGCACTGGCCTTGTTATTTCTGTATCCACATCAGCCTGGGGGCTTGCACAAAAGCTTCTGCTTCTCACATCACGTGCTCCAGCACCCCGGCGACCTAGAGGGTTCAATACACTGAGCTGTGTTTCCAGCTCCCTGGCCTTCGCTGCCTCCTGCTCACAGCCAGGAAACTGCAATTCAAAGAGCTGAGTGGCCTGGGGGCGGGCACCGGGAATGTGTGCCCTTCCTGGATGGGGGCAGGCCCTGGGCCTTCCCTGCCACCCTCTCCCTGGGCCCTCAGCCAAGGTGTGATGGGTCTAGAGAAGGAGCTGTCAGGACCAGGTCGTGAGACTTCCACTAGGCTTAAAAAGGGGGGGTTGGGGGGGGGGGGAAGATGCAACTGGAGAGGGGCAGCTTGGGAGGTGCCAGCTGCTGACAAGCCATGACTGTCCTAGGCATATGGCCCAGGTGACCGTCTGTAGAACAGGACAGCGCTCTTGATCCAAGTTCAGCAACAGAGCAACAGTTGGTGGGTAAAAACCTCCCTGCATGGCCCCCTGACCCTGTGCTCACCCTCCCAGCTAGACACCAGCCCCCAGCTACTTTCATCTTAGCCCCGGAAGGCAGCGTGGGTCCTGGAAAAGGGCAGAGGTGGCATCAGCAGGAGCAGAGGGTGCTGGGCTCCCAGCAGGGAATTGAAACTAGGCTGGCTGAGAAGGGAGGGAAGCATGCCAGGCTGAGCTCCCAAAGTAGGATCTCTCATTGAAGGCCCCACAAGAAAGGGCGTTGAGGCCATTTCTGGGGAACATCTCCATTGAGAGGAGTCTGGCATGGGCTGCTCAGGCCTGGAAAGCATCAGCAGGGGAAGGCCCAGTCAGCTGAGGATGCAGAGCCAGCTCCTTTGTGCTAGGCCTATCAGCACACAGGGCACTGGCTGCTAGTGCGTGACCCTTGCTCCCTACAATGTGGGAGTTAGGAGCTTGCAGAGGGGCCTGGCAGGGCAGGCTGGGGTAGCAGGAGATAGCCCCATATTGAAGGCAGCCCACTGGTGAGCATGTGGGGCAATTTGATTAAAGAAGGCTGGGTGGCAGGATGCCTGGGTTCTATTCTGCACCTCAGTACCCCTCTGGATAATCAGGTGACTGGGGAGGGGGGCACAGAGCATGGCAAGGGGCTGGACTGATGCAGTCAGACTGGGAGCACCAGGTGCTCAGATGACTGACGGGGAGCCAGGGAGGATCAAACAGGCCCTGGAAAAGCAAGGCCCTGGCTGAGGGCTGAGCCGGGAACGGAGCATGGGGCCCTGTGTGCCGAGCAGCAGTCCCTGGAAGCTTGCAGCACTATGCTGGCTGCTCACCAACGGACGCCTTCAGCCCCGCTATGCTCTCACTGGCCCCTGAGGTTGGGAATCACCCCAGCAGTGAGGGGAAGCGGGCAGGTCTGGCACAATGGTTTTACCTCATGCCACATCCCTCTGCTTGTGCACAGACAGTGCCACTTTCACACTAGTCCACCAAATGCATCCGATGAAGTGAGCTGTAGCTCACGAAAGCTTATGCTCTAATAAATTTGTTTGTCTCTAAGGTGCCACAAGTACTCCTTTTCTTTTTGTGGTGGGTGGGTTCCCAGGAGCGGCTGGTGGCAGCTCAGCATTTGTAGTTATCTGGGATGGGCAGCGCCCCAGGATTCTAGCTTCCCCCAGCAAGGATGGACAGGGGAGAGGAGGGGAGTTCCCATAGGAGCAGATGGCTTCTCCAGGGAGCGACTGGTCGAACTGAAGACACAGCGAAGCACGAGTGTTGGCCACCCTCTAGCAGCTGCTTTGCAGATAGCAGGAGGAGGATAGCACTGCCTCGGGGCTCTCCTGGCCCCTTGCGGGACTCTTGCTCACAGAGCACCACGTTTAGAGAATCTAGGTTTATTTTGCTCGGTAAGTCGCACCACACCCATCCCAGGATCCCCTACCAGAGCCCATTAAAAACATAAGGAGAGGAGAGCCCCCTCTCTGCCCCCCTTCCCCCCCCCCCGACACGAAGCAATATACAGAGTATGCCAGAGGGCCCACTGGCAGGGAATGCCCCTGCAGTACAGAGAAGGTGCGGAGTACGCAGAACCTGCACCCTTTGAGGTGAAAGGGCTCACCCACGGGTCCAGCAATAACGCAAAGGGACCCTCCAAAGGGAGGCAGCCCAGAGTCAGTGGGTAGCAGGCCGACACCCGGCACCCTCACCTGCGGTAACGGTATCGCTTGAAGTGGAACCAGAGCTGGAAGATGCCATTGGCGAACTGGCAGCGGAAGCCGTGGCGGTGTGAGTACTCCCACTCGCGGTTGACAATCTTGAAGGCGATGTCCTCGTAGGGCGGGCCAGCGTGGAAGCGCAGGATAGCGAAGTCTTTGTTGTCCTGGCAGGCCTCCAGGAAGTACTCGGGCGTGGAGCGCTTGTCAATCAGGTCGGGGTAGAAGATGTTGAACTTGTAGCCCTGCACAATCTTAGGTGGCGGGTTGTCGAAGTCGTAATGCGTCTGGTTGTACTTGTTCCACTCAAAGCCTGTGTGGACCCGGTTGAAGAAGCGGGGCTTCCGGGGCCGGTACTTGTCGGCCCATAGGTAGGCCTTGCCCGTCAGGGGCATCTCCACACTGAACTGGGCCTCGTCGGCGCCCATGCCCTCCTTGGCCCTGCGGAAGAAAATGTCCTCGGCACTCTCGCTAGCATCTCCTGTGGAGAAGGGGCAGGGGGTTGGTTAGAGGGCAGCCTGGTGGGCGGGGCCTGCAGCACTGCTGCTCCGGGGGCGCAGGCCTGCCACCCTGCCAGGGCAGTCCAGGATGAGGCAACACCACTGGATCTACCCCAGCAGGACCCAATCTGGGAAGGGGACTTGAGGCCTGACTGTTCGACCCCCGGCAGCCTGAGGCTTGCGCTGGGGGCCAGTCTGTGGCATACTAAGGAGGGAAGGGAAGAGCCCACACACCCTTCAATTGGTTACAATGCCAGTGGTAAGTCTGAAGGCTGCTGAGAATAGGGGGTGCAGGGGTCTCTGGCTTGGGCTTCAAGGGAATGGGCTGGCTGCTTGATACCCAAACCCCACGTTAATGAGTCCCAGGTCTACTCAGGCTCCTCCAGCCTCTCATCCCACACACCCTGAGGCAGGCACAGACTCCCCAGGGCTTTGCTGAGTCTGTCCCAAGCAAGGAGGCTGCCAGGCCTTCCCCAGGGAGCAGCTCTGCAGCCCCCATGCAAACTGCTGTTACCTTAGAGACCCAGGCCTTGTGCCCAGTGGGGAAGGCCCTGAAATCTGGACAGTGCCTGAATGAATTTGCCAGCCAGCACCTAGAAGATGGGCACACCCACGCCATGGGGCACCCACGCCATCCAGCAGCTGTACCTGTGACCTGGAGCTGTTGTCTCAAGAGCAGCAGCCGCTGGAGATCCTCCTCAGCCTCTAGCACATGGGCGTCGCAGGGCAGCTCGTGCGAGTTCAGCAGCCTGGGGCTGTACCTCCCGGCATCGTAGTCATCCAGGCTCTGCTGAATCAGGTCCTCCTCCATCAGCACCGCTTCCCCCTCCCCCTCGCCCTTGGCCTCTGCATCTCCACCCCCCTCCGAGGGGGCTCCCGCTGTGGAGGGGCCAGGGTGCGCTGGAGCGCTCTCCTCTGGGTCCGGCCTGCAAGGCAGAGGGAAGAGAGGTTACGGCACTGGGGGCCGGGTGAGAACCTGGACGGACAGGTCACACAGGGCAGGCTCAGGTAGCCTGGAAGGCCAGTGAGGACAGCTCTAATGCCTGTGGGTGTCTGTGCTCCCACAGGGCACTGCCCTCTACAGGGTGAATGCCACCATGCCTCTTCCGCAGACACTCTTCCTACCTGTGCCGTCCTGGCACTGTCCAGCTGCTGCAGCCTACAGAGCCAACCACAGCGAAGCTGCCTCACAAACATGAACGTTCCGTGGGCTACTGCTGCTCCAGGGCAACCCCATCCTGCCCTTCCTCCCAGGAGAGAGGACTTCTGGCAGGCAGGGGCATGGGGATGGACTGTTGATGTGAACACCCCCAAAACACTACACTCAGAACGGGGCCTTCTGTTGTCTAGGGCTGATGCAAGGCTGCTGAGGGAGGGTTGATGATCCATGTCCCAGAAGGGAAGAACCATCCTGCAGTGCTTGTGACAAGGCACTGATGCTGGCCTCTGGAAGGACGGTGGCACCTTGCTGGATCCATCGTCCGGGGGTCAGTGGGTAGAATATTTGCCTAAAACGGTAGGAACTCGACTGGAGGGAACCCCCTCAGGTTGCGTTAGCCTCTGTGATTGAGGCTGAGCAGGTGGAAACGAGGAGAGGTAAGCCCAGAGATGGAGGGGTCACGTGAAACCTGCCCACACTTACGCTTCCTATCTGTGTGCACAACAGTGCTCGAATCCAGCCAACCTTCCCATTGCTTGGGAGCTGGATCTTGGGAACTTCTCAATCCAATCAAATGCCCCCAGCCCGACGTGGCAGCTCGATAGTCAACCCAACTTCAAGGGTGGATTTTACAGAGGTTTGGGAATCAAACTGTTACTAAAAACCTCATTGCACACCTTGTCCATGGGACATGTCAGCAATCCTCTGCCCTTCATCCACAGATCTCAAGGCACTTTATGAAGGAGGCTTCACTTGGTTAGCATTGCTGTGCAGACGGGGAAGCCGAGCACAGCAAGGGGAAGTGACTTCAGCAAAGTCACAGCAAGGCAGCAGCAAAACCTGGAACTGAACCCCAGAGTCCTGTGCTCTACCTGCTGGTCCGTGCGGGGCCATCACTAGGCCTTGGGGGATGGTCAGCAGAGGGAGTACTCTCAGAGGTCGGAGCTAAATAACCCTGCTTAGCTTCTGGCATCAGAAGGAAATTGCCCACCCTGTGTACCTGTTGCTGGGAGAAGACGGCTCCTTCTTCAGGATGGGGAAGAGAGGCTCGCTCTCCACTCCCTGCTCCTGCTTCAGCTTGTACAGCTTCTGGCGCAGCACGTCCTGGTGCCGCTCCCGAAGCCTGCAAAGAAGTGACGAGAGCAAAAGGATGAGGCCCCCAGCACAGCCTTCCCCTGAGCCCTCCGGGCTGGGACCCCCTGGGCATCCAGCAGAAACTCACTGTGTTTCACTCACACAACACCAGAACAAGGTGTGAAACACGGGCTCAGCACCCAGGGTCCTGCCCCGAAGGTTTCAGCAATGCTCCCAGCGAGACCTACACAGACAGGGTCCATGGTGGGCACGCAGCTGATTCCTGCAATCGGATGGTTCGTGATCAGACAGCTTGAGCCCCAGTCATTGTGGGGGGCGACGGAAGAAGAGCGGACTCAATATTAGCCTTTGTCCTGTGCAGCGTCTGAACTGGTCACCCAGGCTAAAGCAGACGTTAGGCAGTCTCCGTCCCCTCAACCCCAGAAGGGAAGCAACCCATAGCCAGCTGGGAGGGGACTAAAATGCCCATGTACGGCTTGGCATCTTAGCACACCTCCCACTCCCATGATCTGTGCCACAATTCCCCAATACCACCCACTGCAGGCAAGTGTTGATACCCCACCTTGAGGGTGCAGCCCTGACGGGATATGCTCCCTCTCCTGCTCACCTGGCTCGGGCCATATATGCTTTAAGCTGCTGCAGCAGACTCTCCCAATAACCGATGTCCAGGTTGGGCCCCCCTGCTCGGATCTTGCCCTCAATCCCTTGGAAGATCACTTGCAGCTGGTTGTACGTCTTCCCCTTGAACACTGACTGCACATCCAAGCTGACGGAGGCATTGACTCCTTCTCGGCGCTCTCCTGTCGCACAGACAAATCAGGGTTAACGTGAGTTAGTCTCAATGGGCGCTAAGGGACAGAATGACCCACCGGTTACTGAGCCACAATGCAGAGTCTAGGCCTGCACTGGGCCACCCTCCAAAATCGGACACTCCATCAATGCACCTCACTGCCTGGTGCACGAACCCCACTGAACCCCTGCTGGATTCTCCCTGCCCAGATGTCAGGTATTGCTCGGCTAATCCCAGCACTTTCCGTCCAGCCAGAGCCCACCAGTTACAAATGAAGGCCATTTGAACAGGGTCATTTGGCAGGGCCCAATCCTGCCAAGCACAGAGTGCCCTCGATCCGTAGAATATAAGAGTTGGAAGGGGACTCAGGAGGTCATCTAAGTCCAACCCCCTGCTCAAAGTAGGGCCAATCCCCAAACGAAATCATCCCAGCCAGGGCTTTGTCAAGCCTGACTTTAAAAACCTCAAAGGAAGGAGATTCCACCACCTCCCTAAGTAACGCATTCCAGTGCTTCACCGCTCTCCTAGCTAAAGTTTTTCCTAATATCCAACCTAAACCTCCCTCCCTTTGATGTGCATTGAGTACCAAGCACCATTCAGGATGGAGGCCTGGGCTACGATGCACATGCCACACCCAGTCCTTTAGCAGCTCTTGGCTGAGGGTTCCTAACCCAGGAGCTTTGGCACGAGCTTGGGCTCAGGTGACAGGATCGTTCTCTCAGTGTGGGAAGCTGTCGCTCACTGTGCCAGTGGTTCTGCGGCAACCTCCGGGCCCCATCTCTTCGCAGACAGGACGGAGCCATGGGGCCTCAGTTCCACTTAGCTCAAACAGGAAGAGCAATAACTGCACATGGGTGGTCCCTGGCAACAGCAACAGAAATTCCAACTGCCAGCGAGCAAAGCTCTTTGATAAAGGCCACGGAAGCAAGGAGCCGCAATCACAGAGACTCAGGATTTTAACCGCCAGAGCTGACATCACCACTGGCCAGACAAGCAACTGTACACGTTACTGAGTTCTCTGTACAAAGGCAGGGGAATTCACTTGGCTTGGTGACAGCCTCCAGGCTCAGCCTGCACCTGCAATCTGGGACAGCTGAGGGCTCTTTACTAGAGCCAGGCAACCAAGAGCTCCAGGCCTGGGAATCGCCCACATTCCAGAACCACGGTTTCATGTAGCTTTGCAATTATTTTACAGCACCTTCGAGCCTGCTTGGCACTACACAGACAGTGCAGACCTCACAGCAGGGAGGTCACCGCCTCAGTGACAACAGCTCAGAGAAGAGAAGCAATTTGACAAAAGTCAGAGAGTGAGATGGGGCAGAGCAAAACACAGGCCTCTACTCTAACTACTAGGCCATGTTCCCCTCTCTCACCTGCACTGCTGTGCATAAGCAATGTAGGTGCCGACAGCCAGCGTTCCCCTCCCCCTTACCTGGGCCTTTCCCAGAAGCCTCTAGTTTACGGAGTTTGGCTATCTCGTCCTCAGTGATAATGGTCATGTCCCTCCAGAAATCCACATTCTTGCCCTGCTCCAGTTCCATATAAACCTGAAACAAAGAGCCATATGAAGTCAGAGGCGAGGCCTGGCGCTGCTGTTGGAATCAGGCCATTTGCAGCTGCAGGTGTTGCTATTCCAGTGAGCACTGGAGGCAGGGCTGATGAGCACCAGAGGTGGGGCACAGGGACAGCATGCAAAGGACAGGAAGGAAGGTCGGACAGCATCTAATCTCCCCAGCTAGAGAATGGAGGCCTGGAAGCAGCAGTACTGGGGAGAGGTACCTGGATATCCTCCAGCAGATCCTCCATGTCGGAGACTGTCAGGCCATTCAGGAATGTATAAGGCTCATGCATTTCCACTGCCAGGTCATCATCCTCTGCACTGATGTACTTGGCCAGCAAGTCGATGGGTTTGGCACGGCCATCTCGGATCCGGATTTTTGATCTGCAGGTAACAAGAGAACACGCTGAGCTCAGGCCACCAGGTCTCAGACCGTGCCTGCCCCCAGCACACAGGCCCGAGACAAGTCGCTGGTGCCCACCTACCGCAGCTTAGCCTGGTGGAGGTGGAAGTTGTCCTCTTGCTCCTCCCAGGTTTTGAAGTGCTCTGCCTCCTTCTCCCGCTGCAGCATCTCCAGCTCCTGCTCGCGCATCGCCTTTTCTCGCTCCCGTTCCAAGCGCAGCTGCTTCACCTGTCTCAGAGAAAGGGAAAACTGTTGCAGTGCAGAGCCTGGGGCACCATCCATTCCCCAAAGGCTCAGCCAGTCCCAGCATGTGACCTAATGGATGCTAGCTTCAAATCCAACCCAGCGCAAAACTGCGCCATTCCCCACGACTGGCCCTGCTGGCTGGGGGGCACTGAGATCTCTATTGGTTTAATAGTGTGTCATTGAAGAGACCATGGAACAGCTCATTCTGAGGATTCAGTATTGAGAATAGAACACCATCTCTGTGCAGAGACAAGAACCTGCTTGGACCACCACTTCCCTGTCACCACATATGCCAAAGATGGGAGCATTAGACTTGGCGGAAGCAGAGGGGAAATAAGACAGCCACCAGTAACCAAGTGACTTAGATTGGGGCCAGTGTTCTCGCCTGCATTAGGCTCCGCTGCAGATCACAGGCAGAGAAAGTCTATTGGCGCTCACCTTCTGCAGCTCCAGGCGGTTGTCTTCCTGGATTCGTTTGTTTCTCTCCTTCAGTTCTTTCTCCTCCAGGTGACCAATCCCTTTCTTCTCCAGGGCCTATAATCAATCACACCAAGAGGAAGTAGACCCCCAACAGGCCTCTCAGTTGCCATTTGTGAAGTGCAGGAAGTCCCCACCACAAGCCCTCTGCAGGGCGCTAAGTTCAAACCCTCCACCTCACTGCAGATGATGCTGTGGAACTAAAATTCAGCCAGTGGCCCCCAGGAATTTAGCTGGGGCAGTCTCAAGGTGGACACACAAGAACCCACCACCTCATTTAAATTAAGCTCTATATAATGCATAGGTTTGCAGTAGCAGGCTGAACAAAACTGCACTGGATCTTTAAGATAATTACTCAAAACAAGTGGGTGCCTCTCCAGCATGTCCTCAGTACAGGTTTCACCCGCACTTTTGCTTTGCTGTTCCTAGCATTTTCCAATTCCTCCCCCAACTCACTCCAGGCAAACGTGTCCCTCCCTGCGCCTCATCATCCGTGACCCTGCACCATCACCCCTTAGCCCTCTCCGCAGCAGCTCAGCTGGTATGTGCAACACTGAACTGACTGAGGGTCCACGGGGGTAGCTCTACCATGGGGAGCAGCATGGCCCTGATTATCTCAGGACATGGGACACTTGGGGAGGGAAGAGCTCATTTATCCCCCCACCTCACTGCCAGCTAAGGTAGAGAGAGGCCTCACCTTGCTCCAGATGAAGGTGCCTAGCAGGTTGTTGTCCCCGAAGGGGTTATCAGTGTTGGTGTAGCCCATGTATTCCTCCCCCCAGCCCATCTTCTCACGCTTTTTCCTCTCCTTGGCTTCCTTCTTCGCCAACCGCCTAGCTCTCTTCTCCTCTGGTGTTTCCAACGCCTTCATCATCTCAGCCTGCTTCTTCTTCTCCTCTTTCAGTCTGAGTCGCTCCTGAAGGCTCAGCTGTTGTCCCAGCTCCTCCCTGGAGCTCTGGGAACGTGAAGGAGAGGGAGATGTGACGGAAGACACAGAAGACCTGGAACGGGATCGCTTTCTTCTCCTCTCTCTGCTGCGGCCTCTTTTCTTCTCTCTCTCTTCCTCAGAGTCTGAGCTAGAGAAGTGCTCCCGTGACCGAGAGCGGAGTTTCTTCTGGCTTTTGTGGTGCCGGTCCCTGCTTTTGCTTTTCTTCTTTCCCCATCTCTGCCTCTCATCAGAGTCAGAGCTAGAAGAAAACAACACCACTCTTGTGACAGCTACCTCAGAGAAAGACTGCATAGCAGCACAGGACTTACATAACACCTTGCCTATCTAGCTGTGCAAACGTTCATTCATTCATTCATTCATTCACACTCACAACAGCCCTGAGATGGGTAAGCGCTCACCACATTTCACCGACAGAGGAAGTACAGACATAAAGTGGGATCCCTAAAGCCACACAGTGAGTTAATGGCAGAGCCAGGAAAAGAACCCGGCTCTCCTGACTTTCGGCCCTGGGCTTGTGCCTCTCAATCAGGCTGCCTCTCCTGTTGCCAACTCACATACCTGCAACTTGCATTCGGGATGAAGCCACAGCCAACAAGACAACACACCGACGAGGTTCCGGCCAAGGCTACAGGTGCGACCCAGTATAAGGCTGCTAACTAGGGGTGCGATTTATCGGAGCAGTTACACCCTAGGGTGGGTACAAAGGTGCTTTATGCCGCCGCGGGAGCAGCTGCCCGGCGGAAACCGCTTCGCTCTCGGGCCAGCTCGGACTGTCCCGGGACGGGGGCGGCGCTTTGGAGCATGGCCCAGCTCCCGGGGGCACAGACCCGCGGGCGGGCGTGAAGCGACCCCCGGGCGGGGCCTGTCCCGACCCCACTCCCGTCCGAGGACCGCGCCTCACCCCGAGCCCGGCTTCCTGCGCCGCCGCGTCTCGCTACCCCGAGCCCGGCCGCCTCCATCGCTGCTGGACCCCGAGCGGGACCGGCGGCGGCGGCGCCTCCTCTCCCGGGACCCGCCCGCTTCCCTGCGGCTCCGGTGCCGCGAGCGCCCCGCGGGGCTCCGCGACCCGGACCCCATCAGCGCGTCGCTGCTCTCCGCCGCGCGGCCGCTTCCGGTCCAGCAAGGGGCCTCTCTCCCCAGCGGCGCATTCCCAGGCGCCTCCCAGCGCCTGACTGGAGCGGGCCTTTCCCCAGCGGTCCCTGCCGCCCGCGCCCGCTCCCGCTCCCAGCCCACCCCCGCCTCGAGAATTAGCTATACGGAGCGGCTAGGCTGAGGCAGCGGCAGCTCCGACCCCTACTGCTGAGTTCTCCCTACAGGCGCCTACAGGGCCACCTACAAGCGCCGGCGGCCTCGCAGGGCTGAAAGCCCTGAGCGGAAGCATCTGGTGCGTCACGGCGATGAGGGGCGGGGCCAGCCCTTAAAGAGGCAGGCGCCAAGAACGCTTGGAGGGGAGCCGCCGGGCCGGGCCAGGCCCAAGGGGCCTCCGGCTCCATGGGGCACGAGCCAAGGGCAGCTCTGCCGCCGTCCCCTGCCCAGGGCGCTGGGACCGCTGTGCGCGAAGCTGGAGGCGAGAGGACACGGGTCAGGGCCCGGGCCAGCTCCTAGGCCTCGCCTGCCCTCAGCCCCAGCAGCGCCGTCCCCGCCCAGCGACCCTCCGGGGGGGCTGGATCGGGGGGGACAGGGCAGGGGAGCGAGGCCTGGTCTACACCCCAAAGTGGCATCAGTAGAGCTGCCACATGGCTGTGTGGAAAATCCGCTCCCGGCTGAGGCAATGAAACAGGCCTAACCCCTGGTGTAGACAGCGCTCTGCCAACGGGGGGCTTCTCCCACGGGACATAGCTACCCCCGCCCATGGACGAAGCTCTCCTGTCAGCATAGGTGAAATCTTTACTAAGCACTACAGGGATGCAGCCGCACCAGTAAACAAGCCCTGTAAGCATAGACAAGCCCTGAGAAGCGGCCTGGGGAGGGGACGAAGAGTAGGGTATTTTTACTTAGTTGCCATGGTTGATCCTTGTTTTTAAATACCCCTGCCACGCACAAGTCTTGAGGTTAAACTATCCACATCCTATTTGCCACTCCTAAAGTCAGTTTCCCCTTCTCAGGCCAGACAGCATGGAAGCGTCTTGCTGCAACAAGTCCTGTAAACAGGTCACCACACCCTGTCCTCCCCCTTCCAAGAGGCTCCCCCTCTTCCAACACAAACTTCTTGTTATTACTTACAAAGCTTCCACAATGTAGCCTCGCCCCATCTGACCTGTCATAAGAACATCAGAACGGCCATACTGGGTCAGACCAAAGGTCCATCTAGCCCAGTATCCTGTTTTCCAACAGTGGCCAATGTCAGGTGCCTCAGAGGGAATGGAACAGAACAGGGAATCTTCAGCTGATCCATCCCCTGTTGCCCATTCCCAGCTTCCGGTGAACAGAGGCTAGGGACACCATGCTTGCCCATCCTGGGCAATAGCCATTGATGGACTTATCCTCCATGAATTTATCTCGTTCTTTTTTTAACCCTGTTATTGTCTTGGCCTTCACAACATCCTCTGGCGAAGAGTTCCACAGATTGCCTGTGTGTTGAGTGAAAAAAAAAACTTCCTTTTGTTTGTTTTAAACCTGCTGCTATTAATTTCATTTGGTGGCCCCTAATTCTTGTGTTATGAGAAGGAAAAATAACACTTCCTTATTTACTTTCTCCACACCAGTCATGATTTTATAGACCTCTATCATATCCCCCCGTAGTCATCTCTTTTCCAAGCTGAAAAGTCCCCGTCTTGTTAATCTCTCCTCACACAGAAGCCGTTCCATAGAATCATAGAATATCAGGGTTGGAAGACGCCTCAGGAGATCATCTAGTTCAACCCCCTGCTCAAAGCAGGACCAATCCCCAACTAAATCATCCCAGCCAGGGCTTTGTCAAGCCTGACCTTAAAAACCTCTAAGGAAGGAGATTCCACCACCTCCCTAGGTAACGCATTCCAGTGCTTCACCACCCTCCTAGTGAAAAAGTTTTTCCTAATATCCAACCTAAACCTCCCCCACTGCAACTTGAAACCATTGCTCCTTGTTCTGTCATCTGCTACCACTGAGAACAGTCTAGATCCATCCTCTTTGGAACCCCCTTTCAGGTAGTTGAAAGCAGCTATCAAATCCCCCCTCACTCTTCTCTTCCGCAGACTAAACAATCCCAGTTCCCTCAGCCTCTCCTCATAAGTCATGTGTTCCAGCCCCCTAATCATTTTTGTTGCCCTCCGCTGGACTCTTTCCAATTTTTCCACAACCTTCTTGTAGTGTGGGGCCCAACACTGGACACAATACTCCAGATGAGGCCTCACCAATGTCAAATAGAGGGAAACGATCACGTCCCTTGATCTGCTGGCAGGATCCCTACTTACACATCCCAAAATGTCATTGGCCTTCTTGGCGACAAGGGCACACTGTTGACGCATATCCAGCTTCTCGTCCACGTCCACTGTAAAAGACGGTTACTCACCTTTGTAACTGTAACCCTTCTGCCCATCAGAGTTGGCAGCAACAAGGGCCGGGTTCAGTATCTAGGGGTTCCATTCCAATAACACAATGCAAAACCGGCTTGAGCCCCCACCCAGTGACCTGGGACAAATATATACCACCCCCGCTGGGTGCCTCTAAGAGAGGAAGCCTTCTCGCAAGCACAGAGTCTGAGTGTAGCAAAAGCCTTTTAATAACAGAAAGAAACAATGTGGCATTATGTTGGGGAAACACCACCAACAGGATTCATAACACAACCCATGAGCAAAAAACCCACCCCAAGCAATTTCAGCTCTTTTGTGATTTCAGCACGTAGTAGGGGAGTCTCACTGCTGGTGTACCATTGGCCAAAAGTGAATCCAGCTCAGTAGCCTGTAACTATACTCCTAATGGAATCAAAATTAGCTCTGACATTCCACAGTGGAGAGAGGAGAACATGCAATTAGCATGTAAAGCCTTTATCAAGGGGCCCATACCACCAAATATTAATACCTATCTTCAATGTCTCTCTCTCAATTTGCTGAGTTTTGGAACCCATGTCCCTTGCTTAGTGAGTGCTACTTAGTTGATGGCGAGTCCCTCCATCATAACAAAAGGCCAAGTACAGTTCCACTGTCCTTGATTCACATAATCAGGATAATAACAATTTATTCTTCCTGCCCCAATAACAGAGGAACTGGGGATCCCACAGCAGCCAAAGTGACCATATGGGCAGCTATGGGCTCATGCTAAGCGGGCTGGGTGTGCCTACGCAAATAAGATCAGCCCCTGAAGTTCTTTTCCACAACTTGCCACAACTCACCACCAGATGTCAGGGTGGAGCGCATCCTGACTCTGCTTACATAACTGTTGTTCTTCGAGATGTACTGCTCATATCCATTCCAATGAGGTGTGCGTGCACCACTTGCACGATCGTCGGAAGATTTTTACCTCAGCAACACTCAGTGGGTTGGCTGAGGCACCCCCTGGAGTGGCACCTCCATGGCACCAGATATATGCCCCCACCGACCCAGCGCCCCCTCAGTTCCTTCTTGCGGGCTACACCAACAGAGGGGAAGGAGGGCGGGTTTGGACTGGATATGAGCAACACATCTCAGAGAACAACAGTTACAAAGGTGAGTAACCGTCTTTTCTTCTTCCAGTGCTTGCTCATATCAATTCCAATTAGGTGACTTCCAAGCCTTACCTAGGCAGTGGGGTCAGAGTGAGATGTTGAGGAGTAAAGGACTGCTGAACCAAATGCAGCATCATCCCTGGACGATCACACCGCATAGTGGGCAGCGAAGGTATGCACCGATGACCAAGTCGCTGCCCTACATATCTCCTGTATAGGTACGTGTGCCAGGAAAGCAGAAGATGAAGCCTGAGCCCACGTGGAGTGGGCAGTAAGGTGTGTAGTTGGGATACCAGCCAAGTCATAGCACACATGGATGCATGATGTGATCCAGGACGAGATGTGCTGGGAGGAGACCAGAAGGCCCTTCATCCGGTCTGCCACAGCAACAAACAGCTGTGATGTTTTCCTGAAATGTTTTGTTCGCTTGATGTAGAAGGCGAGGGTCCTGCGAACGTCCAGGGAGTGCAGCTGTTGTTCCCGTCGAGAGGCTTGTGGCTTCACGTAGAAGACGGGAAGGAAGATGTCCTGGTTGAGATAGAAGGCAGACACCACCTTAGGGAGGAAGGCCGGGTGGGGTCACAGCTATACCTTGTCGTTATGGAACACAGTATACGGTGGTTCCGATGTGAGTGCCCTGAGCTCAGACACACGCCTCGCCGAAGTGATAGCTATGAGGAAAGCTGTCTTCCACAAAAAGTACAGGAGTGAGCAGGTGGCCATCGGCTTGAACGGGGTAGCCATGAGTTTGGAGAGGACCAGGTTAAGATCCCACGTAGGGACCGGTTGTCGAATTCATGGGAACAGGCGCTCCAACCCCTTGAGAAATCTGCTGACCATGGGATTGGAGAAGAGTGAACGCCCATTTTCGCCCGGGTGGAAAGCCGAAATAGCTGCCAGGTGCACTCTGATGGATGATATTGCCAAGCCCTGCTGTTTTAAGGACAGGAGATAGTCCAAGATGTAGGTACTGACGCCTGTAACAGGGCCGTATGACTCTGAGTGCACCAGCAGGAAAAACGCTTCCACTTGGCTAAGTACGTGGACCTGATAGAGGGCTTCCTGTTACCCAAAAGGACCTGCTGTACCAAGTGAGAGCCGCACAGCTCAGATTGAGTTAGCCATACAGCATCCACGCTGTGAGGTGGAGAGATTGCAGGTCGGGATGACAGAGTCATCTGTGGTCCTGAGTGATCAGGTCTGGCCACAGCGGGAGTGGAATTGGAGTGTCCACCGACAGCTCTAGGTGCAGGAGCTGTTACTTGTCCTGTGCGCTCCAGCAATGGACGCGGCTCCGACTGCAGTGCAGGAAGTGTCAGTGGCTGTCGAACTGACAAAGATGAAGATCAGTCAGCACCTGCTTGGGCTGCTTCTTCTTCTGGCCCAGAGACAGGGACCGGCACCGCAGTGGTGGAGGTGCCGGGGTGGCCTGATGCCACGAGTCTTTAGCAGAGTCTGAATGCGGTGCTGGACCAGTCGGTGCCACAGGGGCACTCCGCACCGAAGACGATGCCGAGTCCCGGTGCACGGAGGAAGGGACCAGGCTACGTGCTGCCTCCATAAGGAGATGCTTGACTCTAAAGTCCCACTCCTTTTTAGTCCATGGCTCGAAGGCTTTGCAAATGCAGCACTTGTCTGCTTCATGGGATTCCCCCAGACACCTTAGGCAAGAGTCATGGGGATCTCCCCTTGGCAATCGGCTTCAGGCAAGCCGAGCAGGGTTTGAAGCCCAGAGACCCAGGCATGGGCCCCGGTACCGGGACGGGGGAGAGGGGAGAAGACCCCGCTCCACCTTACTAAGTACACTAATTTAACTACACTAACTATTAACAACTACTAACAACTATAAACAACTATTAACAGGTACTAAGAGAGAAAGCTAGGGAGAGTGGAGATCAGCTATGCTGCGCTCCACAGTTTCAACGGTAAGAAGGAACTGAGGGTCGCTGGGTCGGCTGGGGCATATATCCGGCGCCATGAAGACGCCCCTCCAGGGGGCACCTCAGCCAACCACCGAGTGTTGAGGGGTAAAAATCTTCCGACGATTGTGCATGCAGCGTGCACACACCTAATTGGAATTGATATGAGCAAGCACTCGAAGAAGAACCCCTAGGTCCTTTTCTGCAGAACTGCTGCCTAGCCACTCGGTCCCTAGTCTGTAGCGGTGCATGGGATTCTTCCATCCTAAGTGCAGGACTCTGCACTTGTCCTTCTTGAATCTCATCAGATTTCTTTTGGCCCAATCCTCTCATTTGTCTAGGTCCCTCTGTATCCTATCCCTATCCTCCAGCGTATCTACCTCTCCTCCCAGTTTAGTGTCATCTGCAAACTTGCTGAGGGTGCAATCCACACCATCCTCCAGATCATTTATGAAGATATTGAACAAAACCGGCCCCAGAACCGACCCTTGGGGCACCACACTTGATACCGGCTGCCAACTAGACATGGAGCCGTTGATCACTACCCGCTGAGCCCGACAATCTAGCCAGCTTTCTATCCACCTTATTGTCCATTCATTCAGCCGATACTTCTTTAACTTACTGGCAAGAATACTGTGGAAGACCGTGTCAAAAGCTTTGCTAAAGTCAAGGAACAACACGTTCACTGCTTTCCCTTCATCCACAGAGCCAGTTATCTCATCATAGAAGGCAATTAGATTAGTCAGGCATGACTTGCCCTTGGTGAATCCATGCTGACTGTTCCTGATCACTTTCCTCTCCTCTAAGTGCTTCAGAATTGATTCCTTGAGGACCTGCTCCATGGTTTTTCTAGGGACTGAGGTGAGGCTGACTGGCCTGTAGTTCCCCGGATCCTCCTTCTTCCCTTTTTTAAAGATGGGCACTACATTAGCCTTTTTCCAGTTGGGAACCTCCCCCGATCATTGTGAGTTTTCAAAGATAATGGCCAATGGCCATACCCCTAATCATTTTTGTTGCCCTTTTCTGAACCTTTTCCAAGTCCAATGTATCTTTTTTGAGATGGAGTGACCACATCTGCACACAGTATTCAAGATGTAGGTGTACCATGGGTTTCTATAGAGGCAATATGATATTTTCTGTCTTATCTATCCCTTTCTTAATGATTCCCAACGTTCTGTTCGCTTTTTTGACTGCTGCTGCACATTGAGTGGATGTTTTCAGAGAACTATCCACAATCACTCCAAGATCTTTTTCTTGAGTTGTAACAACTAATTTAGACCTCATCATTTTATATGTATACTTGGGATTATGTTTTCCAATGTGCATTACTTTGCATTTATCAACATTGAATTTCATCTGCCATTTTCTTGCCCAGTCACACAGTTTTGAGAGATCCTTTTGTAGCTCCCTGCAGTCTGCCTGGGACTTATCTATCGTGAATAGTTTTGTATCATCTGCAAATTTTGCCACCTCACTGTTTACCCCTTTTCTCAGATCATTTATGAATATGTTAAATAGAACTGGGCCCAGTATAGACCCCTGGGGGACACCACTGTTTACCTCTCTCCATTCTGAAAACTGACCATTTATTCCTCCCCTTTGTTTCCTATCTTTTAGCCAGTTACCAATCCATGAAAGAACCTTCCCTCTTATCCCATGCCTGCTTTCTTTGCATAAGAGCCTTTGGTGAGGGACCTTGTCAAAGGCTTTCTGAAAATCTAAATATACTATATCCAGTGGATCTCCCTTGTCCACATGCTTGTTGAGCCCCTCAAAGAACTGTGGTAGATTGGTGAGGCATGATTTCCCTTTACAAAAACCATGTTGACTATTACACAATAAATTATGTTCATCTATGTGTGTCAATTTTGTTCTTTACTATAGTTTCAACAAGTTTTCCAGGTACTGAAGTCAGGCTTAGCTGCCTGTAATTGCCATGATCTCCTCTGGAGCACTTTTTTAAAAATTGGCGTCATATTCGCTATCCTCCAGTCATTTGGTACAGAAGCTGATTTAAATAATAAATTACAGACAACAGTTAGTAGCCCTGCAATTTCACATTTGAGTACCTTCAGAACTCTTGGGTGAATACCATCTGGTCCTGGTGACTTATTACTGTTTAGTTTACCAATTTGTTCCAAAACCTCCTCTAATGACACCTCAATCTGGGACAGTTCCTCAGATTTGTCACCTAAAAAGAATGGCTCAGGTTTAGGAATCTCCCTCACATCAATCGTGAAGACAGATGCAAAGAATTCATTTAGTTTCTCCGCAATGGCCTTATGGTCCTTGAGTGCTCCTTTAGCATCTCCATCGTCCAGTGGCCCCACTGATTGTTTAGCAGCTTCCTGCTTCTGATGTACTTAAAATGTTTTTTTGCTTTTACTTTTTGAGTCTTTGGCTAGCTGTTCTTCAATTTTTTTTTTGGCCTTTTTAATTACATTTTTACACTTCATTTGCCAGAGTTAATGCTCCTTTCTATTTCCCTCATTAGAATTTAACTTCCACTTTTTAAAGGATGCCTTTTTGCCTCTCACTGTTTCTTTTACTTTGTTGTTTAGCCATGGTGGCTCTTTTTTGGTTCTCTCACTGTGTTTTTTAATTTGGGGTATACATTTAAGTTGAGCCTCTATTATGGTGTCATTTTAGTGCAAGGTTAATGCCTACTTTTCCAGTGTTGCTGCCCTCCAATCTCTTTCATGCTTTCTCTCATGCTGCCCCTTACAAGTGAGAAAAGCTCCCAGTCAGCATGCAGAAAGCCCCCAACTTGTCCTCCAAGTCCCTCTTAGGTAATATATTTGGGAATGAGAATGGCTAAGCAAGGGAGAGATCACTACTACTGCCCAGTTTAACAATTCTGCACATCCCCTTTTACCCCATCCCACCCAAGCCTGCTTGTTGTCTCATCCATTTGTCATATTTGATTGCCTCTCACTGTTTCTTTTACTTTGTTGTTTAGCCATGGTGGCTCTTTTTTGGTTCTCTCACTGTGTTTTTTAATTTGGGGTATACATTTAAGTTGAGCCTCTATTATGGTGTCATTTTAGTGCAAGGTTAATGCCTACTTTTCCAGTGTTGCTGCCCTCCAATCTCTTTCATGCTTTCTCTCATGCTGCCCCTTACAAGTGAGAAAAGCTCCCAGTCAGCATGCAGAAAGCCCCCAACTTGTCCTCCAAGTCCCTCTTAGGTAATATATTTGGGAATGAGAATGGCTAAGCAAGGGAGAGATCACTACTACTGCCCAGTTTAACAATTCTGCACATCCCCTTTTACCCCATCCCACCCAAGCCTGCTTGTTGTCTCATCCATTTGTCATATTTGATTGTTTCGTGGGTCAGCTCTTTGGGACAGGGATGTTCATTTGTTTGTACATCACCTAGTACAATGGCTTGTGGCCTTCAGGTACTACTACAATGTTAAATAGCGAGCTCTGAGAGGTGGTCTCTCCTTTCCCATCTCCAGAGCCCTGAACAAAACACAGAACCCATGGCATGGCTACATAGTGACCACTTCCTGTATTAACCTGTTGCATATATTAACTTCTCACTCTTTAAAAGACATGTTTATTTAACAAAAGGGAAGTGGCTTTTCACCATGTAACTCTGGCATTCATTTGATTTCTTGCATACACTAAAGAAGTCATAACTCACCATCTAGTTCATGGGTGGGCAAACTTTCTGGCCCGAGGGCCACATCTGGGAATAGAAATTGTATGGCAGGCCATGAATGCTCAGAAAATTGGGGTTGGATGTGGGAGGGGGTGAGGGTTCTTGTTGGGGGTGCAGGCTCCAGGGTGGGGCCTGAAATGAGGATTTCAGAGTGCGGGAGGGGGGTCTGGCCAGGGGAGTAGGGGGAGGTGAGGGCTCCAGCTAGGGGTACAAGCTCTGGGGTGGGGGATGAGGAGTTTGGAGAGTAAGAGGATGCTCTGGGCTGGGACCGAGGAGTTTGGAGGGCAGGAGGGGGATCAGAGCTGGGGCAGAGGGTTGGGGTGCAGGCTCTGGGGTGGGGTTGAGGATGAGGGGTTTGGGGTGCAGGAGGGTGCTCCAGGCTGGGATCGAGTGGTTCAGAGGGCAGGAGGAAATCAGGACTAGGCCAGGGGTGTGGGGAGATGCTCAGGGGTGCAGGCTCTAGGAGGCGCTTACCTCAAGCAGCTCCCAGAAGCAGCAGTATATCCCTTCTCCAGCTCCTATGTGGAGGCATGGCCAGGCAGCTCTGCATGCTGTCCTGTCCGTAGGCACTGCCCCTGCAGCTCTCATTGGCTGCTGTTCCTGGCCAATGGGAGCTGCAGGGGCAGTGCTTGGGTCAGGGGCAGCGCGCAGAGCAGAGGCGCCTGGCTGCCCCTCTGTGTAGGGAGCCAGAGAGGGCCCACGCCACTGCTTCTGGGAGCCACCTGTGGAGCAGCCCCTGACTTTGTGCGCTGGCTGGAGTACTAGAGCAGGGCAAGTCCCAGACCCCACTCCCTAATGGGAGCTCAAGGGCCAGCTTAAAATGGATGGATCCAGCCTGCAGGCCCTAGTTTGCCCACCCCCGATCTAGTTCTTAGTTGACCAGGATGCCAGCGTTAACACTTCTGTTTTAGGAAACAAGTGTCAGGGGACTTTTAAAAACTACAGGGGATTGGGATCTCATACATTTCATATGAAAAGTGAGAGCCTTCTGTAGCAGTGTCCCATTCCACCCCTCTGGGGTTATTACTTCAACACTCTCTCTTCCCCCATGTGTACCACAAACAGATTAATCATTTCTTGCAGCACATCTGAATTGCTCCTAGGAGCTCTCCCATGCAAGACCTAGGTTAGATTAATTCTTCTTAGCTTGCAAGATAACAGGATCACAGCACAAACTGATACACGCACAGCCATATCACATGAGTGAAGAGGGACTAAGGGTATGTCCACACTGAAAAGTTGACAAAACTGTTGTCTTTCACGGGTACTTAAAAAAGCCCCTCCGTGAAAGACAAAAGTTTTGCCGATTCAAGGGGCAGTGTGAATGCAGCTTTGTCGGTAGCAGCACTCTCCTGCCAACAAAGCTAATACCTCTTGTGGGACTGGGAGTATTTTGTCAGCAAAAGTGCCAACAAAGAGCTTTTACACATGTTGACTTTTAGCGACAAGGCTGTGTCGACACAGCCTTGTCACTAAAAGCTGCGTGGTGTAGACAAGCCCTAAGTGTGACACACTGTACCTCAGGGGAACACCCAGCACCCCCATACTCATCCTTGTAAAATGATTGTGTGGTATCCAATGCAAAGTTTGTCATGTTAGGTGTCTTTGGAAGACTCATGATGCACTTAGCATGGTTGTTATAGTAATTGTTACAGTAAGATTATAGTAATGTTATAGGTTATGATTTCATGTGTATAGTTATGAGATTGAAAATGTGTCCTCATGGCTTAAAGCAAGCCCAGACAAAAACTCTCCAGCAGCAAAGGGGCAGTTCACACCTCATCAGGGTGTGAATGGGACAAACTCAGCCCAGCCTCACAGGAACAAAGGACAATGGCCTAGGCAGCAACAAAAGAATCTGTTAGACTCTCGAGGGAGTCACCCCCCCTTCCTTTGGTCAGTTTGGAACTGCGATTGGGTAATGCTCACCTGACTCTGAAGGGGGGGGGGGAGGACAAAGCCAAGAACATGATAAAAGGGAGAGATATTTGCCATGCTCTCTCTCTCTCTCCCACCTACATCTATGGACACTGCACCAAGCGACTGAAGCACTAATCAAAGGAGAGATCCTGACTGAAAAGTAACCAGCGAGCCTGTGTTGAGAAGCATCTAAGTTTAGAAGGATATTGAAAGTGTTAAGGCAGCTTAGAATGCGTTTTGCTTTTATTTCATTTGACCAAATCTGACTTCTTCTGCTTTGACTTATAATCACTTAAAATCTCTCTTTATAGTTAATAAATCTGTTTATTTTACCTGAAGCAGTCTGTTTGGGTGGAAGTGTGACAGAAACTCCTTTTGGGAATAACAAGCCTGGTACATACCAATTTCTTTGTTAAATTGATGAACTCATTAAGCTTGCAGCGTCCAGCAGGCATAACTGGATGCTGCAAGACAGAGGTTCCTAGGGTTGTGTCTGGGACTGGAGATATTGGCTAGTGTCATTCAGTTGCACAATCCAGAGAGCCTCTTACATGCCAGAGGCCATGCGTGAACAGCCCAGGAATGGGGGTTCTCACAGCAGAGCAGGGTAAGGCCGGTTCTGAGTCAAGGACTGGCGTGACCTAGCAGATCACTGGTCCAGATAACACCAGACAGGAACATCACACTTGTAAACAAACCCTGATCAAAACACAATCAAAGCTAGTTTGTATGTAGCAAATCAGGATGGTTACACAGCATCCAGTGCAAGAGGTCCTATAGGTCAGGGTTTTTCAACCTGTGGGTCATGACTCTAAGTGGGGTCACCAAAGCATTTCAGAGGGTCACATAATCAGCTCTAGTGCTGTGGGTCTGGGCAGGTTTGCCTCCCTGCTCCAGGCATTGCAACCTTCAGCATCAGAGTGCCACTCAGGTTTGGTCCCACTGCCCCTCCATCGTGAGAGGTGGCTGGCTGGGCGAAATTTGAGAGAGTGGTGCCGCCAGCCCATGCTCCAGGCCGCAATGCGACTTGCAAATTTGGTCCAGCTGGTCCATCAGGGGCGAGGCCAAACAGGAGCGATGCTGCAACCCCAGAGGTCGCAACATGTAGAGCAGGGAGCTGAGTCCAGCCTGCCCCACAGGACAGGAGTGACCAAGCAGGGCTCTGCAAACCTCCACCAGAGCATTCCTTACCCTTAAGGGTAGGGCCCACCCCCAGGGCCTATACACAGGGTTGTGACAGGCCATCCTCTGCCAGGGCAGCACATGACCCCCTTTTCCAGGCCTATTTACAGGGTTGTGACAGGCCATCAACGTACACAAATCGGTCCTGAGGCCAGAAAGTTTGTAAACCTTTGCTATAGGTTTCAGAGTAGCATCCGTGTTAGTCTGTATTCGCAAAAAGAAAAGGAGGACTTGTGGCACCTTAGAGACTAACAAATTTATTTGAGCAAAAGCTTTTGTGAGCTATGGCTCACTTCATCAGATGCATTCAATGAAGAGATTGAGGCAACTGCATGATTACTCTATTTATTAGAGAGATCCTTTCCAAAATAAAAGAAGGGGAAGGAGGGGATGCAGAACGATGAGGCTGTTGCATACAAGTGTTATTCGTTCAGGTCAGCAGTGGTTGTACATTTTGTACAGAAATTCCACAGCTCTGGGTTCAAAGGTACAGCTCTTCCCTTGACAAAAAAAAAGCGTAGAGATTGTCAAAGTACTGTAGGACTCAAAAGTTCTAATAGAACCCTCTGAAATAGTTAAGGACATACAACGTTTCATAAATTACAAAGTAAAACATGAGAGAAGATTGACCTCAATGCAATTTAACAACAAAGAAAGGTTTTGCCTCGATCAGAGTTTAATGCAAGTTAAGTTGAGTTAGCCGACATGTCTGTGACAATGACTGTGAGTATGTCACAAGTGGATCAGGACACAAATGTGTGGATTGTCCACATATTTACAAATGAGTTAGCCAATCAACTTGAGCTACAAACCCAAGTCTCAACAAAACCAGCAGTCCCTCTGAGAGAGTCAGGAATGAGCACAAGTTATGACTGTAGGAAACATCACCAACAGGTGAGAGAGAGAGGACTGTGCTAATAACAAGAGTATTGCCTTTTTAGCTTTCATGATTCCATGAGAACATTGCATCTAAATTGTCTCACAAAATGCCTTAGTTTTAATACAGTACAATAGTTCAAACAGTATCCACTTTCTGAGCAATAGCAGCCATCAGAGAGACAAGACGAACTAGGGGTGCAATCTCACGCTGAAAGTATTTACAAAATTCTTTACACTAAAAAGGGAAACAATATTTTTAGGAACCATTCCCATGGGGTTTTGGGTAAGGCAATTAATTCACTAGACATTATAAATAGTTTGCTTGCCTCTGTATTTACATCAAAGACGACATTATGCTTTATCACAGCTGAAGAACAATTAGCATCAATTTACATTTCTCTGAGAAAAGACTTCCAAAAAAGCATTCAGGACTTAAACAAACAAAAAAAAGAAAAAACATGACAATATTCATGGATTCTCATCATTTTTTTCCAGAGAAGAACTCCCCCCTCCCTCCCACAAAAAAACCCTACTTACATACATTCTTTATGTGGAGCATACATACAAGATGACCTAATATGAACATCAGCTATATTATACTTGGTCTAATGTAGACTTCAAACAAATCAGACATGATCCAGTAAGTCTGAGCTCTCTCATTTGCCTTTCCATTTAAAAACGTGGGCAATGATGCTGGGTGGGAGTGTGAAGAAAAGATACCAAGGCTGGTTTTAGCTGCTCAGGGAAGACTCTGCTAGAAGGAAAGGCTGGAACGTGTTTCGAGAGTCAAATGGCTGATGATGACAGGGACAAGCACAGAGCTTGTGTCATCTCTAATGCTGCCATCAAAGATCACAGCCATGCCAGCTTCAGTGCTGAGATTAAATCTTTTTTCGGTTTCACCAAGTGTGATTTCGACACACTCACCCAGATGATACTGGCGGGGGCGTGACAGCAGGATACTTGCAGTGACTGACTGCTAGCAGCAGTAAAGGATACAGCTATGGATCCCAGTCTCCTAGCAGAGCCTGGGGCTTTTGGGGGTTCCAGAAGTCTCTCTGGAGCATCAATCTCTGCAGTTTGTTCATTTTCAGTGACTGAGCACACATTTGGAGTCTTCTCCAGAGAAGCTGTTGCTCCTGTTCCCTCCGGAGAGTTCCCAAATGAACATAAAACACACTGGAGCGGAGTTTGTTTTGATGACCACCTTCTGAATCATTCAAACTGAGGCTTCTCCTGCCTGGGAGCTGCTTGAGAAAGGCTCAGGCTTGTGATGGAACACTTGGCAAGTAACAGCCCAGACGCCAGGACCATGCACCTTGGCAGTCAACATTTTGCACTTCTTTGCTCAAGTGGGGTCTTAATTATACCCGTCTGCATTCCGCACCCTGTAGTCTGGCACGAGACACTCCCCTTGGAATCCTCTACACCAGAGCTCAGAAATAGCTTTAGCAGAAGCAATGGCCACACTCTTTGAACAGGTGAGAGAGGCAGGATGCAGGGATGATGGTGAGATAGTAATGACATGAAGCTACTTTGAAGTCTAGGGTCTCACTGGATTGTTCCACTAACATTTCAGTGGAAAAGGAACAAGGTGTCTCCTTTCAAAGATATAAGTAGACTAGATCTTGAAACAGGCAATAGCTCATTAGCAAACTGTCAGCTATAGTGAAGCAAACAATGAAAATCCTGGTAAAAACAGTAAATGTAAAAACGCAACTTTCATACCACCCTAAGAATGAATGTGACAGTACAGCAACAGCTCATGCTGTAGCGAACAAGCAGATTGACTGCTGTTTAAACAGACACCCCTCAGTCTCAGAGAGACCCCTGAAAAATTCTATAAACCCTTCCCTCCCCCCAGTGCAAAGCCTCACCATAGATCTAGGGCAGAATCAACCAGCAGAATTTAGTGATGCAACCCCTCTCCTCCCCAGCCCCAAAGAAAATGGCTGTGTCATCCCTAGAGGTAACTGACAGTAGCAGGCCCTTAGCACCGTCCAGCTCTGGAAGTAGCATTAAGGATTAAGTCTTGCAAAGCTACTGTGCTGAAGGCCAGGAGGCAGGGAAAGAGACCAATTGATGGAAGAGGAGCCTGTTTTGAACCCCAGGGTATATCTACACTGCAATTAAACTCCCATGGCTGGCCTGTGCCAGCTGACTTGAGCATGTGAGGCTAATTGCAATGTAGAGGTTCAGGCTTCGGCTGAGGTCCAGGCTCTAGGACCCTGTGAGGTGGGAGGGTCCCAGAGTTTGGACAGCAGCCCAAGCTGGAACATCTACACTGCAGTGAAACAGCTCCTTAGCCCAAGCCTGAGCCAGCTGGCATGGGCTAACCACAGGTGTCTAATTGCAATGTAGACATACCCTACAGCTCCCTTCCTTCATCCAGGTGCCTCTCCCATAATGGAAATGGGAGTTTAAGCCTACTGCAGGGCACTTTGTAATGGACAAGACAACACAGCACAATGCTTTGGGGGATGGGACTGCAAGTGAACAACATGGTTTATTTCTGACCAACTCCCCCTGCAATGTCACTCCTGGGAAGGGTTTTTTGATAATGTGGTTCTTTTGCATGTCCCAGGGTATCTGTATCTTTATAAGAAGTTCAGAGTCAATAACAGACCCTAATACACTTGCTTGCTGCAAAGAGTTGAAAACAAGAGATTTACAGAGATGAAGCTTCCCTAGAAAGTCACGGAGTGGAAAACACTGTCAGCAAGGAATAATTTTGGAAAGGAGGAAGCAAGATCAGTTTTCCATCATCACAGAACAGGGCTCTTGGCTTCAGCCTCTAATGTGGGAGCAGACCAAGGAAACTCCACAGTTGCAAAATTCATCACCAAAAAGATGCTTTGTCTTTGCCGCAGAGATACTATTGGAGTAGGTGTATTGGATAAATAGATTAGAGATATTCCAAATGGTTGAAAGAAATAAAATCCTGCTCTATATTCTTGGGCAATCAGAAGTGCCGAACTTCAGCATATTCTTTTAAAGGCATAAGGCTAAAGATTTGATTAGCTGCTTCCTTTCAGAGCCCTGAAATGCTGGTCAGAGATGGGCCTAGCTTATCTTCATTGCTCCTCCCAAAGCCTAGTTTACTTGATGTTGAAATCAAGGGCTTGTTTGTCACAGGGCTGAGCATCTGTGCAGCTCCCACTGGCTTCATTTGGACCTGGGGCTGCCTAGTGCTTCAGAAAAATCACGCTCTACGTTTAACTATGTGTTCTGAAATCTTTTGCCTTTAGCACTCAGCAGTACCTGAGTCTACACATTGCTCACCTCCCTAGCTCCTTCGCCAAGCCTTCTCTTTGGAGAGGAGACAGCCAGGTGAGCCTGGACTGAGCACTACATACCACCAAATCCCCGAGTGAAGTTAACTATACTAGTGTGTAATGAGAAAAGGGGCTATGATTCTGAGAAAGCTTTTAGGAACCTGCCAGAGTTCTGTAGCAGATTTGCTGCCTGACTCATGGATGTAATGGCAGCATCTTTGTTTTCACAGCTGTTAATGAGAGAAGAGGGGTTCTTTTAAACCCACCTGCATTCCAAAGAAAGGATATTCTAGACCAATAAAGGTGAAGATCAAATGGTGTAATGACTTCTATGAAGCCTGGCACACATTGGGAGTGCAAGTCTTCGGCTTCTGCAGGGCAGGGATTGAAAAGTCAGGCTCTGGATATTTAAAAAAGGAAGAAAAAGTCATCGGATGAAAATCCTCAGAACATTGGCAGCTCATGGGAAAAAAGCTTAGACAGTCCCATTGACCCAGCCTGCCTTCTGGTACCTGAATTACAAATATGTCCCAAGTGCTGCCAGGACAGACTGTGGTACTAGCTCTTCAGTGCTTGGCATGCAAGCCTATAGACTGGGGACATCCTCTCACTGCTACTGCACAGGGAAGCTTGAGAACAGAGGTTTGAAGAATGTAACAGCATTAAAAAGTGATATTTACCCCTCACTTTACGCTAGAGTCCAAGGAGGACAGAGACAAGCCCAAGCCCTCTCTGCGCTCAAGACTTTCTAATTCATGGGAGAGGAGATGGGATCGCTAGAGAAGTCAGGACCTACAGCTGCAATATCCTACAGTCAAGTGGAGGAATTTGAAATCAACACCAGGTCACTGCTTTGTGCCATTTCATGGTTAAGTGAAGCCAAATCTTGTCTGGTCTAAAGACTGCAGCCTGCAAAGATGCCTCTAGAGCACCGAAAGCAGCACTATCCACCTCAGAGGCCACATCACACAGCTGATCTCCCCTGGCTGCGCATCCAATAGCATGTGTCACATGCCCAATACAGACGCTTCCAGCTGGGCTTCGCTGACTTCCTTCAATATGGGGGAAGGGTGGCATGTTGGTTTCAGCTATGAAGGAATACACGTGAACCTCTGAGCCACCCTCACTCATCAGAGTCATGAACATGCTGCTGCTAAGTGATTTCAATAGCCTGCAATGCCTAGCTGCAGCTGTCTCAGTTCTCTTCCTTCCACACCCCATGGCCGAGGCAGCAGTCTGACAGAATAGCAGTCTGCCAGCAGATCAGGGCAGAGCTCCAGCCCACCACTGAGCAGCACAATTCATGGTGAAGAGAGAGCCCCACCATCTCCAACACCCAGAAGAGAGCCAAGCCAAGAAGCTATGCCATTACAGCCAGGGTTTTTTTTTTGCTTCTCCCATACAGTTAATTGTAGAGGTCACTAGCGATTTCTAAATTCAGATCAAGTGGCATGTCTAACTCAGACTGCTTTAATATTGGAACAATTCTAGTTACTGGCCTTGAATACATCGCATTTACATAGCACCTTTCAATCGGAGGGTCCAAGTGCTTTGACAAAGATGGGGATTACCCACATTCACACATGTGGAAACTGAGGCACAGAGTGACTAAGTGACTTGCCCAAGGTCACAGAGTCTGGACTTCTGACTCCCTGTCCTGTTGTCTGGGGGTTAGACCACACTGTCTCCTCATCAGTGAAGCTAGGACTGGACCTGCCCTCCTGCCACCCCCCAAGTGAAGATTGCTCTCTGTCTCCTGTGAGGTTTCACACTCTTGATGAAGCACATAAATAGAATATGACAACCAAAAAAAGTGCAGTATACTAAATGTTTAAAAAAAGCACATTTGTGCAGTGTCTGTGCAAAGATAAAAGAAATAAATACATGATTAAAAAGGTTCACAGTATCACACATGGATAGGCAGCTGTAGTGGTGCCTGTCTGGAAACGGTCACTACCCGGGACTCTTTTCAGCCTGCTTTACACAGGAGCTCTGGGTGGGAGGTTTCTTTGCTGTCCATGGCTCGGATAGGTATAAATACATGTTTAGAGAGCATTTCGCTCCAGCCTGAAATGCAGTGCCCGGGATCCAGCAGTGCAGCAAGCTCTTCCCCATCCCATCAGAACGACTGTGTCAACGAAAGGGAACACGTCGACCTGCAGAGGGAAACGCTGCTCTCTGGGTCTTCAGTGTCTGCACAGAGATTACTGAAAGAGGCAAGGAAGAGGGGTTAGCAGGCGGTGGCTGTGCTGATTTCAGTTAGCTTCATGCTTTGCTAAGTCCCCTATATAGGGCGAGAGAACCATGTTCCCTTTGTACCCTCAGGTAACAGAGCCGTTTAGATCTGAGGACTCTGGCTCAGTGAGGTTTGACTATACTAGAAACAATTCAACAGGAGTGTCATCAAAGTGAACCTGGTTTCGGACTACACAGCAGATCTTGCCTGCTGCCAAAGAGCCAATCTATGATGCAGCAGGACTACCCCAGCCATGCGAGTGCCACCCGCTGCTGAAGCCAAGCCAAAGCCCAGAGCCCCAAACCATATGCTGACACCGCAGCCCACGTTCAGAGCTTGCCCCTCTGGGTGCCCATCAAAGCTTTCTTGAACACTTACTGTATCGCTCTCCTCATCGGAGACAGAGTGGACTTGAGTGCTATAGTGGAGAGGGGAGTAAATCCAACTCCTCTCGTCTGTAGGCTGCCAGAGTCGGCAGGGATAGTGCAAGAAGAGCAGCGGCAGAGCAGGGAGCGAGGGAGAAAAAAGGAGAAAACAGAGAGAGCAGGAAAATACAATAAGAACAGCTGTACACCCAGAGGAAGAGAACTGATTTTACAACAAGACTTCAGTGAAGGAGCTTTCCTCATCCTCAATACGTACCTGAGCCCCTAACAACGTCTGGGAGAGCCGCTAGCAGCGCTGCTAAAATGAAAATCTCTGTTCAGCTGCAGGGCAGAGGGCAACACTTTCCAGTTCCATGGCACCTTCTATATGAGCACCTCAAAGAGCTTTCAAGGCATTAATTAAGCCTCAAAGCCCCTGCAAGGCCAGCACCAACCCCAATGACAGATGGGGAACCAAGGCACAAAAAGCTAAGTGACTTGTTAAGTCCCACAGCAGGTCAGTGGAAGAGCTGGAATTAGACCCCAGATCTATGGACTCCCAGTGCTGCATTTTACCCACAAGACCATTCCTTTCCCCACACCTTCAGCTGCAGTCGCATCTGCATATGTTGGATGTTACTGTCACTTTAAAGTTAAGGGAGCTTTTATGGCAAAATCAACGATATTTGTATCCCCCTCGTGCTGACGTGCCAAGCAAGGCGGTGGAAGTGCAGGGTTAGATCATGTTGGACCATGAAGAGGAGCTGGTTAGTCATCAATTGGAGACAACAGGGAAATGGAGAACAGGGACTGGGGATGACAAAGGAGGCAACACAGAACTGGATTGTTTTGGGGAAGGATCCAGGGACTTAGCTACCCCATTAATGTAACAGAAATGCACTTCTGCTTCCAGATGAGCAGGGAGAGACTTGCAGTCGAACGCAAGGCAAGGCACAGTTCAAGGGGGAGCCACTTTCACCATCAAATCAGTTTGGTTTCCCACTGTGGTGTCTGAAGGCATGAGGTAAAGAAAGCAGGGTTGGCACTGAGTCTATGACATACAGCTACAACCAGCCAGACAAGCTTTGGAGCACTGGGGGGTGGGGAGGTCTACTACACGGAACTCCATGGATAACTGCAGGTTGTGCCAACAAGGAGTTGCTGGAAGGGGGCACCAGAATCCAGAGCTAAAGCTTTAGTGCTGTGCTAGAGCGCCCGGAGCCCCTTCCCACTGTGCAGAGCCCGCCCTGCTCCAGATCCTTTGCTACCCATGGCTGCGAATTACTGCTCTGTCTGAGTGAGCCCTGAACTCTACCACCCACCTTCCAAGCCTTTCGTGAGTGCCAGAGGCAGGTGTCTAGCGACAGCTGCTACAGAAATGGGTCTGTGCTGTGTGGTGACAGAGGAGAAGCATTCTGAGTGTGGGATAGAGTTAACCCCTCAGTGCTGGGACTTCCCAATAAATGGGGGACAAAGTGGGTTTACAAGATCCTGGGCGTGGGGGAGAAGAGGTTAACGATTCTCTCTCAACTCTCTCACTCCTCCCCAGCCCCATCTTGCCAGGCCCAGTCTGCACATTGCTCGCCATCTACATCCGGTCTGCTTAATGCCCCCGGCCTCCCACCATGGCAGAGGAGGGGCTGGGAATACCAGCACCCATTAAACAATCTCTTTGGACAGAGGCCTTGGAAGGGGAACAATTATCCCAAGTTTATAAATGGAGAAAACAAGTGAAAAGGTGAAGTGACTCTCCCAAGGTCTCATAGCCTGCTGAGGGCAGGGAAGGCACTGCACCCTAGGCTGGAGTCCCCAGCAGTTTTCCTCTTAGAGCCCCTAAGCTGTAGAAACTGGTCAGTGCGTTAGACACCAGTGTCCTAAGGGCCATGTTTGTAGCTGAATTTTATTCTCAGCTTCCACCTGCCGAGCGACGTCTTGCTAGAATCTAGCCTTGGCATTCCAGCCTACATGGCTTCCAGGAGGACTCGGCCCAGCATGACATGTAAATATAGGGCCATGTTTAAGTTAATGGCAGATGTTGCCAAACATGCTGGCACAAAGGGTTAATGATAAAGCACTTGGCTAAATTCAGTCACTCATAACTGGCCGAGAAAAAGGGGAGCAGGAAGGAGGGAGACTCCCTCACAATCAGCTCCATTACCCTGGGTCTAGCTGAGACCTTTGGAAAGAGGCTGTAGAGGATAACTAACCAGGGGCTTGCTGGCCATGCAGGCTTTATTTGCGGAGCCTGAATTTCTGTGCAGACACCCCACGAAACAGAACTAGTCCATGGGGCATCTAGGAGAGAGGGAACCGCTAAGGCTTTGCTTGACCCCAGGGTTTCAAAGCTGCAGCCTGGCTCCCTTGTGTGCTAGCGTGTTCACTTACAGTCCCAGAGGAAAACGAGGCGGCTCGGAGTCTGCGCTGGCGGGGAGAGTAAATCCAGTACCTCCCATCCGTGAACTGGATGGCACCAGGGCAAGTGAGGTGAGAAAGGAAACAGAGGAGAAAGGATGAAATGAAAGAAAGGATGAAAGAAAGCAACCAAGGGGCTGGACATCTCCATGTCTGAAAGGATTAGCTGGCAGGGGAGCCATGCATGGGAACAGCCGAGCCCCATGCCCAGCTCCTCTATTCCCCTGCAGTGAGTAGGGAGATAAAGTACATCCCCATCCCCCAGTTGTTGCTGCTTTAAGCAGATCTCCCTCAAAGGTGAGTTTATGCTCCCTTGCGACTCAGCGACTTCTCCTCTGGTCCAAGCATCCCTTCAGATTCCCCCCAGAATGCAGCTAGCTATTGGACAGGGCAGCCAGTTCTAATCAGCATCATGCTCAGCTGCTCACTTGAGTTGCCGCTTAAGCAGTTTTCCTAGGTGAGAGCCAGTGGGAACTAAAACGCGGTGCATTTCCCTTCATCTCAGTTGTTTGGAGAGACACACCACAGCACACTACATATGGCAACGCCAAGCCAGAGGGCCCAGATGAGTTATGAAATGCTGATGATGGGTTACACAATTTGTGCACACTGCTAGGCACAGCACACCAACCCATCCATCCCAACAGGCAGCATCCCTAAGAAAGGCAAGTGGGATTGTCTATGGCCGGGTGGTGGGGGAATGGGGGGTTGAACCCTGATAGAAGGCACTTCCCAATGAGAAGGGAAGTTACCAGAAGGCAGCTCGCACTCAACTGCCAATAAAGAGCAGCAAATGTTAGGGAAAGCTGTTTGCATTTTAAATCGCATGCATAAAAAAAAACAAAAAACAGACAAGCTTTTAAAACTGAGCCAATTCCTCCTGCAGCTCCCTGGAGCTGTCCAAATTACTCAACAATGAATGAGCAATTCTGCAGTGGAGTCACATGAGCACAAGGAATGCCACAATGTGATGCACGAATGCTCTAGGATATGTTGTGTTTGAGGTACCCACTTTAGGGTGATCTGTTTCTATGCAAGTGCCAAATTGCGGGGCACGCCTCTTCCCTGCTGTAACTCCACTGCAGCCAAAACTAGCAGCATCAATGCAAGGCTGAAGGTGTCAGCAGGCAGTCTGCCTCAACCTCTCCTTGTTGGTCTTTGGTAGTTCAGAGAGGAGGTATGTGTTGCTAAAAGTCTCCTCTCTCTCATGTCTCCAGCAAGTGCTCAGACATTGCGAGAGCTGGTGGAGGGATACAGCTCAGAGATATTCGACACTCTGCTGCCAACCCGGCAACCCTCTCACTTACTCCCTGCCTCAGTACTAGATTTCCACTGCACCATTTAACGCATCTGCCTGCAGGGAAAGGAAAAATCAGAGTTCACCACAGACCTCTGAGGTCAGCCAGCACAGTAACATCCTGTCCCGTCTCCAGGAGGTTACAAGGAAAGAATAGGATATGAAGCCTCATCTTTTCAGGGAGAGAAACAATGAATTCTGCTCTGCGGGGAGGAAAGAGAACTCGCAGGGTAACTGTACATTTCATGCGATAGAGTCCCAGATATGGACAGCTGGCTTGTTTAAGCCTGTCAGATGTGTGCATGTAAGTAGCAAATGTAGTGGACAGGCATGTCTACAATGTACATTGAAATAGTAATGCATACCTATCTCCTGTGTAAGCACATGCTATGTTTGAGTTGTCAAAGGGTAAAACCAAAGTTACTGGGATTTAAAACCTTTCATCTAACCAATGAGCGCATGGGCGACTGACAGCCACGTGTTTCAGATCAACAGGACATACATTACCAGGTTAGACTATTTCCCTTCATCTGCCACTTTGGTATCTCAGATCTAGCTACAGCGCTGCCTGAACACGCGTTATAGGTGTAAGATGGACTAAGCAGACGGCGTATCTTACAAAGTATATGTCTGCAACTGGCACATCATCTTCATCTGAAGCCTGGCTGGCTGGTTCTGAGGCCTGGCTGGCTGTTTCCACTTCGATTGTAGCTGTGGCTGTTGCAATGGCACAGGCTGAAGAGGCTGCCTCCCTGGGTAAGAAGCAAAGAACATGAGGCCAGCTTCCTTCATCAAAAAAGGATGGAGCTAATGTGATGTACTACAGGGGAGCTGAGGGGGACAGGAGACTGCAAATCTGGACACCACCACTGCTCCCCAGTGCTAAGGTGCAGATCAATGTGGGGTTAGAAGCAGAATCACTCAGCACCCTGGGTAAGGCAGCTACGCTTTTGGAAGTTTGGTACCCAGAGCAAATCAGTCTTTATGCATCTCAAAGCTGAGATGGAGACATCAGCCTCTTCCAGGCCCTGGAGTGCCATAGGCTAGCCAGCACCTGGAGGAGCTGCGCTGAAGCAGCAGTGGCATAGGATTAGAGGCAGGAATTAGCATTTCTTCATGGCCAATACCAACAGCAATTCCTGTCTTTTCCACATTGACACTTACCCTGCATCGTCTTCCTCAGGAGCTATGACCTCAACATCACATTTGCTCTCCAGCTCTACTGTTATCTGCTGGAGCTCCTCTTCAACCCGAACCTCCTCCTGTGACCTGCAAAACCAAAAGGTACACAAGCCTATCTGCTCTGTTTCACATTGTCTCCTCCACCCCAGCGCTCAGGGTCTCCAAATACCACAGCACCGTAAGTCTGCTTTACGGCAGAAAAGCAATAGCCTCACGTACTGCAGCAGTGCTAGACTGGATGTGGCAAATGGCAGCCTTTTGCAACAGAAGTGGCCAGCACGCCACCCATGGGCAGTTGCACAGCACACGCATAACACAGCTACATTAGCTCCTGCAGTCAGAGTCTCCTAGCGTCTGGTCCTTGGGACAACCATTTCTGACAGCCTAACTTCCCAGCCCAGAGAGTCAATCCCCTCCAAGTTCTGTGGCTGGGGAGGAGAGAACCGGGGCAGTGGGATTAGCTGGAGCAGGCCAGCTGACAACAGGAGACCCTGCTTTACCTCAGGATGGCTAGCAGCAGGAAGCTGCCTGCTGTAGGTGAGAAAAGCAGAGCTGCACAGCTGACTCAGGGTATGTCTACACTACGAAATTAGGTTGAATTTATAGAAGTCGGTTTTGTAGAAAGCATTTTTATACAGTTGAGTGTGTGTCCCCCCACACAAATGCTCTAAGTGCATGTAGTCGGTGGACTGTGTCCACAGTACTGAGGCAACTGTCGACTTCTGGAGCTTTGCACTGTGGGTAGCTATCCCACAGTTCCCGCAGTCTCCACCGCCCATCTGAATTCTGGGTAGAAATCCCAGTGCCTGATGGGGCTAACACATTGTCGCGGGTGGTTCTGGGTACCTATCGTCAGGCCCCCCTTCCCTCCCTCCTTCCGTAAAAGCGAGGGCAGACAATTGTTTTGCGCCTTTTTTCTTGAGTTACCTGTGCAGACGCCATACCATGGCAAGCATGGAGCCCGCTCAGCTAACCGTCACCATATGTCTCCTGGGTGCTGGCGGATGTGGTACTGCATTGCTACACAGCAGCAGTTTATTGCCTTTTGGCAGCAGACAGTGCAGTATGACTGGTAGCCATCGTCGACGTAGTCCTGGGTGCTCTTTTAACCGGGCGCCCGGCCAAACATGGGAGTGACTCAGCCAAGTCATTTCCCTTGTTTCGTCTCATGGCAATCGAGTCCTACCGGCAGTTCACTGTCTTTTAATCAGCAGCCAGCAGAAGATGATGGCCAGCAGTCATACTGCACCATCTTCTGCCGAGCGCCCGGAGGTGACGATGGCTAGCGGTTGTACTGCACAGTCTGCTGCCAGCAAGTTGTATAAAGATAGATGAAGTGGCTCAAAATAAGAAATAGACCAGATTTGTTTTGTATTCATTTTCTCCTCCCTCCCTCCCTCCGTGAAATCAACAGCCTGCTAAACCCAGTTTTGAGTTCTGTCCTTGAGGTTTTGAGTTCTATCCTTGAGGCAGCCATTCAGTTTCTCGCAAAGCCACCCCCTTTGTTGATATTAATTCCCTGTAAGCCATGTTGTCAGTCGCCCCTCCCTCCGTCAGGGCAACAGCAGACAATCGTTCCGCACCTTTTTTCTGTGCAGACACCATACCACGGCAAGCATGGAGCCCGCTCAGATCACTTTGGCAATTAGGAGCACATTAAACACCACACACATTATCCAGCAGAATATGCAGCACCAGAACCTGGCAAAGCGAAACCGGGCGAGTAGGCAACATCAGCGCGATTACGAGAGTGATGAGGACATGGACACAGACTTCTCTCACAGCACGTGCCCTGGCAATGTGGGCATCATGGTGCTAATGGGGCAGGTTCATGCGGTGGAACGCCGATTCTGGGCCCGGGAAACAAGCACAGACTGGTGGGACTGCATAGTGTTGCAGGTCTGGGACAATTCCCAGTGGCTTCAAAACTTTCACATGCGTAAGGGCACTTTCATGGAACTTTGTAACTTGCTTTCCCCTGCCCTGAGGTGCAAGAATACCAAGATGAGAGCAGCCCTCACAGTTGAGAAGCGAGTGGTAATAGCCCTGTGGAAGCTTGCAACGCCAGACAGCTACCGGTCAGTCGGGAATCAATTTGGAGTGGGCAATTCTACTGTGGGGACTGCTGTGATACAAGTAGCCAACGCAATCAAAGATCTGCTGATATCAAGGGTAGTGACCTTGGGAAATGTGCAGGTCATAGTGGATGGCTTTGCTGCAATGAGATTCCCTAACTGTGGTGGGGCCATAGACAGAACCCATATCCCTATCTTGGCATCGGAGCACCAAGCCGGCGAGTACATAAACCGCAAGGGGTACTTTTCAATAGTGCTGCAAACACTGGTGGATCACAAGGGACGTTTCACCAACATCAACATGGGATGGCCGGGAAAGGTACATGACGCTTGCATCTTCAGGAACTCTGGTCTGTTTCAAACGCTGCAGGAAGGGACTTTATTCCCAGACCAGAAAAATAACCGTTGGGGATGTTGAAATGCCTATAGTTATCCTTGGGGACCCAGCCCTACCCCTTAATGCCATGGCTCATGAAGCCATACACAGGCACCCTGGAGAGTAGTCAGGAGCTGTTCAACTACAGGCTGAGCAAGTGCAGAATGGTGGTAGAATGTGCATTTGGACGTTTAAAAGCGCACTGGCGCAGTTTACTGACTTCGTGAGACCTCAGCAAAACCAATATTCCCACTGTTATTACTGCTTGCTGTGTGCTCCACAATGTCTGTGAGAGTAAGGGGGAGACATTTATGGCGGGGTGGGTGGTTGAGGCAAATCACCTGGCTGCTGGTTACGCACAGCCAGACACCAGGGCGGTTAGAAGAGCACAGGAGGGTGTGGTGCGCATCAGAGAAGCTTTGAAAACCAGTTTCATGACTGGCCAGGCTACAGTGTGAAAGTTCTGTTTGTTTCTCTTTGATGAAACCCCCCGCCCCTTGGTTCACTCTACTTTCCTGTAAGCAAACCACCCTCCCTACCTCCCTTTGATCACCGCTTGCAGAGACAATAAAATCATTGTTGCTTCACATTCATGCATTCTTTATTAATTCATCACACAAATAGGGGGATAATTACCAAGGTAGCCCAGAAGGGGTGATGGAGAAGGGAAGGACAAGGCCATACAACACTTTAAAACTTTTTGAATGCCAGCCTTCTGTTACTTGGGCAATCCTCTGGGGTGGAGTGGCTGGAGGCCTCCCCACCACGTTCTTGGGCGTCTGGGTGAGGAGGCTATGGAACTTGGGGAGGAGGGTGGTTGGTTACACAGGGGCTGTAGTGGCGGTCTGTGCTCCTGCTGCCTATCCTGAAGCTCAACCATACGCTGGAGCATATTAGTTTGATCCTCCAGCAGCCTCAGCATTGAATCCTGCCTCCTCTCATCAGGCTGCCGCCACCTTTCAGCTTCAGCCCTCTCTTCAGCCCGCCACTTACTCTCTTCAACCCGCCACCTCTCCTCCCGGTCATTTTGTGCTTTCCTGCACTCTGACATTGTCTGCCTCCATGCATTCGTCTGTGCTCTGTCAGTGTGGGAGGACAGCATGAGCTCAGAGAACATTTCATCACGAGTGTTTTTTTGGCCTTCTAATCTTCGCTCGCCTCTGGGAAGGAGAAGAGCCTGTGATCCTTGAAACATATGCAGCTGGTGGAGAAAAAAAAAAAAGGGACAGTGGTATTTGAAAAGACATTTTATAGAACAATGGGTACACTCTTTCACGGTAAACCTTGCTGTTAACATTACAAACATAGCACATGTGTTTTCGTTACAAGGTCGCATTTTGCCTCCCCCCACCGCGTGGCTAACAGCGGGGAACATTTCTGTTCAGCCATAGGCAAACAGCCCAGCAGGAACGGGCACCTCTGAATGTCCCATTAAGAAAAGCACCCAATTTCAACTAGGTAACCATGAATGATATCACTCTCCTGAGGATAATACAGAGAGATAAAGAATGGATGTTGTTTTTATCGCCAGCAAATATACACTGCAATGCTTTGTTCTACAATGATTCCCGAGTACGTGCTACTGGCGTGGAGTGATAAAGTGTCCTACCATGGTGGATGGAATAAGGCTGCCCTCCCCAGAAACCTTTTGCAAAGGCTTTGGGAGTATACCCAGGAGAGCCATGAATGCCAGGGCAAAATCAATCATTAAACATGCTGGCTTTTAAACCTTGTATAGTATTTTAAAAAGGTACACTCACCAGAGGTCCCTTCTCCGCCTGGTGGGTCCGGGAGGCAGCCTTGGGTGGGTTCAGGGAGTACTGGCTCCAGGTCCAGCATGAGAAACAGTTCCTGGCTGTTGGGTTTCTCTGCTTGTTTGCTGTGAGCTATCTACAACCTCATCATCATCGTCTTCCTCGTCCCCAAAACCTGCTTCCGTGTTGCCTCCATCTCCATTGAAGAAGTCAAACAACATGGCTGGGGTAGTGGTGGCTGAACCCCCTAATATGGCACGCAGCTCATCATAGAAGCGGCATGTTTGGGGCTCTGACCCGAAGCGGCTGTTGGCCTCTCGGGTTTTCTGGTAGGCTTGCCTCAGCTCCTTAAGTTTCACGTGGCACTGCTTCGGGTCCCTGTTATGGCCTCTGTCTTCAGGCCCTGGGAGATTTTGACAAATGTTTTGGCATTTCGAAAACTGGAACGTAGTTCTGATAGCATGGATTCCTCTCCCCATACAGAGATCAGATCCCGTACCTCCTGTTCGATCCATGCTGGAGCTCTTTTGCGATTCTGGGACTCCATCATGGTCACCTCTGCTGATGAGCTCTGCATGGTCACCTGCAGCTTGCCACACTGGCCAAACAGGAAATTGAAATTCAAAAGTTCAAGGGCCTTTTCCTGTCTACCTGGTCAGTGCATCTGAATTGAGAGTGCTGTCCAGAGCAGTCACAATGGAGTACTCTGGGATAGCTCCCGGAGGCCAATAACATCTAATTGCGTCCACAGTACCGCAAATTCGACCCAGCAAAACCGATTTCAGCGCTAATCCCCTTGTCGGGGGTGAAGTAAGGAAATCGATTTTAAGAGCCCTTTAAGTTGAAAAAAAGGGCTTTGTCATGTGGACGGGTGCAGGGTTACATCAATTTAACGCTGCTAAATTCAACCTCAACGCCTAGTGTAGACCAGGGCTCAGGTATGCTGAAGCTCCTTGCCCACTTCTGTGTTTCCTGCCATGCAAAGATGTTCACAGATACTAAAGGTGAATGACACAGTCCAGACTAGATTATACACCTGTAACCCAAAGGAGAGCTGCGTCTCTGTGGATTGTCTGCCATTTCATATATTATGGTACCATTGCTCCTTTTCAATCTAAGTGGCTAGTCACAGTGTGCGGTGATGGGGACATTCCAGTTGGGAACAGCAATTGGTGATAGTCAAGTGTTTCTTTGTAGAGAATATATAAAGTCCTGTGTCTCTGAACACAGAAGGAATCAAATACCAGGAAACAGTTTCTTTTCATACAGCACCAAGAACATTCTTTTCAGCCTGCACCGCGACCCAAATCCCTCTGCCCAAGTTTCTTCCAGGGTCAGACATGGTACTTTTAGCTGCTCCTTCCTGCTGTCTGTGTTTCTCTGTCCCCAGTGTTCTGCTTTCCCCTGCCCCACAAAACACCAGCAAAAACCTCCTGGGGGTTCACACACTCTTTTTGTCCTAGGTGTGGGCTTATCCTTACAGATATGCTAATTGAAGGATGCACTCACACCTATCAATCTCAATAAGGTTTTAACTCAACCCATAATGAGGTTTCATGCAGCTCATAATATTATTTAAGTGACTGCTTATTTTAGAGAGGCTTAGGCCTGGTCTACACATAGTTACACAGCTCACGGGTATGGAGAAAAAAAAACAACAACCTAAAACAAATAAACATCCCCTCCCCACACACAGCCATGAGCACCGAAGCTATGGTGTAGCTGCAGCTAGGTCGATGGAAGAATGCTTTCCACTGATTTAGCTACTATCACTTGGGGAGGAAGTGGTCCCACCATGATGGAAAAGCCCCTTCTGTTGCTACAGGCTGCATCTACAATACAGATTTATGCTCGCATAGCTATGTTGCTATAGTCCCTGAAGAATAGACATGGCCTTAGAATAGATTATTTGTTCAATGGTCTTTGTGCAAGGGGTCAATGTTTGCTAAGTGGAGGACACAATCAGCTCAGGAAGAGAGTTATTTACAGTGTCCTGGGTTTGTAAGAGATATCTAGGTATCGCAAACTCCCCCCGTTTGCTCACTTGACAGTGCTTGTGCACACTGCATAGCCAGCAGGGGGAGCTCTCATATAGTTCTATGGGACTCAGCTTGGGAGCTTTGTTGTTTCTTGTAGCCATGGCTCTTTAAAAATCCCAGAGGGAATTCTCCAGATACTGCACACAGAGAACCTCAACAAACTGGGTACGGTCCCTTTTGTTTTCTGAGCAAGTATTTTAAATTCACTTAGATTCATGTATTAATAAATGTGTACTTGCAGCACTTTTAGAGGATCTCAAAGGGCTCTCCACGCAAACATTAAGCCTCAGCCCCTTTATGAATAATGTATTTAGGCATCAGTCCCATTGATGGGGAAAGTGAGGCACAGAGGTAAGGGCCCACATTTTCAAAAGCGTTTCCCTCCGGGGTTGTTAGTTTTTAGGTGCCAAGTCATTAGACAGCTCCACTACGATTTTCAGAGGGGTTGAATACCCAGTAGCTCCCCCTTACTTCAGCTGTGGGTGTGGGTACACAGCACCTGGAAAAGCAGGCCCTGGGCCACTAGTGAGACCAAAGACAAGATTGCAAGTGGGACTGGACATTTATACAGAGAACAAAAATAGCCAGAGTTGTTCGAATGAATGACGACAAATTTGGGAAAAAAGAAAAGGAGTACTTGTGGCACCTTAGAGACTAACAAATTTATTAGAGCATAAGCTTTCGTGAGCTACAGCTCACTTCATCGGATGCATTTGGTGGGAAAAAAAAAAAAAACAAAAAAAAACACAAAAACTTTTTTTTTTCCACCAAATGCATCCGATGAAGTGAGCTGTAGCTCACGAAAGCTTATGCTCTAATAAATTTGTTAGTCTCTAAGGTGCCATAAGTCCTCCTTTTCTTTTTGCGAATACAGACTAACACGGCTGCTACTCTGAAACCTGTGACAAATTTGGGGAGAGATTGATAAACCCTTGTGCTCTGGACCAAGCCAATCTAGCTATTAGAGACCAGGATGAGACCCACAGGGGGAATTCTTACACCTTCCTCTGACGTGTTGCGCACTGGTTGCTGTCAACTGTCAGTGAAAACACTGGGCTGGATGATCCTCAGGTCTGATCCAGACTGGCTCTTCCTATGGAGCATCGGGCACCCAAAACCTGAAGGACCCAGGATCAGAGGCCGTATTTGGCAACGGTGGCCTTTGACTTGCTCAAGAGATCACAGCAAGTTTGGGGCAGAGCTGGCAACACAACTCAGGAGTCCTGACTCAGATTCCTCTGTTCCAGCATGCAGACACTGCTGCCAGTGTTATCGGTGTGAGAAAATTCCAGTATATTCTAGAATATTAGCATCCAAAGAAAGATCTTAGAGTAAAGATATGCTCTAAGGAACAGGGGAATTCTGCGCACTTTACCACAAGCTCCCCACCATACATCACTGGAAGAACAGAGGGATGAACTCCCAGAAATGCTGAGAGTGAGCACAGCTCCCAGCGGACATCAGTGGGAGCTGGGGTGCTCAGTATCTCTTGAAAATCAGAGAATCCAGCACCACTTTATGGAGGCAATGGATTGCATGCAAGAGGGATATGCCTGCTTTTCAGTGACTAGAGCACTAGACCAGGATGTGGGAGACCAGGGCTCTACTCCCAGCTCTGCCACTAACTTCAGGGTGATCTTGGGCAAGTCCATTCACCTCCTGGGGCCTCAGTTTCCACATCTGTAAGATGGGGTTATGATACTGACCTCCGTTGTAAAGTGCTTTGAGATCTACTGATGAGAACTGGTAGATAAGAGCTGGGGACTATTATTATTTAAGATTACAGAGGGAGAAATTCACTCGTCTCCACAGAAGGGACCCAGCACAAAGTCTATGCACCACTGAAATCCCACTTAAGTCCTCAAAATAGGCTTGAAGTGGTGTACAGGCCTTGGCACCATGGTTGTTTTTACTCAGCCCAGTCAGTTGAGGGGGATTTCTGGACAACAGTTTCTAAAGCATGAAAGGATGTCTTACCTGCCATCCTGCCCTGAGGAGTGTGCGCGCCTCCTGCGGAGACAAACCAAAAACCAAGTTTATCTGAGTGGCGATTTAAAAAAAAAACAAAAAAAAAAAAAACAAACACACACCACAACAACCACGCCTTCCCTGAGAGGGCTGTTCTACTTGACAGCAATAATGAATCCCGAAAGCATGTTCCTCACTCCCGGGAGTGGTTTAATTAAAACCAGCTGGTAGCACTTCATGGCAGAGCACAGCACACACTGCTGATTTGTAGGGCAGAGGCTAACCCCAGTCAGCTACTCTAGGATAACCAGATTAAGAACACTGTCCTTACCTGTACCTGGGCTGCTCAGAGGTCTCTGAGGGAGACCGCTCAGGAACAGAGAGTGATGTTGAAGAGAGCGTCGTTGCTATGGAGGCTGTGGTTGCTTCTTCGAAGGAAGGAGGAGTGCAGGGTAGAAGGTCTGGCCTTCCTGCTATGCCGAAGACCAAGAGCAGAAAGATGACAGGAAAAGAACAGGCTGAATGAGTTAAATACAAGCAACACTGGCCTGTCTCCAGCCAGCTGCTGAAGCCATGTCAGTCTGCAGCACCACCACTGGGATCCACACCCCACGGGTAGTGGGCAGTCTTAAATGCTGTGCACCTGTGGAGGTGTTTGAGGGTGGTCATAAAAGTGACCAACAGCGCTGGCTTGAGCTAGATGAGGGCTCAGCAGCTTTCCTCAGAACAGCCCTACCAAGGAGCTTCACTCCCAACTCCACCAGCACAGAGCCTCCTGACTGAAACGTGTCATTGCAATATGGGCCCAAGGCCACTGGGGATTTAACACCACTGAAAGCTTCCTCGCTCGTACCCCAAGCTGGCTTTGGGCTCAGACTGTTAGATCAATACCCACATGTGCTCAGACGATGAACGGAGCCCTCAGTGTTTCACCCAACTACGCTGTAAAGATGTCACGTCTTTGGACCCAGCTGGCTACTGCCTTTTACCATTCAGAACTGGTAAAGATGGCACAGATGTAAGTGATGCAAGACTGTGGAGAATCGGACCCAGCTTTCTCCTGGCAAAGGCCAAGTCTTGTACTGTACAGTGGTACCTGAGCACCAACGGAATTGGGTTCCACATCCCCATGTATCCCCAATTCTCTTCTCACTAACAGCGAGATGGTCAACAAGCCAATAGTGTTTCCATGGTGTCTGGACTGTCCCTGTCATCACTGCGAGTGCCAACTGGCAGTGGGCACCTTGCAGCAGTGACGTCAGTGACCATTTTTACACAGAACCCCCAAGGTGCTGGCTCTCTCCAGAAGTGCAGGGAAGGGACTCCACCCTCTTCAGAGCTGCTGGCGCTGCTTAACCATATACGAGTTCTCTAATACCATGCCAGAGCAATATTATGTTAACCAGGACGGGGGGGAAGGCAAGTTTAGCACCTGCAAAGCACAGCAAGAAATGGAATGAAGAGCTGTTGATCCAGGTGCGTATTTGGTGCACAGTGGGGGAAACTGAAAGAGTACAGGAGAGGATGCTAAGGAACAGCTACATGCCTAGGGGGAGAGAATCGCCACAGGGCAGCCAAACCCACCACAACCATTACCTTCGTCATCCAATGTGGGGTAACTCCTGGCGGCTCGGAGATTATACTGGGCTTCATCCTTCTCCGAGGGGATCTGGCTAGCTGAAAACGCAGCTGTTGGACCAGGCATTTTGACAGCTAACAAGGCACTACGTCCTTTCTTAGATGGAGACGATTTCAGAGCTGCAGTCAGAAGAGTTAAGGAGATGAGACCACGAGCCACACTCACTGACTAGAGAAACCATCCCACCCCTTGGATGAACACCCCCACAACACGCAACAGAAGGGCTCCATCTCCAGGAAGGCCTAGCTGTGGGCTGTTGATACCGTTTGCCTAAAGAGCTTCCAGCTCTGAATCAGGCACTTCGGTTAGGAAGCGTGGTCAGCTCCAAACTGCAGTGAGCTCCAGCTTCCAGGCCAATGCAATTTCCTAGCTTAGGCTTGGACTGCTGTGGGGAGAGCCCAATTTCCCCACATAGTTAGCTCACATAAGGAAGGTTGACAGGAGAAACGCGAGTTCCTCTTGGCAAGCATTTGCCAGTCATATGCTCTCACTGATGTCTTGAGGCATGGCATTCTCTGATTCCTACATAGCTGCTTTAAGAACTCTGTATACCTGGAGTTCTCCAACTGGGGGTCGGGACCCCTCAGGGAGTCGCAAGGTTATTACATGGTGGGTCACGAGATGTCAGTCACCACCCCAACCCCCACTTTGCCTCCAGCATTTATAATGGTGTTAAATATATAAAAAAGTGTTTTTCATTTATGGGGGTGGTCGCACTCCGAGGCTTACTATAGAAAGGGGTCACCAGTACAAACGTTTGAGAACCACTTTACACTGACACAAGGGCACCAAGAGAACTATGCAAAAGTGATTATACATACAGGTATCAGGAGAACTCAAAACACTCATGCTTTTAAAACTTTTTACAAATGCAAAGGAGTGGGAGCAGGGAAATCAACGGGGGGGGGGGGGGGAATGCACTTCCTCTGCTACAATGGAAGCAGCAGGGCTATTTTAGTATGGTAGAGCATGCAGTCAAGGTCTTCCCTCCTAGCAGGGTCTGGGGACATGGGGTGGGGGAGGTTTCCTGCCCATCTCAAAGGGAGGTGGTCCAGCGGGTGCCTCAGAATAGTGAGTCTGCATACACTTACAGGAATTCTTTCGGAACACTGTGTTGGTCATGAATTTGAAGAATCTCTCTGCGTAAAAGCTGGGTCTGTGCACTGACACCGTGTCCTAGAAACAAGAGAGGTGATCAATTTTATGCTTAAAAACCATCACCTTATCAGCAGCGCCCAGTGAGTCTTCTTTATTCCAACATTTAATGTTGACAGCACCTTAAGCAGATCATTTCAGGTAAGACTTTCCATTTTAACAGTATAAATACGCTTGAGCATGTCCTTCGATTTGACTGCATTTTGATGAGGTTCTCAGTGTATTATGCTGGGCTGGTGATTCTTCTGCTTAGAGGGTACCTAGATTTTTGGAGGAAGCAAATGGCCTGATTTCATACAAGAGGGTCCCCCGGCTTTGTTTGTTGATGTTCAAAGCACAGTTGGACATGGTCACCAAAATTCAGTAATACAGCATCACTGCATTTTAGTTGTACCATGCAGTTCATTTTATGTACTAAAGCTGAAATGGTCTTAGATAGCTTTGATGTTCTGTTCTATTCTGCTTCCGTAACCATCGGCTTCTGTAAATGAGGCAAAGGCATTTTATAGGAGTCAGTATGTGTGCTTCTGATGAGCAAGTCCCACCTGAAGTCAATTTTGTAGCAGCACAACACATTGGAATATCAGAGGACAACAAGTAGAAAGTGACTCCTCGTTAGTAGATAATTCACCCAGGTGGAAATACAAAATATATCTGTGCTAGTACAAAGGTACAATAGAGAGACAGAGGACAGAAGCTTGTAGTATGACAGCTAAACATTTGAGGAAGTGGGCCGAGCTAAGGAAACTTGAATGGAAGTAACACTCTACCGCCACAAGCCTATAGGTGTGAAGAATTCCTCCTTTCCATTGGATTTAAGTTGTACCTGCCGAGAGACTACAAACAGCAAAGTAAATGGCACCAAACTGCATACAAGAAAGCAACGTAAGTAACCCTGCAGACCACAGCTTGCTGACAACATTTCTCACACAAGGCTGTGTGTGTTGAATACTCACCCCATCATGGACAAGGGCCTTCCAAGTGTGTTCTAGCTTCTTGATGAACCTAATTTTGAGAGAGAGAGAGAGAGAGAGAGAGAGAGAGAGAGAGAGAGAGTGTGTGTGTGTGTGTGTGTTGGACACAGGTTTGCCCTCCTCGCCCTGGACAGACCACCTTTCACACCCTCCCACATCAGAGGACAGTCAGCTGCTAATATTCCTTCCCATTCTCGGAGCATAGTTTTCCTCTCTCCAAGACAGCTGTGCTGATGCCTCTGAAGCTGAGGTTTCTAGGTCTCAGCAGCTGGAAGGTCAACACTCCCTGGAAATATTGAAGGTGGGAGGAGGAGGAGGGGAAGAGCACAAGAACTACTCCCCTATACACGGTACTGCCCTTCCAGAAAGGGGAGACTTTTCTTTAAGAAAAGCAGATTCAGCACCACTGGCTGAGATGAAAATCTTCAAAATTAGCAAGATAAAAACTCACAGCTTTCAAATATGCATTGATAAACGTGAGTCAGATTGGGAAACTTGCTCTCGGAGACCGTCGTCTCAAAGGCAGGCTTTAATCTCTCTCCATACAGTATTAAAACCAGGTTTTATAGAAGCTGAGGGGTCAGAGGATGCTCAAGCCCCCTTACCTGTAGGACTGAAGGATATCTATTATTCCTACGTGAAGCAGGAGGCGCTCTCCTTTGCCATTCACGGCTGGGATTCCTCCCATTCTGAAGAAAAGAAAACATTGTCACACTAACACAGAGATGCGCTAGGATACTTGTGCTGTATGTCAGAGTGGAAAGACAGATATCCACATTATCAGGGGGACAATCTTGTGGTTAATCAGGTTGACTCTGGTGCAACAGCTTTCATTATAAGATACAGTACCTGTGGAGTTGTGCAGTTTTCTGACTGAATGGAAGGTGGTGTTCTATGAGTCAACCTCTGTACAGCACTTGATCATATACAGTGCTAAGGTTTATTATGAATCAGGTGATTGCTTTCTCCTCCCTGGGCCAGAGCACCCCAGGGTTCCTGTCCTATAGTAGGACATGGGTTCATATTTAGAAGCTAGAGGTAAAGAACCAGCTGCAGTACCACATGTGAAATGCACCCTTCAGATACACTAAGCTAGCAGCTTTCTGCCAGTCGCTAGTGGCAGCCTAGGAGGACATTAAGACGCCTATGGGACTTCAAGGGGGCATCCGGGCAAACATTCCCTTCTCCCAAAAATATAGTCTGGGTGTTAGCTCCCACTACACACACACACACACACACACACACACACGCTGCTCCCTACAGCAGTGGTGAGGTAAATCTTAGGAGTGCTCTTTTCAGGCAAAACGCTTTGAAAACCCTAGGGTATAAACCCCTATTATATTGTAAGAGCCAGACTGCACACGAATATAGATGGCATAAGTCCTGGATGCAGTCAGTGGGAGTTGCGTGCATATAAAAGCAGAAGCTTGGCCCAAATCTTTAAGCACAAGTTTGTTTTCAAACCGCCCCCCACTTCCACCCATTAATACCCATCTTGAATTTACAGCACAATTAGTATCAGCACTTGGTAAGCTGACATCTGGGCATCAGGCTGTCCACTGGAATTAAGAGATATTTGAGAGAATGGAAACACCAGAGTATTTCCTGGCTCTTTAACTGTGCAGAATCCTAACTGCTCAAAATGGAGCAGCTGGTCTCTCAGCACACAGATGTCATCAGACAAACATAGCAACCCCACCATTTGTTAGTAAGGCCAATCCACCGAGCCATAAACACAAAATGCTGCTAGAGCCACATGCAGCTCAAGAACTACAGATAAGGCAGAGTGCAGCAAGCACTGGGCAAGCTTCCCCCGCCCACTGCTCCACCTGTGCACTTCCAATCCTCCCTGTCAAATCCCAACATGCCAAAGCCTGGATCTCTCCTGAGCAGAGGCCAGGTGCTGCTAAGCATGTCAAATCCTCAAACCACACTGGCATGCTAGGATTCCACAGGAAGCAAGTGATAGACTCATGACCCAAGCAGAAACTGATCTCCAAACTCCACGGGCTAGGCTAGTGTGTAGCCCCACTGCATCACCACACTCCTGAGCTAAGCCTGCCCCCATCTCTCCTCCCAAGACCAGTGCTGTGCCTACAGGCTGGTACAGGGCCCAGTTACCTACTGGATGGGGTGCAATTCATGGTCCTGACCATTGTAAATAACCAAATGGGAATTGATAAGTGTTTCAGAATGACAATGACCACATTTCACAACAAACTACTCCATGCTACACTACATCAGCGGCTGCGCTCCATTTTCCTTTTGGCAGATGGGTCACGCAGATAGTTCAAGTCAACGACACAGGGTGGCAACCTTTAGGGATTTACTACTTTGGCTTTTTGCTTCCACCCACTCCCATTACAGCAGTACAAGAGAACCAGGTTTTCACCTACGTGTCATCTGTATCTATGGACTCCCCCCGGGCAGCCCCACCCTGGATGGACTCCATGGCTGTGGAGTAAAGTGCCTTCTGCCCAACGGGACGCTTCTCATCAGATGTGCTCTGGGCTCCCTCAGTTTGCTGCTCCCGTTCTTGCTGGTCTATGTTATGCACCCCGAGCAGCAGGCTGTAGTCCATGATTTTAAAGCTTTCCAACACCTATAGGTTAGTATTGAGTTCAAGAACAAATCAGACAAAAAGTCAGTCAATCCAGTAAGTTCTCATATGCTACTTCAAAGGCAGACCCAAAAGCATGGGACAGTCCATCTTAGTTACACAAAACTCATGCCAGCAACTCCTTAGCAGCAGCATAAGAGAGCGTCAGAGTTAATTACCCTTTGTTTCAACACAACATACTTTGGGCTTGGTCTAACGGACCTCAGACACCCTTACCATTGGTCTTTTAAGAGGGTTGTGGGATGGCAAAGAGTTTACAAGGGGCCAGCTCTGTTCATCACCTGTTGCACACTTACAGCAGAAGCTCGTTCACGAATTCACCCCAATGACCCCGTTCTGGATGACTGAATTGTGTGAACTGGAGAATAAATGAACAAATGTGATAGGAAAAACCAATAATTCCGCAGCACATGGCAAGCTGTGTCCCTGGGAGTCAAGTGTCATTTGGTTTTATGACATTTCATAGGACATTAATGAATGTTCTCAGAAACTAGCGAAGTACCTAACCACTGCACTCTGCTTTTGGGTGAGCTGAGAACTGGGGTGGAGACAGCTGGCTTTGGGTTTACAAATTAATGAGCTAACAAAAGCATGGAATACTCCATCTTGATTACAGCTGCCTGAGAGCTAGAGACCTACACAGTTTGTTAGTCTAGCTTTCTAGGTTTACCTTGCCCTTACCAAGCAGTCTCGCTGAAGTGTTTTCACCAGCGCACTGAAGGTGTCTGTGTCCAGCATTAGACCTTCTGGCATGTCCTGCATGAAGTCCAGGTCCTTGAAAGTGGGGCTGGATTTCTCCTTCTCCTTCTTGGATGCCCGGCGTTTGTAGGTCGAACCTTTCAGGTCAAATTTCAGGTGCATTTTCACCACCCGGGGCAGGATATTGTTCATCACCACCACCCGAATGTTCTTGCCTCCCGACTGAACGCAGTACAGTCCATAGAACTTTGGCAGCAAGGTCCGTGGGTTCTGGTTCAGGTTCTGCAGTGGGGCAAGGAAGGCAGAAGGGGCAGGTTAGAAAGAGCCTTTGTGAAAAACAACTTCTGCTTTGTTTAGTGCAGAACCCAAGCTCAGATTGGCTTTCGGAAGGGTTCGCAGATTAGCATTTGCGTATCCAGAATTTATTTTTACCTTGACAGCTTTGCAGGAGAAAGATCCCAAACAAACTTCAACTAACCATTTGAATGGCTCCATCTAGGACCTGGCTTTACAAACTGGAAAGATTGCTATGCCTTGACTTGCCTATAGAAAATAAGATTTTGCACATCTCTCTGACAGATTTCCCCACAAACTGCAGCTAAGGAAAGGGAAACCTAATCATACCCCCCACCCCCAAAAAAAACCCCAACTAGTTAGTGGGAATTTAAAAAAAGTTTTAAAATATCAAATATCCTCATCCAATTGAAGATCTTACAACTATGAACTGTTCCCTAGCTCAGAACAAACCAATGGCATAACATTTATTACAACATCTCTATGAAGCCTCTCCAGCAGGATACCCTATCAACTCAGCTTACCTTTAACAGAAAGTCAATTTATAAAACAATCTGCCAGGGAGATCAGTTAACCCACCCCAACGTCAGGCCCATTTTAGGCAATCATGTTATTAGGAACGATATCAAACGCGGTTTGCTTGTTCAGCGCTGGGAGGCTTTTAAAAGGAAGCAAAAAGAGCTATGCATGCTAGATGAGAGAAGAGATGAACCTGCCAGATTTCAAAACAAAGGAAAGCAGAAGCACAGCAAGTGTATGAAAATTTAATGCCCTTCATCTCATCTTTTCTAACTAGACCCATGAGTGAGTTTTCTTTATAAGCATATCAGTTGATACAGTGCCATACAAAGCTGCCACTGCCAGCCAGCAGCTGAAAGCAGAACTCCACTTTCCAGAATTAGAGCAACTCAGCACCAACCATCCCGGTGTCTTGTCTGTCTCAGGTCATTTTACACCTCAGATGAGTTTCCGACAGCAGCAGGGAGACCCTCGTAGCAATTAGCACAGTGTAACTTTACAACATATTGGACAACAGCACAAGCGCTTTACAACAGGGCGAGAAGTCATGTTTGAGCCTATATAATTATTTTTATTATCCAACCATCTAAAGCTCCTGGGACAAGAAGAGTCTAGTTACTACTTTCATTTGCGATGTCCTAATCCTAGGAGCGCTGCCTAGCATGTTTCACATGCTCGGAGAGGGAGTAAAATTTTCAAAAGCTCTTAAGTGATGTAGCTGTTTAAATCCCATTTTCAAAAGTGAGCCATTGACTTTCAGTTACAGTCTGGAGCCTAGGTGCCTGAAGTGCTTCTGAATAATAATTCCTAGCTCTTATCCAGCTCCTTTCTTCAGTAACTCTCAAAGCACTTTACAAAGGGAGGTAAGTATCATCACATCCATTTTACACATGGGGAAACTGAGGCACTGGGAGCAGAAATGGCTTGGCCAAGGTCACCCGGCAGGCCAGTGGGATAGCCAGAAATAGAATTCAGGTCTCTCCAGTCCCAGTCCAGTGCTCCGAGTGAGGCAGGGACCCTGAGGAAAAATAGCTCATCAGGTAACTAAAGACTAGTACGATGCACATGTACAAGGGGCAGAGTGAAGGTCGTGTAGGTAACCTTAGCTCTGGCATATCCATAGCACAGTGCTTCCCCTTTGCAGGCTTCAGGTTCTTTGAACACAGTTTTTTATCTGGAATTGGACCCTAAGATGCATCTGTGTACGAGGAGACACTTCCTGCCACTGGGGGGACCCACCTTCCATGCTACAGTGGGCTCCTGTTCTGGTTCTTGTTTTCTCCTCCTAGCAAGTCCCTGCTGAGCCCCAGTGCACTGCCATGCTAACCCACCATGCTGCTGCACTGTAGAGCAGCCCACAGTCTGGGGTAGGTTAGAAAATACCAAGCTGCAGCCACGGGCTGATACAGGCAAAAGCTTCAGCTTACAGACTGATACTAGGGCCTGTCAATAAGCGGGGCACACACAAGGGAAATTCGGGAAATAGTAGGGATGGGTACTCCCAAAACAAACATGCTTGGGTGCTGCACAATAGCAGGGCAGCAACAGACCCAGTCTGCCATAGAGCTGCCTTCACAAACCGAAGAGCATCTGATAGGAGACAAAGGGGAGGAGAAAGTTTCATCCCTTAAGGCCTCCAACAGTTAAGCCATGATAATCTGCTATCCTGGGATACAACCTCAGTAAAGCTGGAGGAGGGTGCAAATACTTGTCAGGACATGGCACAGCTGTCTCCAGGTTTTAAGTGTGTTGAATTTTGTTTCCACATCAGGCTTCACAATAGGCTGTTCATTTTGTCATGTGTGCTGGGCAGGCAGGCAAAGGAAGCCCTGCTGGGTTACCAAAAACACCACCCTTTGTGGTGCTGTGGAAAGGCAAGCTGTACATTTCTCCCACAAACCAACGTCCTGATACCCACCATGTAGTAGCCAGGGAGAAGTTTCTGTAAGAATTCCGCTTCCTTGTGCATCACAGTTTTTATGATGAACTCGTCATCACGGGTGACATAGAAGAGGGAGCCGCTGGCACCAGGGTTCGACAACTCGATCAGAGGCTCGTTACATAACGAATACTAGGAAGGAAAGAAAAAAATAAGATGTCATTCATACACCACATGATAAGCTAGGATCAAAATAATACATCTGCAAGGCATTCCTAAGTCACCACCCCATGGAATCTAGACCAAGAGGTCTGGGATATTAAGCAGTACAGAAATTGTAAACCTTAAACTGGAGTTAGTCTCACAAAGCATTGAGTGGAAGACAGCTTACAAAGAGATACATATATTACTGTACAGAGTGCCCTGACTGCTCACAGAATCAAGCTAATCTGCCTGCCCTCAGTAAATCCAGGCTGCATAACATCAAATCTTTTTATGTTTTGTGCCCTGTACCACCACCACATATAGGGTTCTTTCCCTCAGTGTGTTAGTGGGCGCGTAGAAAGAAAGATCAGATTTAAAGAGACAAGCCAGCTTGTTCAGCGTTCTGCATGTCGCAGTTTCAGAGAGGAACAAAACGCACTGCCTGTTCCCAAGACTAGAGCTCTCCCATGTGCTCAAACATTAAAGATACATGGTTTGCAGAGGCGTCCCTCACGCCCCCAGTGTAGCAACTAAAAGGTGGGAAACCACCCCCAGAGAACTCATGTATCAGTAGGCATGTGGTAATTATGCTTCCCTGTATTCAGAACCCAATCCTGGAGCACAGAGCAGGGACTAGAAATCTAAACAGCAAGTTCCCAGAGCAGAGCAGGGAGGCGGAGGTGTTGTGTGGATACAAATGCAAATGTCCAAAAATATTTGCATATGTCAGACAAAAGGGGTTAGGGCAACATTATGTAGGAGCTGATATTTGAAGAAGGTAAGGCAGAGGGGACATAATCAGAGCAATAAATTAAATGCTATCATTACATGCTGAAAACAATTTACAGCACTGCATGGATTAACAATCCAAGACTTTATCAACTTAATTATCTCATGCATAATTAAAAAGAATTCACTGCCATAGTGGGCTAGAGAAAGGGGAAGCAGTGGCTGCAAATCAGATCTGTGACCTTTGGAATTCAGGCAGGATCTCTCCCTCCCCCAAGTTTGTAACCACTATCAAATCAGCAAGCATTATCCCAGATGGCACAGATGGGGATTTCTGTTGTTGTCAAGCAGCCCCATCATACAGGCTCATTTCTGCTGGTATGTTTTCAGTCCTCATTTCTGACTAACTGCAGATATGGGCAAAGTGGTTACATAAAAATGGCACCTTCTTAAGATGATCTGCTCCTGCCTCCAACAAACTTTGCCTTGCTATCAGCAAGATGAGGTGCAACCACTTACACACAGGAGCCAACTTTAACTGCGGCCTGACCTACACTTCAGTTTTAAACTGACGTTGCTCAGGGGTAGGAAAAGTTCACAAAGGACATTGCAGTTAAGCTGATCTATCCCCTAGTGTGGGCATGACTAGGTAGACAGAAGAATTCTTCCATCCCCTAGTACACCTCTCGGAGAGGTGAATTAACTACAGCGACGGGAAAACCCCTTTGTCACAGTAGGAGGCAGCTACACTATGGTGATACAGCAGCGCCATAGCTGTGTCACTCCAGCACCCATGTGCAGACATGGCCTTAGTCTATTCCAAATCCGATCAGTGACCTTATGGGAGAATACTGGTTAGATCTGATGAGCCATTTCGGCTCTAGGAGAGCAAGTTGGAGTCTATTCTGATTTTCACATTACCAAGTGTTAACTACTCTCGGATTGTTAAATCTTTATTACTGGGGATGATGCACGAGGCAGAAAACATCTTCCCTGAGGTCCCAAGGGAGTTTAGAATACTCGTCTTTTTTTCTTGTAGACAGAGTAAATTTGTTGTGTTGTCAAGTGAGTAACAGACATGGAACCCCACCATATCATTTTAACCAAATACACTTTAAAGACTCCATGACAGTAGATTATTCCACTCTTCCTTTAACAGAAGATGCCCCAATAGACCTAATTTGCTGGGAATGGACTCGGCAAACTGAAGCAGAAACACCAGAAGACTCTCAGACCCATTCTTCCAGCTGGTCTCTCTCACAGACTGTACAAGAAGAGAAGCACCACCACAGACTGCCTCACATTTGGGATCTGCTTGATGTACGGGATCAGAGATTCTCTCTAATCCCAGTACTGTACCTCAGTCTCTAGCTACCAAATATTAGGTGGGGAATGTTTGGCTTTCTTTATGTTCTCTCCTCAAATTTGACTTCAACTCCCCATGTGATACTGACCCTATCACTTGATTCCATGCCTCAGTTTCCCTCAGCTATTAGATGGAGACTGAATTTAATAAAAATCCAAGGAAACCCCCTAATCCTGTGCAGCTGACTCGTCACATATCATCTGTGGTATGGCATTCCCCCATCTTTCAAATAAAGCAGTTCTATTCAAGCCCATTCATACCTAGTACTAACCACAGAGAAATAAAGAACTCCATACATACCAAATAATCATCTGGACGAATTCCAAAGAGCTCCCGGAAGTACCGAAAAGCCACGGGTGCATAGGTTTTGAACCTGAAGTCAGGGTAATGGTGAGCTGGAGTGAGATTACTTCCTTCACTGCATGAAAAGGATACAAAAAGAGCAGGCATGTTATTTCACATTAACACCTCGCGTACTTGCACATTTACACCCAGCCAGTTGATAGATATGAAAAAAAAGGAAAATTGAGCTTTGCAAAAAGGCATTCCAAGAAGCCACCAGCCTAGGCACAAAGATTTTGCCTGATCTCATCAAGACACTAGCAAAAAAGATCTAATATTTTAACCATCTGGCAAGGAAACACTCACTCCTTGGGAAGAGCAAATAGAAGTTTGCAAGGCTAGACATATATACATATAGACTCTAGTTTCTGTAAGCCCTGCACATTAACAGCTCAGCCATGCAAAAGCTGAAGTGGTCCAATGAATATTGTTGGCCGAGGGGGTTTCCTCAGTACAAAGATAATGCAACATCTGGAGGTGAAAATTCCACATAGGTAGGTTAAAAAGGACGACAATTATAACGGCAACGAAAGCTTCAAGGTTAACAAGTCCAGTAAGCAGATACATCACAGCCCATAGTAAATCTAACCCCATCTCTTGAGCTGCAGCACCATGGATTCTAATGCTTCCAGTAATATGCTGGTAAGAAATAGGTGCACACTTGAAATCCTGAGGGCCCACCTTTCTGCTTAGAATGAAGCTCCTTTAAATCAGCATGATGAAAGGAAACAGCCAGCCTCTGCATTTTGTTTTACTTGTCCACTTACCTGGGAAAGAAAATGCTCTCCACCACGTAAAAATCCTGCATCAGGACATCTCTCTCTGGCTTGGAGCTCAGGTTCCCCACTGTGTAACCAATACCCAGCTGGATGGCCCCCTTCAGAGTGCTCGAAGTGGTCTAGCAGAAGGAAGAGAGTATTCAATGCACATTCACCATAAGTTACAGCAACAGCCCCCAAATATAGGTATCCTTGCTGCTCTGTGATCATGCTGATGCTTTGTGGCAGGTCTCAGATATTGGCTGCTTTGTAAGAGAACAACACTATAGAGTGCCTCAGGTTTCTATAGAATGACAGTTGTGAAATTCTTGTAGTGTGTAAGGTCAGCACAATACACTGCAGGGAAATCTAATCAAATTAGTTAGCCAATCGCACACCTGTATTCTCCATTTATTTCTTACAGTTTGTATGATCTGTTCATACATATTTGGTCTCTATTCTATTCTCAACCTCCCATTTGTATGTGTGGCTACTACCCTCCAGAAATCAATTAAGAGATGGAACCTTTTTGTAGGTAGTTTCGCCAGAAGCATCAACTCCTCGATGACCTATCTTCTTTCCTTGGCCAACTCCAGGCTGTCCTGATAATGATGGGGCCTGGGAAAGAGAAGTTTCCAGGTCAAAGTGGTAAAGAAAAGCTACGCTAGCAGAAGGAAGAAAAGAGGCACAGTGGTGCAGTCAGGATTAAAGTGCTGTGGTTATAAGGAATGCAATGGTCTGCATTTATTCCTGTGTAAAGATCTGCAGAGTGCATACAGATGTATCTGGCACCAGCAAGCTTTAAACACTAAATTATACATCCCTCAGGATGAGAGGTGAGTTGATAGCCAGCGAGTTTGTTTATCGCACACAGGACTGTGGATCTTGACATACTGGGAGGAAGGATGGTCTTGGGTTAAGACACTGGATTGGGACTCAGATCTAGGTTTGTTTCCCAACTCCATCAGACTCCCTGTGTAAAAGCCAGAAGGGACCATCATGATCCTCTGACCCCCTGTCTAATGAAGGCCAGCGAACTCTCCCAAAACAATTAGTTACTTAATTTCAGTGCCTCAGTTCCCCATTTGAAAACTGGCGATACTTCCCCACCTCACAGGGTAACGGGAGTAGAACTGCATTGATGTTTGTGGGCAATGTGGGGATGTGTATCAAATACTAGTCAGACAGATCAGTCTTTAAATACCCCATTCAGATAAAGTACCAGGCCATTTGGGCTTTAGAGCTCAAAGCCAACCCCTTATACTCCATCTGAAAGCCAGCAAGCAGAGTGGATAATGAATCACCAGTGTTGTGTTCATGGGGAGACACTTCACTTTAGCAAGCTGCTGTTTATGAACAATTGATTCACCAAGCCAGGTGAATTGCTGTAATTGTAGCAGTTTCCTCCAGAAATGTAGCAAAAGTGCGTAAAGTGCGGTCTGAGTGCCAACACTAAAACGATAGCCCTTCTGTCCCATCTCTTTTTCTACCCAGTCTTTTCTCCATCTGCTCCTTCCAGAATCAGCAGCAGAGCTCTACACATCAAGCCAACTGCGCATTGTAAAATTCAAGGCAGTGTTTCTCTGCAGTCCCATCCACCTATAAATGTCTCTGCCTTGGAGTGCTGCTTTAATGACTCTGCAGCTGCCTACTACCTACGGTGATTGAGAAGCGTCACAGGCGCCAACAACTTTCAGTGGACTCACCATGTACATTTGGGGGGAGCTTGAGCGTTCTGCTTCTGTGACACCATTAAAAAACAGCACCATGGCTTTAGACATGACTCATCTAGGCACAATTTGTAATGACCCAAGGCAGTCTCTCATGGAGGAACACCGCATCAGTGGTATAAGTCTATGCTGCAGCACTTGACAATTTAGCAACACTGAAGTTTACAGCAAAGGGAGTGAATCTATTCAGACTACAGCAAAGTATTGCTATATTTCCTTCCAATTACCCAAGCTGTTAGAGCACCATCCGGACAGGACCAACTGGATGCCTTTATTTCTTTCTATAAAGATCTATATAGTCTTGGACATTTCTACAGCAGACTCCAGCCATTCTGACTACCATTAATCCACACATGTAGTTAATGTTACATTTTTCATCTTCCACCCAATGACCTCAAAACTCACTACAAACATGAATTAAACTGTTGCAATCCCACCGCATGCTGTGGGTAATTAACCCCATTTTAAACACTGACCAACAGTGGCACAGACAGGTTACGTAACTGAAGTCACATAGCAAGTAAGAGTTGGGGATAGAGGGCAGGGGCTCGACCCCCAGGCCCTTGTTCTAACCATAACAGAGCATTTCCTGTCCCAGAGAGGACTGGATATTTATTTGTGCAATGAAATAAGGAGTTAGCCTGTCCAGAAGTTTAATTTCCCACTAGGTGCTGATTTTGGAGGTTTGAGAATGGCTATCATACTCCCAGAGCCAACTCTTTATAGAAAATTATAATTATTGTTAGACATTTAAACAAGGGCCCATCACGGTATCCGGGTGCCTACAAACAATGACCCGCCCACCCCCACCCCGCACCCAACCTTATTACTCAAAGTCTGACACAGCTGGACCAAACAAAAATTGACTGAACACTGCTCTAGAGATCAGGGGCTGGCACATAGGATCCTCCCTGCTGCCAACTGTGGCGTTTAACTCCAGAAACCAAGAGCGACTTAGCAAACTGTAACCTATCCTAGCTAATGAGTGACAGAGGGGTGATCCCTGGGATCCACCCCTATGTAAGTAATAATCAGCTCTTCTACTGTGCTCAGTAACATCTAGCTTTTACATAGTGCTTTTCATCAGATCTCAAAGTACTTTACTTTACTTTCAGCATCATTATCCCCATTTTACAGATGGGACACTGAGGCACGGGGAGAAGAAGGGACTTGCCCAAGGTCTTCCAGCAGGCTAGTGGCAGCATCAGGAATTTAGAACCCAGGTCTTCTGAGTCTGTCCAGTGTGGTCAGGTGGGTAGAGCACTGATACACATTCAGGACTTTACAAATTGTACCTAGAAGCCAATCAATGGAGCACTGGGGAGATGCACACACAATAACCCACCTCGCCCAAGACATTTATAGCAGCTTTTCTAATATTTGTTTTAATTCTACAACCACTAAATCTGCACAGTATTACTTAACAGTTAGCAAAGGGAGAAAAATTCAAGTATAAACAAGAGTTAGATGGATTTTAAGGTGAGATTTCAAAGAGTTGATGAGGCGCATACACTCAGTGGCAGCATTCAGAGCTGTACCAAGAGCATTGGGATTGTCGAAAGGTACAGAGACAAGTGGTAGGTGAGTAGCTTGCGGGGGGGGGGGGGGGGGAAAGAGATGCTATATTTGCATAGCTTATATGCATCACAGGCTATTAAATCCATGAGTATACTTTACAAAGTTTTTTCTCTTATCTGTGCTTCATTCTCAGGGTAAACAATAACCAGAGCCAAGAGCTTACTCAGATTCTACAACCAATGCCAAAAATTGACCCACACGAGCACAGCAGGAGAGAGAGAGCGGGATTGGCAGCTCCAATGTGTAGCACTGACTAGAAATCAGGTAACTAAAGTAGCAATCTGAGTAAATATTTAAAGGCCTGATTTTCAGGTGAGCACCTGCAGCTCCCATTGACTTGAACTGGAGGATGTGTCTGAAAAATCAGGCTTTCAAGTTTAGTCTCAGCTCTAGGAATTTTATCAGCAGCTTTCCCCATTTCCGATTTAGACTTGCGTGCTGTTTAGTGAAGCTCAATTTATTGGGATCTCTATTCTAAGAAAGATACAAAATGTGCTTTGCTGAGGTTCAAATACTTAGATGGGGGCCAATTTCAGTAGATACATTTGCTGTGTTAGACTACAGGCACTTGAGTTGCTCAGGACTGGTGAAGGGTTACAGAGCTTCGACCAGAAGGCCAGACATTTGATTTTGGGCCTGCATTGGTAGCAAAAAGCTTACATGGCTTTCGTCACTGTAGTAAAAATCCTTAAGACCATCTTCTCAAAACCCCTGAGAGGTAGGGATGTTTCATCCCCAATGGACAGTAAGGAAACAGATTAAGTGACTTGTCCAGGGTCATACAGAAAGGTTGTGGCAGAGGTAGGAATCGAATTTGGATCTCAAGTCCTAACTCAGCTCAGTGGAGAGCAATGGTGAGATGGCCGACTTCAGCGCACGTGCGCTCTCTCTCTCTCTCACACACACACAAGCTGAAAGCCTGTGCTATCAAAGTCATGTTGTAAAAAAAAGCCAAAAATATCCAAGAAGTTAAAAGTTGGACACTAACAGACTGTGAATCCCAGCGATTGAACCTGCTGAACTGTGGCAGTTGGGCCCAGAAATCCATCTGTGCACTTTCCCACATACAACCAATGAAATTGTTGCATGAAAATTATCTGTAAAGTAAGGGCGGTGATGGGTTGAGATTCTGCTGTCATTACAATGGTCTAGGATTCTTGGCCTGGTACAGATACATGTGGCTAAAAGTGGCTTACTGTAGCTAAAAGCCCATGCTTTCACACAGGTGTAATTTGTAGAGTCGAAATAGCTGAGAACTTAAACTGATCAGTAACAAATCCCAGTGATAAGTCAACCTTATCACTCAATAAAAAGAATTCTCAGCCATACTTGTAGCAGTTTCCATTGCTCCACACTGACTCAGACATTCTAGCCTTCAGAATGAGAATCCCTGAATATTACATAGATTAATTGGTGGGTCTCAGTCCAAATGGTCATATCAATATAACAAAACCCATCACCATAATTTGCCCTATCACTAGCAGTCAGCAGACAGAAGGGCTGAACGGATCATGAAAAATACCCTCCCCAGATGTGATCACTATAGGTCAAACACACCCCACACCCAAATACTTTGCCCTGCTGCCAACCATTCTATAGGAAGATAGAGGACCTCATTCTCATAGGCTGCCAACCTGGCACCTTCACCAACACCAAGATTTACTTAAAAAACCATGACTCTCCCACCTTGCACATTCCTCCGTTTCAACTGTGCGCCATAAAAGCTCTATTTGTGTTCTCTCCCACCCTCTGCAGAAGGTTTTAAACAGCTGTATGCAACTCACCTCAGTGAGGTCAGTCTTCTTCAGTGCCAGACCTGAGGAGAGAAGAACTGTAGGTCAGTAGGAGGATGGTCACAGACTCTTAGCAGGTGCATTTATCCCAACAGCTAATCAGTCAAGCAAATAATCAGAAAAAACAAGGCAGTAATTTTTTGCCCAGCTTTCACTTCTGCAAGTGCAGGGGTCCCAAGTTAAAGAACAAGCCTGGACAACTTGGCTTTTAGAAGCTCATAGGTTGCCTATGTCTTCTTCCCTAGCTGTCGGTGGGGTTTTTACTTTAAAGGTGTTACATTAACAAAACTTTCCCCTACTTCTTGCTGCTCCTCCAGTAATGGGACTGTGCTACACTGAATAACTACTTAATTAAAGCCCAAAGAGGCTTTTATGATGCTCTCTTCTAGACACTCAACAAGAGGAAAGACTGGTCTGAATTGAGCCCCAGATCTACTGAAAGAATCCCATGCACACTAATGTATTAGCTTTCACGGCACCCTGGTGAAGAACGAAGTAAGTATTATTCCCATTTTACAGACAAGGAACTGAGGCACAGATTAACTGACTTGCCTAAGGTCACACAAGAAGGCAAAATCTGAGCATGTCCCACTAGCACCTTAAACACAAGCCCATCCTTTTCCCACCTTATCTGTAGTCAAACTTTGCAGACTGAGCCACGCATGTTTCTAAATGAGAACAGCCCCCTTTGCTGTCTGAACCAGAGCACGCTAACAGAACAAGGGGCCTTTACAATGGGCTAAATGCAGCACTACTGAATTTTGATTCAAAGAAAAAAGAAAAAAATCCCAAAAAATGAAAACAAAAATCCAAGCAGTTATGTGCACATATCAACAGCTCAACCGCCCCCAATTCTGGAGAATTCTGGCTTTCATGAAGCTGACCCTGGATGACTTCAAAGCATCAAGAGCTGCTCATAGAGAAGCCCTTTCAGCAATACAGCACACCCCTGCAGAGCTACCCTAAAGGCTTGCAAGTTAAGCAAGTAATCATCTCCTTAAATGGAGAGTTCTGCTGGAAGAGCCAATGTGCTAAATGGGAGGGAAAAGCCCTTTTTAAAAAGACAAAACAATGGATTTCACTGTGAGGCTGCCTAACTAGCGTTACCTGCTTCCAGTTACCTGGTTTGAGAGACACACAGGCCTTGTAGATGCTTCCAGGTTTACAGGAACGATAGGATCAGCAGACTATTGAACAATCCTTAATCCTTCTAAATGAAGGATTTCATGCTGCAAAGCAGAACACAAATTCATTCTGCACAGAACAAAGACTCCATACCTGCAGCCACCCCTCCCCACTTAACCTGCCCTTGAACCACCAGGCAGACATGTAACTGATGCAGCTCCTGCTTATGGCCTAAATGCAGATTTCCTAAAGTCTAAGGGAGTAGCTGTTTCAGCAAGGCAGGAGGAGCAAGAGGATGATTCTGTCCAATTCTTTAGGACTCATGACATGCCAGCATGGAACAGTGCAGGCCAAGGGAGCCAGCACTGCTGATCAGACTTTCCCATTCCGTCAGACATTATGGGAACTAATGCAGCTTGACCCGAAAGCTGAAAAAGAGGGGATGCTGTCAGTAAGCTGGGATGTGCCATACCCACCCTTCTTGAAGAGCCGAGAGATTTTCAACCAAGTGGCAGTACTACAAGATCTGGTTCAAAATTAGTATTAACAAGAACTTAAGATTAGCAGGAACATCCTAATACCATGCTGATCCCACAACAATGCATCTACAGGGTCCTATGACAAGGCTCCCTTCGTTATATTTCAGGAACCAAACAGAAAGAAAAGTGCTTCCTGCTGGCCACCAGGGGCTGGGCCCTTTCTGAACAGATGCTGGAAGATGATCTCATTGGCTTGGTTTTCACTAGGAATATTTAAAAATAAAAAGTTTACCACTGCATCCATGGCCCAGATCCATGTGTTAGCAATATGAGGAGCCCTAGCATCAACAGGCCTACAGCGGCTTCCGCGGAGCAGGTCTAGGTAACCTGATGCTTTGAATGGTGATGGCAGGCTGACCACGCCCAGGCTCCCGATGTTGCTAGCACAGCTAGAGCTGAACCGGCCGTAGGTAGATTGCCCTAGGCAAACAGAACCACAAATCTTATTTATTTTTAAAAAACTCTCCCAAGTGCAACAGGTAAATGACCAGTAGGAAGGATGAGCAGAAGGGCCCTGGATTCCATTCCACTGCACTTTCTTCAGTAACCAATACTGTTCTTTGCATAAATCGTATCGCTTACTCCCACTTCAGAACTCATAAGACTAACCTCCGCTAGGACGATGAGCAGACAGAAAGTCCTTTCACAACCGTTCTAGGTCACAACATGGTCTCCTGTGTGCCTGTGCTGCCTATCCAGATTGTAAGTTCCTCAGGACAAGGCCCCTCTTCTCAATGCCAACAAACACGCCATCTACTCAAAGGCATGATTCAAAGGGCCAGATTCTGTTCCCAGTTACACCAGCATAGCCTTGTTGAAATCAATGGAGGTGCACAGTGTAACAGAGCAGAATTTGAGCCAGAGAGGCTACGTTTTCTATGCTGACTGTAGGAAGGTAAAGGCTAAGGCCCCTTCCGCTACAGCTTTGTATTCCACAGGAGTTAATCTTTCTGCACATTGTCCAAATTCCAGAGCAAGAGATTATCTTTAATTTTGTGATAATTACCACAAGCTGCTTTAGTGCCTAGCATCTGGAGTGTCTAATGTTATCTGTGTTCCAAGTGCAGAGTCCACACTGATTGTCTGGAGTAGGGGTGATGAAAACAGCCACCTGGGGCAAGGGATCACGGCTCTTTGGAACACATTTTGTTTCGGGGGACAACAGCATTGACAGAAAAAATCGGCTTTCAAAATAAACAGGCTGTCTGTGCAGAAATCGAAAGTATTCCATTGGCTACTCAGTGTGCAGCATCAGGCTGTGCTTATCTCTTAAGTAAGTTGACAGATGGCCTGGTGGAAAAAAAAAAAACTGACTTAACTCTAGCTCCAGGGGTAATACAGCCACGAAACACAGCACTTGGGTTTATGGATGAGTTGGAGCTCTCCTTTAGGAAGTTTCCACACTGAACAAGCCAATTGAAAGTCTCTCTCAATGTAATTTGAGAAGTCCATAATCACACTGGACAATTTTCAAGACAGTCACTTCATACAAAAGCTACTCTACTGTAACTCCAACTCTCTGCCTGTCTCCATCTCAGCCCTTGTTTTTAAAGGCAATGTATGTTCTGTACATTTGACTTACTGCTGTCCTATCCCAACCAGAAAAAAAAAAAGGGCGGCACCCCGTCCCCCAAACATTCAGAGCTGAGAATTCTGATTGCAGCACAATGCAACTCCCATCTCTGTTTGATTTAACCCTTACCCCTTCCCTTTCCTGACTCTTCCTCTGGCTGCTGTCACAATTTCTGTTTTTTCCCCAATATAAGCACTCCTTGGGGCAAGGACTGAATTTATTTCTGAAAGCACCATGCACATTTACAGAGCTATACAGAGAGATTCTGGGAGCTGACTTCCACTTTTAGCGTTCATTTATCCTGTAACATCCTTGAAAAATCATACGTATTTAAACTGAGACTAGACACACTGGAAGAGAAAATTAGTTGTTTCATTAACAAACAAACACAAGCTGAAGTACTTTTTAAACACCACCATTTATTATTTGCATCCTACTTCATCAACATCAAGGCAAGTCACAAAGGACGTATCCTCCTTGCAGTCGAGCAACATCCAGATTGATCTGTAGCTACCTACGACAGTAACATACACCACCAGTAAGTGGCCCACAAATCATCATCAGCACAGGATACAGGCTGAATTTTCAAAGCTACCTATATTGGGTGCCTCATTCCCTTACGTTCTTTTGGAAATCTTGGCCACAGTTGTAATTTACAGCTGACCTAGCGTATCAGATGTCAAATGCCCCTTTAGAGAGGATCCTGCCACATTCTGGGGTTCTAATGAAAAAACTGCAGCTAGATATAAAAAAAGACAACTGATTTATTTTATTTATAGAATAATTCACTGGTTTTGATTTAATTTAAGACTAGAATCTATATATCTATATCTATATATAAAGTAAACACCTTAACTGAAACTGGTTTCATTCACAAATTCTATAGTAGGAGATTCCAGGGTGCCAAAACAATCTTTTATAGAAGAGAAATAGGCCATAAAGCAAACTTTTCACACTTGCTCCCTAATGTGAGTTTGAGACTCACTGCCATAAAGATTGGCACCTAGATAATCAATGACAGAAAAAAATCTTAACTTTAGTTGTCTGCTCCAAAGCCCGCTGAACAGCCACTACTGTACTCTCAGGTGGAAAAATGAGGCAACACTTAAAAGATTTAAACGATGACTGCAAAGCTTTCATAGAAATTAATTCAAAGAGCCAGTGGATTGGATGCCCTAGTGCAGTATAACTGCACTGTGCTAAATGCAGGTGCACTAAGTTCTAATGGGCTGAACCTCCTCACTGACTATTATTTGTGGGCCAACTTCCAGCCCTAGTTGTATAGCAGGGAGAATGCATGGAAGGAGACACAGGGTAAACTTAACAAGTGGCAAACTGGTAACATTTGGGTTGAGACTTCACATCAGGAAAAAACAATTAAATACATTTCTATTAAGTATTATGAGAGGAGCCGGTAGCAACACAGCTAAGGTTGCCTAACGCTTTCCATTACTGTCCCCAGATGCTTATAAAGCGTTTGCCAAACTAAGCAATTGGGTTGAAATTCTTTATGCCAGGTGTCTATCTCAGGGTAAATTTATTTGGAAAGTTTCAGCCAAAACAGTTCAGATGTTTCAGAGAAGGTGGTTTTGTTTTGGGGGATCTTTAGAAGGGTAAAGGTAATCAGATGTTTTCCCAATGCAGCCACAATTTTTCCCTCACTGTGCAGGGTGTTTAAGTTGAATACTTAACTCTGGTGTGCTCCATGACTATTCCAGTAAACATGGCAATGAAAAAAGGCTGTACAGAGTTGTAAAGTCCCAAGACAATTCAATCTAAATAGGTTCAAGAATCTTATTTAGCTTAGTCCTAGGTTAGCTTAGTCTATTCACAGGTCTCAAAAGCACTTTACAAAGAGATTTCAGAACTATTCCCATTTTACAGATGGAGACAAGTGAAGGAACATGTCCAAGGTCACCCAGCAGGTCACTGGCAGAGGCAGGAATAGAACCCAGTGCTTCTGCCTCCCAGACCATGCTGCCTTCCCAAGAGTCTACAGCTGGGTGTGTGCACGTATCGGAGGTGTTGTTTACACCACACTTTCATCGGTAAAACTTTTGTCATTCAGGGGTATGAAAAACACCAATCCAACAAACGACAAAAGTTTTAACAACAAAAAGCATCAGTGTGAACAGCACTTTGTTAGCGGGAGAGCTCTCCCACCGACAAAGCTACCACCTGTCATTGGGGGTGGATTTATTTTGTCAGCATGAGAACTCTCCCCTGCTGACAAAGAGTGACTACACTGCACACCTTTTAGTGGTATGGCTGCAATGGCACAGCTGTGTTCCTAAAAAAGGTGTGTAATGTCGACATAACCTAAAAAAACCCCCAAAACCCCAAAAACTACCCATATGCCGTTTCCAAGGCAAATTTCAGTAAAGGCAAAAAGGCCCTCATTGGCCAAAACCTATGTAAAGACTGAGTTTTAAAACTAAGTTTTTCAGTTATTTAACCACAAAGAAGAAACTTGAAAGGCTAAACGAGTAAAGAAGAAATTTTCAAAGCTATTCCTTCAAAAGCAGCTAGATAGAAATTTGATCAAGCCACCAAAAATGTTCACTTCTGAGCTAAGAGTCACAAGAAGTTTCTATCCAAGGGAAAACTCCTTCAGACCATTTACAGATATCTGATAATAGGGTCTTATAATGAAGATACCCCTTCCACTACCAATGTTATTGCTACTGTGATGCTCTGCAAGGTAAGGCCAAGGAAGTAAAGCTCAAGGACCTGGTGAATTTACCAAGGACTCATTCGTTGTTACAATCAACTTCAGATTTCAGTAAATAAGTACACTTCTGAATATGAAATACCACTTATCCTTTTATTAGAAAGTTATATTGATAATACCAGAAAAAAAAATTCAATAGAGGGTGCATAAAAGACTTTTAGCTGATCAACACTGGTTGTCCATTTTAGCAGTAGCAACATAGCTGAACTTTGGAAAATAGTGTCTGAAAGCACTGGACTAAATTTTTATTTTATGAATAGCAGTGACATTTACAAGCCAGACATTTCTTCAGTGCTGACCCTTTCCAATCAACTAGAAGATTGTATGTTATGCTACTATAATGCAATGCATGTACACAAAACATTATGTTTGTTCAATCCACTCTGAATGAAACTGAATTGCAGGAGAAAAATATGATTGTATGAGGAGGGGGTTAAACTAGTAAAATGGAAAGGTAAAAAGAGGGAAGATATGAGCACTCAGATGGCACAAAATTGATATGTTGAGAACATTATTAATCAAGGAACCAAAGGACACGAAGAGAAGGAATTCTTGAATCACCTATATACGCACCAAAGAACCGTGCACATTCTTAACTTGTCTAGACAATATGGAGAAGCAAAGAGAGCAACAAGGATGTGAAGATTTCTTGTTAGGTCAGTTCTAACTGCAGCTTGTTCTGGTCAACGTATTACGTTACAAAGCACTGGAAGAGAAAGTGGAGAGCGCAAAGGTATGAGCTATAAAAAGGGAATGAAAACACACATATTAGACATGTTATAAGAAATATGGTGGGAAGTACTGGAAATGAAATATCCATTTTAAGAGATGGCATGATGCTGTTCTTTTCCATTAGAGACTGATCTTAAAAAGAAATTAAGGAAAAAGCAAATCGGAAAAGATGCCAAAAAAGTACTTCTCATGCTGAGAATCATAAGCATCCTAAGAGGACAAGCCAGCCAGGCAAGGCTGTAGAGGAGAAATCAGTGCAGGCATTCAGAATGCATCAAATGGGAAAGTGGACTGGGATGAAGCCAACCTCAGAGAGCCTCCATCTTGTCCCCACAACATGTAGTCTCAGTTCCTACCCAGCGGCATAGCATGAGGGCAGTAATTAGAGGGAAAACAGAGTAACATCACTCTGAAGGGGAAGCTATTTACAAACTGGCCTTCCCAGAGATCGACAATGACCTACTTTACCTTGTTAAATAGATAAGCCTTCCCTTTAAAAAGCAACACAGCTTGCTTAGGATGATATATGTAAAGTAACCCACTATTTAAAAAAAATACAGCACATCCCTGTGAGGTGCTGTGGCTAACTGTACCCAGAACAAAGAAAATTCAGCAGTTTATGCCATTTGTGAGCTTATAGAATTAGTGAAGTAAAGCAATTTGAGAGGTTGTACTCATCCAGGGGGAAAGACAACATAAGACGAGCCTGTAAAAGGCAAGCAAACTTTTTATATCAAAATGAATCCATTCTCCCCTAGAGCTTTCAGGACAATTCAGTGAGTTACTTTAGACTTGTCTATACATAGGAGTTGCACCTGTTTAACTAACTAGCTAGCTATAAAACAAGTCACACCGGTTCAGCTCGGTGTTTAGACGAGGCATTCTACAGCACCATAAAGTGAGCATGGTGCATAATAAGCACCACACAGCTCAAGCCCTGGAGAGCTTACATCCAAGCAAGCTGTACCGAAGAGGGGGAACTGAGTAGCATCCAGCTTTCCATAGCCACTGGCTGGAGCAGGCTTCACAGGAGACTTTCAGAGGCCCCCGGACACGAGTGGTGGTATCAGACTACTTACTTCAATTTGGCCTCTGGAGTAAACAGCCCATCAGCAGAGAGGGAGAATGTCCAGTTACCTCCCAGTCCCACCACTACAGCTTCAACTGCTTGGTCCTCCATACTCCTCTCCTTATCCTCCCTTCCTTCCCTCCTCTACTCCTATTAATTCTTCGACTCCCTCACAGTATGTAAAAAACCAATCACAACCACCACCAGGTGGAACTACCATGCCATTTGCCAACCATCATCCTCTGCACTCTGATTGTATGTTGCACACAAGTGTGCTGAAGAATATCCATGCAATCTTCTCCAAGATCTTTCCTGTCCCACGAGCTAAGGAAGACAGAAGTCAGAAGATTATGAAAGTCAATCGCTGACTCAGTAAAGTAGAGTAGAGGTTTGTTTTGTGGAATGTTGGTCCACCTTCTATGGAGAGAGGGGGCTAGATAGTTTGGATGGACTCCACCCCACTAAAACGGGACCAATCACCTTGGGAACAGACTGGTCAGAAAAGTCAGGAGGGGGTTAAACTAATAACGAAAGAGGAGGGTAAAAAGAGGGAAATATAAACACTCCACTGGCACAAATCAAATCAAGAACAATATTAATCAAGGAATCTACTACAGGACAGGCCCAACAAAGAAAACAACAGAACGCCACTAGCCATCACCTTCAGCCCCCAACTAAAACCTCTCCAACGCATCATCAAGGATCTACAACCTATCCTGAAGGACGAGCCATCGCTCTCTCAGATCTTGGGAGATAGACCAGTCCTTGCTTACAGACAGCCCCCCAATCTGAAGCAAATACTCACCAGCAACCACACACCACACAACAGAACCACTAACCCAGGAACCTATCCTTGCAACAAAGCCCGTTGCCAACTCTGTCCACATATCTATTCAGGGGATACCATCATAGGGCCTAATCACATCAGCCACACTATCAGAGGCTCGTTCACCTGCGCATCTACCAATGTGATATATGCCATCATGTGCCAGCAATGCCCCTCTGCCATGTACATTGGCCAAACTGGACAGTCTCTACGTAAAAGAATGAATGGACACAAATCAGACGTCAAGAATTATAACATTCAAAAACCAGTTGGAGAACACTTCAATCTCTCTGGTCACTCGATCACAGACCTAAGAGTGGCTATACTTCAACAAAAAAGCTTCAAAAACAGACTCCAACGAGAGACTGCTGAATTGGAATAAATTTGCAAACTGGATACAATTAACTTAGGCTTGAATAGAGACTGGGAATGGATGAGTCATTACACAAAGTAAAACTATTTCCCCATGGTATTTCTCCCCCCCACCCCACCCCACCCCCCACTGTTCCTCTGATATTCTTGTTAACTGCTGGAATTAGCCTACCTGCTTGTCACCATGGAAGGTTTTCCTCCTTTCCCCCCCCTGCTGTGGGTGATGGCTTATCTTAAGTGATCACTCTCCTTACAGTGTGTATGATAAACCCATTGTTTCATGTTCTCTGTGTGTGTGTATATAAATCTCTCCTCTGTTTTTTCCACCAAATGCATCCGATGAAGTGAGCTGTAGCTCACGAAAGCTTATGCTCTAATAAATTTGTTAGTCTCTAAGGTGCCACAAGTACTCCTTTTCTTTTTGCGAATACAGACTAACACGGCTGCTACTCTGAAACCAATCAAGGAATCGAAGGACATGAAGACACGGCATTCTGGAATTGCCTATACACCAACGCTAGGAGTTTGGGTGATAAACAAGAACTGAAATTGCTCATTTGTGAACATAAATTCGATCTAGGTGATATTACAGAAATCTGACGGATGATCTGCACAACTGGAATGTGAAAATCTATGGTTAAAACCTATTTAAGAAGGATTGAGTGGACAAAGCGGGAGGGAGAGTGGCACTGTCAAAAATGCCATTGCCCTGTTTCTGAGTAACTGATAATTCAGAAGAAAATACAGAATATTGATCCATAAGCATTCAAACAGATACAATACAAGGTCGGGTATTAGTTGGTACTGACAACCAAATCACACTAAGAAACAGGATGACCGCTACCTTATGTGCCTATCTATAAAAAGCGTAGAGGAAAAAAAACTGTATGATCATGGGGGACTTCAACTGGAATGACATATGATGGAAGTCTCATGTTGCCAGTACTAAAACATCCTTGGAATTTCTAAACATTACACATGACAATTTCTTAACTCAAAGTGTTGTAGCCAACACAGGAGAATTCGATATTGGACGTTGTCCTAACAGATAAAGAGGACCTGATCATTGAACTAAAAATTAATATTAGCTTGTGTACAAATGATCAAGACGATCACATTTATAATGTGCAAGTTGAATGAAGTCCAGACCAGTAATATATTTACACACACACACACACACACACACACACACTTACTTGGTGCTTTAATAGAATGAATTTCACAAAGCTGAAAACAATTGTGAGCCAAATCAGCTCAAGGAAGAATTTAATCAGAAAAATGAGAATGAATACCAGATATCCCAAAAGCCACAAACCTGTAATCAAGGAAGAATGCCGTGCTGGTTAAAAAAAACTGACCTGGTTTAGAGAGAAAATGAGGGCAGCTGTAACAAATAAAAAATAATGTAACAAATGGAAGAAAGGGGAAATGAATAGTCATGAATATAAATGAGAAGTTAAGTATTGTAGAAAATTGATAAGGGAAGGAAAGGGACAAGGAGAAATCTATAGCCAGCAGAGTTAAGGACAATAATAAAAAGAATCCTGCCAATGGTATTGGGTCCATTACTCAATGTAGGTGGTAGAATTATTAATAATATAGAAAATGCAAAGTGTTCAGTAAATATCACTGTTCTATATTTGAGGAAAACAACAGATATATTCTCATTGTATGGTGATAATACTCCATTCAACTAGTATCTTTGGAGGATGTTAAAACAGAAGCTACTAAAGTTAGACATTTTTAAAAATCAGCAGGTCCAGATAACTTGCATCCAATAATTTTTAGAGAGCTGGCTGAGGAGCTCGATGGATCATTAATGTTGATTTTCAATAAGTCTTGGAGGACTGTAGGAGTTCTAGAAGCCTGGAAGAAAGTGAATGTTGTGCTAATTTTTAAAATGGGTAAACAGGATGACCCGAATAATTATAAGCCTATCATCCTGATACCAATCCAGGATAAGATAATGGAGCTGCTGATTCAGAACTCTATTAATAAAGAATTAAAGGAGGGTAATGTAATTAATGCAAATTAACATGGGTTTAAGGGTAATAGATCCTGTCAAACTAACTTGATTTTTTTTAAATGAGATTACAAATATGACTGATAAAGGTAATAGTGTTGAAGTAATATATTCACACCTCTCTAAGGCGTTTGACTTGGTACCGCACAACATTTTGATTAAAAACTAGAACAATATAAAATTAACATGGCACACATTAAATGGATTAAAATCTGGCTAACTGATAGATCTCAAAATGTAAGCATAAATGGGGAACTGTCATAGAGCGTGTGTTTTTCCAGTGGCATCCCACAGGGATTGGTTCTTGGCCCTACTCTATTTATCAATTTTAATCTATGACCTGGAAGAAAATGTGAAAGCGGTAAACAATGAAGACAGGTTATTGATTCGAGTGATTTGACCGTGGTTCTCAACCAGAGGTCCGGGGACCACTGGGGGCCCCCAAGCAGGTTTCAGGGGGTCCGACAAGCAAGTCCAGCGTTAGACTTGCTGTGGCCCAGGGCAGAAAGGCCAAGTCCCACTGCATGGGCTGAAGCTGAAGCCTGAGCAACTTGGCTTCATAGGGCCTCCTGTGGTGGGGGGCCCCAGGAAATTGCCCTGTTTGCTACCCCCTAACATTGGCCCTGCCTTTTATATGCAGACAGTTGTGGCACAGGTGGACTGTGGAGTCTTTATAGCATGTTGGGGGGGCCTCAGAAAGAAAAAGGTTGAGAATGCCTGTTCTAAAAGACCTGCTTTAGGAATTATTGTGGGCAATTCTCCGACCGGTTTACACAGGAAGTCACACTAGATCATCATAATGCTCCTATCTGGCCTCAGAATAGATGAATCTCTTTCCCACACCCTTTGTCTTGCCTATTTTGATGGTAGGCTCTTCAGGGAAGAAAAATGTCTTCTTATATCTATGTTTGTACAACACCTAGCAAAAAAGGGGCTCTGATCTGGACTGGGACCTTTGGGTGCTACCGTAATATAAATATTACTATGCAGCAACAGCAGAGAGCTATGAGCCCCTCAGAACAGTTTCTATACCACACTGTACTTGGTCTCTCTCAAGATAAAGTAGGACTGGGGTAGCTTCAATAATCCCAGGACACTCGTTTTAGTGCCTCTTGCCGGCACAGTCTATAGCTGTGAACTCCCCCATATTTGGCTACAGACTGGCTAACTTAGTGAGGAGGGCTTTAAACTAGGTTCGAAGGGGGCACGTGACCAAAGCCCACAGGCAAGTCAAAAATATGGAGACCTGGGAGAAGGATCAGACTCTGCGGAGAGCATGGGCTGTTATAGCAGAAATAAGGGAGAGAAGACAGAAGACAGAACTGGGAGTGGGGAGAGGGAAATCAAATCGGTATCGTAGATGTCTATGTGCTAATGTGAGAAATATGGGGAATAAGCAGGAAGAACTTGAAATGCTAGTAAACAACTATGAAATAGCTGGCATCACGGAGACTTGGTGGGATAATCCGCATGATGGAAATATTGGTACAGAAGGGTACAGCTTGTTCCGGAATGGCAGGCAGGGAAAAAAGGGAGGAGGTGTTGCCTTATATATTAAAAATGTACACACTTGGATTGAGGTTGAGATAGAAATAAGAGACAGACTTGTTGAAAGTCTCTGGGTAATGATAAAAAGGGTAAAAAAAACCCAAGGGTGATGTCATGGTAGGAGTCTACTACAGACCACCAAACCAAGAAGAAGAGATGGATGAGGCTTTTTTTAAACTAACAAAATCATCTGAAGCACAGGACTTGGTGGTGATGGGGGACTTCAGCTACCCAGACAACTATTAGGAAAACAACACAGCAGGGGACAGATTATCCAACAGGTTCTTGGAATGTATTGGAGACTATTTTTTATTTCAGAAGGTGGAGAAAGCTACGGGGGGGGGGGGGGAAGGCTGTTCTAGATTTGTTTTGACAAATAGGGAAGAACTGGCTGAGAGTTTGAAAGTGGAAGGCAGCTTGGGTGAAGGATCTGGGGGTCATAATGGATCACAAGCTAAATACGAGTCAACAGTGTAATGCTGCTACAAAAAAAGCAAACATCATTCTGGGATGTATTAGCAGGAGTGTTGTAAGCAAGACACGAGAAGTAATTCTTCTGCTCTACTCCGTGCTGATTAGGCCTCAACTGGAGTATTGTGTCCAGTTCTGGGTGCCACAATTCAGGAAAGATGTGGACAAATAGGAGAAAGTCCAAAGAAGAGCAACAAAAATGATTAAAGGTCTAGAAAACTTGACCTGTGAGGGAAGATTGAAAAAATTGGGTTTGTTTAGTCTGGAGAAGAGACAACAGAGGGGACATGATAACGTTTTCAAGTACATAAAAGGTTGTTACAAGGAGGAGGGAGAAAATTTTTTCTTCTTAATCTCTGAGGATAGGATAAGAAGCAGTGGGCTTAAATTGTGGCAAGGGCAGTTTAGGTTGGACTTTCAGAAAAAACTTCCTGTCAGGGTGGTGAAGCACTGGAATAAATTACCCAGGGAGATTGTGGAATCTCCATCATTGGGGATTTTTGAGAGCAGGCTGGACAAACACCTGTCAGGGATGGTCTAGATAATACTGAGTCCTGCCTTGAGCGCAGGGGACTGGACTAGATGACCTCTTGAGGTGCCTTCCAGTTCTATGATTCTAGGATATCTAGACTTCCTGCCCTATAGCATGAGAGACTTACACTGGGTGAACCTAGGGCCAGAGGAAAGAGCTCCCCTGTGACTCTACAATCATTTTCTGAAGTAACTCCTATAGGAAGGAGACCACCAGCTGAACTGTAGCCATAGATTCTTTGAGCTAATCATTGCACACTACATTATACAGCATAACCAGAGCTATGGAACAAGATGCCTTGCTCAAGGAATATCTTTAGTATAAATGACTGCAACAAACAGGATACTTCTGCAGTAAAAAAAGGCATCTAACCAGGCTATTTCTAAGAAGTTCTTCAGCAGAAACTCATGCTGTCACAGGAAATAATCTGCAGTTATCCAGAATCATGAGGTGATTCAGGATAGCAATTAACTCATCCGACTCCAAGCCTAGACTACTTCTCACCATAGGGTATGTTCTCTCTCCGACTCGACTCGCTACAACAGGGCATTCCTCCCACAGCGGGAACTGCTAAGCTAATACATACTGTGTTAAAACGTCTCCTTGACAACGAACCAGGAAACATTTTACAGAAGAGGGGCCATTCCAGCTCTGAATAAGCGGAACAAATGCAGTGAAATTTAAAACAATGAGCTATTTTACTATTTTAAATCAGCTGCATGGCTAGGAAGGGCTTTTCAGAGAGCTTAGCATGAACTGTATGATAGCTCATCTGGAAAATGAATCAAAAATCTAATCAAGAAGAACATACACAATACCTAGTCGCAGAGTACACTGCTCCACATTCAGCTGTATCATTATGTAATCCAGTGGTACATTCAGACATTTAACTTTCGCAATACAGTTTTTCACCACTAAAGACAAAGTGGTGATTTTAACCAAAAATAGTATCTCTTTCCACTTCTATGCCACCTGTCATTGGAGGATTTCAGAGATTAATGAAGAAAACTTCCACACACACCTGTGCTGTCACCAGTTTACAGATGGGGAAAAAAAGGCAGATATGGGAGTGACTTTCCCAAAGGTCACCCAATGAGTCAGTGGTGAAGAAATGGAATCCTTTCCCTAATCCTTGGCTTCCCATTATTACAACCTCCAAAAATCAAGCATTTACTATTGGCAAATTTTGACCTACAGACTCATTTGAGGCAGTCAACAGCATCGGATCTCCTTTATCCCACAATGAGGGTTTTATAAGAACTGTAAGCTCTTTGAGACAGAAACCCATCTTCCTACATCTATGACATATCCAATGCCCTTTGACAGACACACCTTAGCAGCACATTATACTGCCATGTTGATTTGTAGCAGAGGAAATAAGGTCCTTGGACATCCCGCAATGGAGGTCTCCAGAGCCAATCAATATCATTCTGAATGCTCAAAAGCTATCCCTTAGCGGGTGGAGTATTTTCCGATTTGCTTTGCAGCAAAAGCTGCTTGTCTAAATCCTCTAAGATTTAATTCTACTCTCGTTAATGTTGCATGACAGGGAGATTTTCCTGGGGGTGCTCAAAGCAGCACAGACGAACACGGGCTTTATGAATGGGGCTGTGTAACAATATGCGTCACTGAACATACAGCCCTTTTGCTGCTCACATCAGACTGATTAAACTCCTCTCCTTCATGAAGAACTTTCCAGTCGCCAGAGGCTAGAGCTTACAACATCAAAGAGGCTGGGTGAGAGGAGAAGAGAAGGGGACATTAACATTTTATCTAATTTGAGGTTAATTTCCAAGAGAATGTTTCAACTTGATTTACTGAAACTGATTAAAAAAAAAAAGTTCCTGTTCCTTATACAGCCCTCTTTAAATAATATGTCCAACATTCAGACAAATGCGGTTTTCAAGTTGGTGATGGCCCTTTAAAAATGTGCAACAAGTATAGGAAAAAGAGGATCAAAGAAAGGCACCTAAACTGTTCAAACAAAACAAGCTCAAAGTGAGCTGCCGAAGACCATAATGAACCTTAAAGATGAAACTTCAGTAGAAATCCTATTTCCAGAGGAACTGTCAGTGAGGTATGGCACCTTGTGACTCAGCTGATAAGATGAGAAGTATGGATGTGTTAGCTATATGACACTATACACCATTCACACAGGCGCCTCCAACATGGCCAAGCTAACCCTGAGCTGAAGAACGGGCCCTTCCTGGTACAGATCTGCAAGTTTGCTCAAAAGCAAACTGATAAAAACAAGGCAGCATCTCCAGCCCATTGAGCAGCGTTCTCTCTTATACTCCTAGCTTGGCATCTATTACTTCCATTTAACAAATACAGCTGTGTCAAATTTTTATTCATTCAGGAACGAGTTCTCCCCATTTGTGTGCCCAGACTGTGTCAGGGTAAATGGTCTGAGCTAAAGAACAATGGTCTTTTCAGACAGGAATCTTAAATTAGAATATAAATGGAGCAACAACATTATATATTAAATACAGAAAACTTCCAAAGACACTTGGGTTGCAATGTCAAGCATTCAAGACTTAGGAAGTGCCAGAATTAAGAGTGATCATGCAACTTTCATTCTGGCCTCCTGCACTGGTGCATTGCAATAGTTGTGCCCACCGTCACAAGCAGTTAGAGGCAGAGCCAGAAACAGAACCCAGCTCAAGTTCTGGCCTAGTGCCTTATGCACAAGAGAGAATCATTTCTCTTCATGCAACACATTGCCTCATTCACTGTCCATCCTGCACACTGAATGAGACAGGGATCCTTAGACGAGTAAGTTATGTCACATGCAATTCAAGATTATAACTTGCAACCTTAAACTTAACATTTCTTAACGTCTGAGTGCCTGATTTTGCAACCTTAATGTTCTTTTAACATCTTTACAATAGTTTCCTAAGATTCTTAAAAAACAGAAGTTAGATCATGTAGAACATGAAGACCCTCTGCATGGAGGGTTATAACCCAGAATCCTCGGGTCCAAGGCACAGACCTCTACCACTTGAGCTAAAAAAAGAGCAAGTAGCCACCGTTATGGTTCGTCCACATAGAGGCTAAGGTGACTTGACACAAAGTTGCCCGTGGCTTACACAACTATTTGTTAGACAAGAGAGGAAAGCTGAAAATCTCTGGCTCTATTCCAGATGCTGTAGGAATAGTGGGAGATGTGGTCTGCACAGCCAGGCACAAACGTCACACATTCATTCAGGGCAGGGCACCCAAGAAGAAAGAGGCTTGGGTCTGTCATACTAGAGATTGGGCTCTATGCTTGGTTCTACTGGAACTGACCTTGTGCAATCTCTCAGTTTCCCTCATATGTGAAAAGGGAGGGGGAAAAGTGATACTTGCCTACCTCCTAAGGTAGGCAGATGGACCCCCTCTCAATGAGGGCTGTGAAGTGTACAGAATTAAGTCAGTGGAAAAGCAGGGACTGCTCCTGGGGGAATTCCGTGCAATACAGAATTTTGCAGAAATTAAATGTTGTGCGTGCAGAATTTCCTTTCCCCCACAAACATGGGCTGCAGTGCTGCTGGCCGCTGCTAGGGACCGCTGGACCCAGCAGAGCCCAGCTCACACCCAGAAGACACTGCTGGGGCGAGGCAGGAGAGGAGAGCTAGAGGGTTTCCAGCAGCTGCAGTTCCCAGCACCCCCTGAGGGAAGGAGACAGCGGCACACAGAAAACTCCACACAAGCCTGGGACCCAGCCTCAGACTGATTCTCCCTCTGGATCCCTGGGCTCTGAGAAGTAAGGGGGGTGGGTGTCTGGGCTGGGGGAGCCCTGTGGCTGGCCTCTGAAGGGGAAGGCTGCAGGTATCTGGGCTGGGGGGTCTGTGGCTTGGTGCTGGGGGAGGTAGGGGGTTCGGGTATATTGGATAGGGGGCCCGCCAAGATGGGCTCAGGCGGAGGAGGGGGCAGAGAAACACGAACTGGGTTGTCCTAAGAGTTTCTTTAACACACTACTCCTGGGGGGAAATTTCTGTGTCTTTGTATTGTTACAGACATACTTGCTGACAGGTATTTTGAAAGAAGTTACCAAAATAACTGGAACTGGCATGATTATGTAGTGTTATTTTGACAAATAAAATTTGCAGAATTTTAAAATATTGTGTGCAGAATTTTTATTTTTTGGGTACAGAATTCCCCCAAGACTAGAACTCGTTATCTTTTCCTGGCTCCCAACCCAGCGAACTTTTCTTCTCAGACACAGGGAGCTGTGGCTGCTATGATCCCTGACTGGAGCTCTAGCTCTGTGTCCACCATGAAAGAGGCTCAGTGGAGGCTTGCACCATGACCAAAGAAATTTTAACAAGCTCTACTGAGCACGTGTAAGTGGATGCCTGGGAAGGGGAAAGCAAAAGGCAGTTATCTGACCCCAGCACTATCACTTTCAAGTTTCATGATCTTACTTCAAACGATGGGGATGCTAGAGCTCAAACAAACAATGGAACAATGTAAAAAGAAAAAGGAGTACTTGTGGCACCTTAGAGAATAACAAATTTATTTAAGCATAAGCTTTCGTGAGCTACAGCTCGCTTCGTCAGATGCATTGTTCATCGGATGGAACAATGTGTAATACTGGCAAAACTATTTTTCTCTCTCATTCTCAGCAACCTCTGAACCACTGAACCAAAAGTCAGCCTGAGGGAAAGAGCAAACATGTAAGTGTCCAACCCAAATGGTTAGCAAGTAACTGAAATCAGGGCTCGTTATGCAAAGCGTCAGGCTACTTTAAAGACAATCCTACCAGTTCTGCCTAAAATACATTCAATCAAATGCTCCTATAAATGATCTCCCTCAATCCAGGTGCCTGTTACTCTCCTTTCACAACAGGCTCAGACACTCCCTATTACAGTTTAAAATGGTTTTCCACATCACCCTGGCACAAACACACTTAAGTCTGTCCCAAGGTGCAAATCCAGCTTAATTTTTATTGCTTCTGCAAATTCCTACTGGCCAGTTTAAGCTTTCCGGTTGCTAATTAACAGTCAGTTTCACATTTTGGTTTTTATGCACTAGTACAACACTGCAATGCTGGGCTCCCCAACTAGGCAGAAGATTGTTTAAAAGGAAAAAGATTCACGAATCTCAATATTAATAGAAGTGTTTTCATGAAGTTTGAAGTTAGTTTTTCCAAAGTTCATTTCAGTCACTCTGCTTTTTTAAAAGCAACTTTGTCCATCCATTGTACCTTTCCATCTGAAAATCTCAAAGTATTTTACAAACATTAAACCCCAACACCTTGTGGAAGCTAGTTTTATGCCCATTTTATTAATGAGGAAGTGGAGGCAGAGACATTAAGTGACTTTTCCCCAAGGCCATGGAGTCAGTAGCAAATTCAAGAACAGAATTCAGGAGTCCTAATATCCAGTCCTCTACTCTAACCCTCATCATTTCTTCTCCAAATGTTCTTAAAATTGGCATCAATGTGGGGTTGCCATCCCCGTTCACACAGAACACAACAATAGGTAAATCTAGTTTACGAAGCAAAAAACAGGCCTCCTGATTCCATTCCTTAGGCCTGGTCTACACTAGGGGATTAGGTCGAATTTAGCCGCATTAGGTCGATTTAAAAATATGGCATGGGTTTGTTTTTTTTTTTTTCCCCACCAAATGCATCCGATGAAGTGAGCTGTAGCTCACGAAAGCTTATGCTCTAATAAATTTGTTAGTCTCTAAGGTGCCACAAGTACTCCTTTTCTTTTTAAAAATGACTGCGTCCACGCAACCAGCCCCGTTCCGTCGACCTAAAGGGCTCTTAAAATAGACTTCTGTACTCCTCCCCGACGAGGGGAGTAGCACTAAAATCGACCTTGCTGGGTCGAATTTGGGGTAGTGCGGACGCAAATAGACGGTATTGGCCTCTGAGGAGCTATCCCAGAGTGCTCCATTGTGACCGCTCTGGACAGCAATTTGAACTCCGATGCACTAGCCAGTACCCAGGAAAAGCCCTGGAAACTTTTGAATTTCTTTTCCTGTTTGGTCAGTGTGGCAACTCAGCAGCACCGGTGACCATGCAGTCCCCCTAGAATCATAGCACGTAGAATGTTTCTACGCTCCCCCTATCATCTCCATCCCTGAGGTTATCGCAGATTAGAAGACGAAAAAAAACGCACTCGCAATGACATGTTTTCCGAGCTCATGCAGTCCTCCTGCACTGATAGGGCACAGCTTAATGCCTGGAGGCATTCAGTGGCAGAGGCCAGGAAAGAATTGAATGAGTGTGAAGAGTGGAGGCAGAACGTGATGCTGAGGCTAATAGGGGAGCAAATGACCATGATGAAGCGTCTGTTGGAGCTGCAGGAAAGCCAACAAGAGCACAGCCCCCGCTGCATTCCCTGTATAACCACCTGGGACAAGGACTGCCAGCAGTCCTACTGCACCGTTTGCTGTAAAGGCACCCAGCTGCTGTGTAGCAATGCCAGCTGCTGCAGGTGCTTCTGTGTCGAATGCTTGGAGGTCCTAGTAGGGCAAGGTATCTCAGCCAAGACAAAAGAGCAAGAGCCCCAGAGCTGTTACATGTGTCAACCACAGAAGTGCCATGGGGTGTTAAAGCGCCGACTGGACTGGAACGTACGGCTGCAAGACTTCTTCACCAGTGACAAAGGACAGAAATATGATTCACCTAAAATCTAAAAAGGCCCGCACATTTCCCAGAGTCACTAACTTTGATAACAGAACGTCAATGATTGCATTGGCTACTTGGATCACAGCAGCCCCCACAATAGACTTGCCCACAACAGCAGCGGTGACAGTGAGCTGAGCAGGCTTCACGCTTGCCATGGTATGGCATCTGCATGGGTAACCCAGGAAAAAAAGCACGAAACGCTCATCTGCTGTTGCTTTCACAGAGGAAGGGGCGACTGATGACACATACCCAAAATCACCCACGACAATGTTTTTGCCCCATCAGGCACTGGGAGCTTAACCCAGAATTCCCATGGGCGGCAGAGACTGCGGGAACTGTGGGGTAGCTACCCACAGTGCACCACTCCGTAAGTCGATGCTAGCCACAATAGTGAGGATGCATTCCACTGACTTAATGCGCTTAGTGTGGACATACTCAATCGACTGTATAAAATCGAATTCTAAAAATAGATTCTATAAAATTGACCTAATTTCGTAGTGTAGACATACGCTTAAATTGTCAGCATCTCATTGCAATAACTGTCTTTTGTCTTGTTCAGCAACATGCACAGAGTCAGGACTTAGATATTTAAAAACCAGGTTTGCAGGGACTTCAGTGGCCTTTTGGGGGGTGCTGGGATGAGAAGGAAGAGCTATATATACTTACACATGATTAATAAGTGAACAAGCCACAAAAAGTCATTAGCAAAATTTTAGGATGTTCTCCCCTCAAGATTCTCATTTTCTTTAATAAGCATTTTCCAGCATTACTGTTTCAGAAGCCGTTTTCTTAGAAGAGAGCTCTAGGAAGTTAATTCACCAGTGACTCCTGTTTAATACTGAAGTGAAAAAAAAAACAGACAGACATTCAACCCTGACAGACTGAAATGGAGAAAGAGGCTGCATAATCAGTTCTCTTTCATGAGGACAACCCGAAGACAGAAGAGATGCCCAAATGCTATGTCTAAGGAGAGAAATCCTACAAACCCAATAAAAACACCACCCTCTACACTGGAAGGATTAACTTCCCACCAGCTTTCATATGGAGATTTAATAAACCATTACTGGAAAAAGGAAAGATTGAGTGGTAGAGAATGAAGCATAATTTGCATTCCACTAAAGCAGCTTAATTATTGATCTAATAATTGGTGGTCTTAGCATTATATAATAAAGTTAGGAATGTAACAGATCCTGGTTAATCTTCCAGATCTCAAAAAGAAAAGGAGTACTTGTGGCACCTTAGAGGCTAACAAATTTATTTGAGCATAAGCTTTCGTGAGCTACAACTCACTTCATCGGATGCATTCGGTGGAAAACACAGTGGGGAGATTTATATATACACACACACAGAGAACGTGAAACAATGGGTTTTATCATACACACTGTAAGGAGAGTGATCACTTAAGATGAGCTATTACCAGCAGGAAGGGGAGAGGGGGAAGGAGGAAAACCTTTTATGGTGATAATCAAGGTGGGCCATTTCCAGCAATTAACAGGAACGTCTGAGGAACAGTGGGGCGTGGGGTGGGGGGGGAAACAACATGGGGAAATAGTTTTACTTTGTGTAATGACCCATCCACTCCCAGTCTCTATTCAAGCCTAAATTAATTGTATCCAGTTTGCAAATTAATTCCAATTCAGCAGTCTCTCGTTGGAGTCTGTTTTTGAAGTTTTTATGTTGAAGGATAGCCACTCAAGTCTGTAAATCGAGTGACCGGAGAGATTGAAGTGTTCTCCGACTGGTTTTTGAATGTTATAATTCTTGACATCTGATAAAACCCATTGTTTCATGTTCTCTGTGTGTGTATATAAATCTCCCCACTGTATTTTCCACTGAATGCATCCGATGAAGTGAGCTGTAGCTCACGAAAGCTTATGCTCAAATAAATTTGTTAGTCTCTAAGGTGCCACAAGTACTCCTTTTCTTTTTGCGAATACAGACTAAAATGGCTGCTACTCTGATTCCAGATCTCAGCTTTGATAGCTCAAAGAACAATCCTTGTGAACACAATATTACATGCGTTTGATTTAAAACCAACAGGAGCCAGAAAACACAGGATTCCAAAGTGAAACTTTACCCTTACTTCTCCATTCTGCCAAGGGAAGCATTAGCCCAGCAATTGAATAGGACATCATTTCTTAACTCTCTGAAGTGTTAAGACCCTGGAATAGTTGCAAGGCTGTTTTTATCTTAGTTCCAGCTTTGAATTTATATACTATTTCTACAGTTTGCATTTCTGTCAACAAACTCTACTGAAGTTTCAACACAGTGTCCATCAACACGTATGTGGGCAGATGGTGAGAAGGACCATTGTAGAGTAAATATAGAAAGGGAAGCTGTCCCTTTAAAGGGACATCAATTTGAAACTGACAATTAAAAAAAGTACTTTCAGGTGTTCCATTTGACCGGAGTCCCTCAGACAATTTTTGTAGGTTTTCAATCACAATTTCCTATCCCCCCTGCTTTTTTCTTTTTAATTTAAAATTTCTCCTGTTATTGCACAAAGCCCACGAACACACAGGGAACTGACTTAACAGGGGAAGCAGGAAAATTGACTATATACAAAGTGCTCTTACATGCACAATGTAAACCTGAAAAACATTCCGTTAATCTTTCAATCACATTCATTTTAAGAGCTATTTGTAACCCTTGTAGGTAAGGAGTTTTCAGAGAGAAGCGTGGTTATTTAGTTCACTGACCCCCTTTAAAAATGGGGTGAGACATTCCTATTGTGAAGGGTTTACAAAAGTCAGTTTGCGAGATGAACAAAGATATGGCTGAAAAAAATCCCTAAACGATCAAAATTTGCAACCAATAGAAATCTTCCATGGAAAGTGAGAGTCTGATTCCTTTGCCATCTCCACCACAGAAAGAGAAAGAGAAAGAGAGCCAGTGTGTCTTTGGAAGTTTTCATCAGAGTCCATTGTGTTCCCTGCACACCACAAATGGCAAAGAAAGTGTCCGAATGATTCTAGTACATTCTGCTGCTCAGCCTGTGGACAGCAGCAACCGAGAATGACTGGGAAAGTGCCAACATGGGCAGGCTCTCACCAGCCTCATGATGAGATCCAGGTATGCCAGCACCAAGCACCAAAGCCCATGTAGCACTTTAGAATATTCATTTTTCAAAGACAAACCAGAACAGCTTGAACTTAAATCCACCAAAGAAAATTTGAACTGAAGTTTTCATTGCTACAATAATGTCATATCTATACCTTTTAAAAACAGAACAGCCAACTTAGTGGTAGCTCTAAGAGGCAATGGTTAACCATCTTAATTTTACTAACCTTCATTTCTAGGACTTGTGCTAAGTTTTTCTTCCTATTCCCCAATCTTTGAAGACCCTGGGTGAAGTCCTGGCCCCAGTAAAGTCAGTGACAAAAAACCTACTGACTTCCATGGGGCCACGATTTCATCCCATTTCCAAAAAAGTTATGCAGCACCAGTAATGAAATATTAACGATGTCTTATCTCAACTGCTGTAACCACAGAGTTCCTACCAATTTTGTTAACGCAGCAAGAGTGCTTTGTATACAGGTTATTGACACCACTATTTCTATCACTACAATGCATGCCAATAAGATTTAGCACTTCAAGGCACTGGTACCTGTTGGGAGCTGTGTGATGATAAACTGATTTTACAGATGCGTCTTGAGTGATGAAAAGGTCTCAAGCCTGCCTACTGCATGGAAGCATTCCTCTGACTTTATAACTCACACACAACACAAAAGGATTTGGCCAATACAATATGTACCAAAATTACTCAATTTCCAAGCTCCCCAATTTGGCCTAAAGTGACCTCAATTACCTGAGCTTCTAGAGAGTCCTAAACAAAAGTGAAAATCCACATACAATCCTTATTGACTAAACTCTCATTGCTATAGACATTACATGACTAGAATTAAAAATATGGTTATGCTGTTATTTCAGTGGTTGCTTCAGTTAATGCAAGATTGCCTGGTTCACAACAACTCAAGACAAATGAATATTTACGAACTTAGAAGGACACAATCAACTTGAAACTTTAATAGTCCCACTGCGTCCCCTTTAAATATGTCCTTGTCGTGAAAAGAATCGAGAGTACCTTTAAACCATTATGTTATACATACAGTCTTATTCTGCTCCACTGCTGAGAATTTTTTTGGTATGTAATAAGCTATGACAAGAGAAGGTTAGGGTTGCAAAGCACTCCACAGCTAGAATGTGGCAGAACTGGGGTTGTCCACGCATCCTTCATTCAGTCTCCTCGTGCATATGCTTTATTCATAGACTCCAAGGCAGATGAGATCATCTAGTCCAGGGGTTCTCAAACTGGGGGGTCGGGACCCCTCAGGGGGTTGCAAGGTTATTACATGGGGAGCTGCGAGCTGTCAGCCTCCACCTCAAACCCCGCTTTGCCTCCAGCATTTATAATGGTGTTAAATATATATATAAAAAAAGTGGTTTTAATTTATAAAGGGGGGGAGGTTGTACTCAGAGGTTTGCTATGTGAAAGGGGTCACCAGTACAAAGGTTTGAGAACCACTGATCTAGTCTGACCTCCTCTATAATACAGGCCAAAGAACTTCCCCAAAATAATTCCTAGTGCAGATCTTTTAGAAATACAGTCAATCTTGATTTTAAAACAACCACGGTAAGTTACTTCAGTGGTCAATTACTTATTTTAAAAAAATCTACACCTTATTTCCAGTCTGAATGTGTCTAGCTTCAGTTTCCAACACTGGATTGTGTTAGACCTTTCTCTGCTAGATTGAAGGGACCATTATTAAACATTTGTTCCCCATGCAGATACCATACTTACAGACTGTAATCAAGTCAACCTTTAACCTTTTCTTTGCTAAACTACATAGATCGAGCTCTCTGAGTAATGCTATAAGGCAGGGATTGGCATCCTTTGGCACACGGCCCACCAGGGTAAGCCCCTTGGCGGGCCAGGCCGGTTTACCTACCTGCCACATTCGCAGGTTCGGCCGATCGCAGCTCCCACTGGCCACAGTTCACCACTCCAGGTCAATGGGGGCTGCGGGAAGCAGTGACTAGCACATCCCTCAACCTGTGCCACTTCCCGCAGCCCCCATTGACCTAGAGCAGCGAACTGTGGCCGGTGGGAGCTGAGATTGGCCGAACCTGCAGTCGTGGCAGGTAAACAAACCAGCCCGGCCTGCCAGGGAGCTTACCCTGGAGGGCCGTGGGCCAAAAGGTTGCCAATCCCTGCTACAAGGCATGCTGTCTAATCCTTTAAATTATTCTCATGGCTCTCCTCTGAGCCCTCTCCTATTTATCAACATCCCTCTTGAATGGAGGGCACCAGAACTGGACTCTATAGCCACCAGTGGTCACACCATGAGAAATAGAGGTAAAAACCTTTCCACTCCTACTGGAGATTCCCATTTATGCATCCAAGGGTCACATTAGCCATTTTGGCCACATCATCATACTGGGAGCTCATATTCAGCTGATTATCCACCATGATCCACAAATCTTTATTATATTAATCTGATCCACCATATAGAAGAGGCAGAGATGGGGGCAGAATCCAACTCTCAGTCCCAGTTCAGTGCCTCAGACATAAGAGGACATCATTTCTCTTCTTATAACCTTTTGTCTCACTCACTGTCCATCCTTTGCATGGAATTAAGCAGAAATAGCATAATTAAAAGGGTGTATTATAATGTGCAGGCACAAGAGATTAAATAAAGCTGCACCTTAACGCTAGCATTTCCTACCTTCTGAATGCTTGACTTTGGCAACCTTCATGGTTTGTTATCTAGTTTGTGTGTGTAATTTTTTTTTTTAAATATATACCATCATGTGGAGGAATAATGAGTAACAGTAACAGTTATCCGCTGTGAGGATTGGCCACTAAAGGGATGAGAGGCATATTTTGCCAGTAGCTTACACAGCTGTTTACTAGGCAGAAGAGGAATGTTGGGAAACGATCCCGATTTCTATTCCTGGCCCTGTAGAGAAATGGGGCCTAGCGCTTACAAACAACCCAGTCAAGCACAAACTAGAAACATATATTTTGAAAAGCAGTGTGATTCCATGGATCGCGTTCATGCCATATTAGAGACAGGGTTCTAACGTCAGCTCTGCCTTAAGTGTTCTTGTGAGACTTCTAAGATACCTTATCTGGAAAAATGGTAAAAATAATACTTGTCTGCCTCTCTAAGAGCCATCAAGTACACAGAATTATGAACCCCCCAATCAGTAGAAGAGAAGGGACTAGAATTTGTAGTTTCCTTCTGGTTCCCAGCCTAGCACTCCTCTCCCTAGGCTAAAGGAGCTGCAGCTGCACTCCTTTTAGAGCTCAAGCTCTGTGGGGCTGGAGCATGTTCAGTGCAAATGAAATGTTCTGAGATTACCACCTCAAGCTTCTTTCAAGCCCTTCTGAGCATGTGCAAGTGGCAATTTTTTCCAGTGGCTTATACTTCCAAATCCAGATGGATTTTGATATGGGAAGCAAAAGGCATCTCTTTTACCTCAAGAATATTCTCCTGCCAAGTTTAATCCAAGGCATGGAGGAGCTAGAGCACTTCAAAGAGACTACTGAGGAAAAAATTTAACATTGACAAGACTATTTTCCCTTAACCTCATCCTCAAGCAGCTGATCAGCTGAAGTTAAGTTGCTGAAACTCAAACAAATATCAACCTGAGGCAGAGCAGGCAATGAAAAATTTCAGCCCGAATAGTTGAGCGTTTGGCAAAATTATATAAGCAACAATAGGGTCTTATCAGGGAAAGTGCTGGCAACTTCAACTATAGATGGTGCTACAGGCTCTGCATATAAGGGGCCTTCCTGCATAGTCGGTCTGTCTTCATGCTAAGGCAACAGTGAAACTGACAATACTAAGTGTTGCCAAAACCACAAAGTAAACAACCTAATCTTTCAGTTGTACCCATTGAAAATTATACCTATAACTATCGCGCACACACTATTGTCAGACAAACGTGATTTCTTTCAAGTGGCCATGCCCCTTTAAATGCTGTATCTCAAAAGTTACACACACACACACACACACACACACACTCTCTCTCTACACTACAGCACTAGTGTACAGTAGACTCAACAAGGGTTAGCCAATCATTGCAGTTAACCTGGTGCTGAAGATGATTTAGCTGCACTCATTGCTGACATTCCTTATAACAGTGGGTCACTTTGATAGTGTAGACATGGCTTTGGTGAAATCCAAATTAACGCAATTTCCATTGTAAAAGCATCAAAGGCTGACTGTCTAGTTATCAATATTTGGATTTATGGTTTATTAATAGGCACACAATCTTTTCCATATGTTGCTGAAGACTTTTACAAGATTATACAGTAAAGGAGGACGATGTATTCGAGCTACTCAGCTTTGAGTATAATACAAGTGCATTATCAGTGCTTTATAAATAACAGATACAGTACCAAGTGCGTGCTAGGTCTTAACAGACCAGAAAGATGACAAGATCATCATCACAGAAAATCCCAAGGGGACATGCCTCCTTGCAGACTGAGCACCACTTGGATTGATCGCTATCTAGGTCCTTAAGGTGGCATGGCTGGATATTCAGTTTATATCCAACACTGACAGTTTTAGTGCCACTGAAGCTTTTTTCAACCATGTGATCAGCCACCATGTAGTGACACTGAAGACAAGATGACAGTGCTCTCATCTTGTGGTCCACAGACATCCTGCTAATTTAAGATTAGAATAGTGTTCCATAAAATGGAAGAGAGTTGTTTGCCCTGTGTTCAGGTCATCTGAAAAGTTCCCATGCTCAGCTTGTGTACAGATCATTTCAGAAGCAGTGTATGTGTCACAAGATTGGCTTGGGCACAGACAAGTCCATAAGCAGAGGATGTTTTTAATTTGTTGAATCAGTGTTTGCTGTAAGGAAGCACATAGATACCCGTTGGCTTGCCAATATTTATCCCTACTTTTCTGTGTAGTGTTTACAGATGAACAAGTAGATATAAGAAATATTCATTTGGAAGTGGGTATATGAAGATTTTTTTAAGCCAATATAGTCTCATGGCAAAAAGCAGATTAATATTACTATTGCAGATACTGCTAATTCTAAATTAGAGACAAGACTTAAGACCACATCCCCATCCTGAATAGTCTGCGAAGTGACTTGCACTCTCAGCACTATAAAGTATTATACAGATGGCTGTGCACTGTGATATTTCATTTATTGACATTGGGTCCCCAGTGACAGAAAAGCCATGCAACTGTACAGAGGGATAATTCTAGCTGGCACCGTTTACTACAGATGAAACTTGACTGCATGTGCAGTCTGAATACTATAAAATAAAGCTGTTCTTTTTACAGAAATAATCAATCATTCTCCTTTCCTGTTCTGCACTAAAAATATTTATGAACACCATTTATATTACAGAATCACTCATTGGCTTCACTTATTTAGATACAACAGAATCAGAAGGGCAGTGGCATTTTGTTTTACTCAGTAATATTGTAGGAAAAAATTAGTGACAATAAATAGCTCACTATGAGCTGGAATTGCTCAGGGATGTGCAGTCACCTCTGCAATCTAGAGAGGACAGAAAGAGGCCAGTTGAGCATCGCTGGCATGACAGCATAAATTGATGGGAAAATGTTGAATCCTCCAGATTTACTCACCACACACACTGACTCAGTCTAGTTATTCACCACAAGAGGAATCACTTCCACAAGTGAGGAAACTCACATGTAACATGGAGAAGCCACAAGAACACATGTCGGAAAACAACTACTGTACACCTAATTATAGGTTGAAGAGATTTTGTTTAAATGTGTGAGTGAGAAAGAGAAAGTGAGAAAAGCTACTGTCGTTGGTTTTGGCCTTTTCTTTATTACTAGAAAGGTCTCCCAGGAAGTTCTGAGGTTAATTAGGCAACCTACAACACACACCACACAGCCCTAGGAGCAGAATATTTGCCTAAAGAAGGCAAGACAGCACCATTGGCTCTTAGGTTGTTCACAGGATTTCATTGTTGGTGAAAGGTGTTGGATTGATATCTTCTACAGACTAAAGCCCTCTACTTCTCAATAGGTCAGGCATAGCAGGAAAGCCTTTCCCACTAACGTGTGTCAACCTTGATCTCTGGGTGTGCAATCTTTGGGCTCTCTGCTGGGAGCACTAGTTGTGATATAGATTGAAGCTAAATTCATTTCACACAGGCCACCAAGCAAGTTACAGGCTTTTCCATCACCACCTTTCTTGGATTTTGGTTATTTAATATCAGCATCAAGCAGCCTTTTGTTTGACATCACTGACTGACTGACCTACCTTTGTATTGGGTTACTGATGTTTTGCCATCAATATAGTGGAATTGTAAAGCCTCATGCAGTAAGGTGCTTGGCATGTCACAGATCTGCATTAAGGAATCTTCCAAGTCACAAGAGAGAACATGAGGGTGCTTGTGCATGTACTGAAAGAGTACAGAGCAGGTATACAACCAACATGCTATAAATGCAGGGTGGATCTGCGGGGCAAGCAATTTGCTTTGCCAAAGACATACAGACACTGAAAATATTTGGAAAAAGAAAAGGAGTACTTGTGGCACCTTAGAGACTAACAAATTTATTTGAGCATAAGCTTTCATGAGCTACAGCTCACTTCATTGGATGCATGCAGTGGAAAATACAGTGGGGAGATTTATATACATAGAGAACATGAAACAATGGGTGTTACCATACACACTGTAACGAGAGTGATCATTTAAGGTGAGCTATCACCAGCAGGAGAGTTGGGGGGGAGGAAGGGGGAAATCTTTTGTAGTGATGATCAAGGTGGGCCATTTCTAGCAGTTGACAAGAACGTCTGAGGAACGGGGGGCGGGGGGGAATACACAAGGGGAAATAGTTTTACTTTGTGTAATGACCCATCCACTCCCAGTCTCTATTCAAGCCTAAGTTAATTGTATCCAGTTTGCAAATTAATTCCAATTCAGCAGTCTCTCCTTGGAGTCTGTTTCTGAAGGTTTATTGTTGAAGGATAGCCACTCTCAGGTCTGTAATCGAGTGACCAGAGAGACTGAAGTGTTCTCCAACTGGTTTTTGGATGTTACAGTTCTTGACGTCTGATTTGTGTCCATTTGTTCTTTTACGTAGAGACTGTTCAGTTTGACCAATTACATGGCAGAGGGGCATTGCTGGCACATGATGGCATATATCACATTGGTAGATGCGCAGGTGAACGAGCCTCTGATAGGGTGGCTGATGTGATTAGGCCCTCTGATGGTGTCCCCTGAATAGATATGTGGACACAGTTGGCAACGGGCTTTGTTGCAAGGATAGGTTCCTGGGTTAGTGGTTCTGTTGTGTGGTTGCTGGTGAGTATTTGCTTCAGGTTGGGGGGCTGTCTGTAAGCAAGGACTGGCCTGTCTCCCAAGATCTGAGAGAGTGATGGATCGTCCTTCAGGATAGGTTGTAGATCCTTGATGATGCATTGGAGAGGTTTCAGTTGGGGGCTGAAAGTGACGGCTAGTGGCGTTCTTTGTTGGGCCTGTCCTGTAGTAGGTGACTTCTGGGTACTCTTCTGGCTCTGTCAATCTGTTCCTTCACTTCAGCAGGCGGGTATTGTAGTTATAAGAATGCTTGATAGAGATCTTGTAGGTGTTTGTCTCTGTCTGAGGGGTTGGAGCAAATGCAGTTGTATCGTAGAGTTTGGCTGTAGACAACGGATCATGTGGTGTGGTCTGGATGAAAGCTAGAGGCATGTAGGTAGGAATAGCGGTCAGTAGGTTTCCGATATAGGGTGGTGGTTATGTGACCATCACTTAGCACCATAGTGTCAGAAAGTGGATCTCTTGTGTGGACTGGTCCAGGCTGAGGTTGATGGTGGGATGGAAATTGTTGAAATCCTGGTGGAATTCCTCAAGGGCTTCTTTTCCATGGGTCCAGATGATGAAGATGTCATCAATGTAGCGCAAGTATAGTAGGGGCATTAGGGGACGAGAGCTGAGGAAGCGTTGTTCTAAATCAGCCATAAAAATGTTAGCATACTGTGGGGCCATGCGGGTACCCATCGCAGTGCTGCTGATTTGAAGGTATTCATTGTCCCAAAATGTGAAATAGTTATGGGTGAGGACAAAGTCACAAAGTTCAGCCATCAAGTTTGCCGTGACATTAATCGGGGACACTGTTCCTGACGGCTTATAGTCCATCTTTGTGTGGAATGTTGGTGTAGAGGCTTCTACATCCATAGTGGCTAGGATGGTGTTTTCAGGAAGATGACCGATGGATTGTAGTTTCCTCAGGAAGTCAGTGGTGTCTTCAAGATGGCTGGGAGTGCTGGTAGCATAGGGCCTGAGGAAGGAGTCTACATAGCCAGACAATCCTGCTGTCAGGGTGCCAATGCCCGAGATGATAGGGCATTCAGGATTTACAGGTTTATGGATCTTGGGTAGCAGATAGAATACCCCAGGTCGGGGTTCCAGGGCCTAGCAGCCTCTTGTTCATGTTCAGACCTATTCATGATGACGACAGCACCTCCTTTGTCAGCCTTTTTGATTATGATGTCAGAGTTGTTTCTAAGGCTGTGGATGTCATTGTCTTCTGCACGGCTAAGGTTATGGGGCAAGTGATGCTGCTTTTCCACAATTTCAGCCCGTGCACATCGACGGAAGCACTGTGTAGAAGTCCAGTCTGTTTCGACCTTCAGCAGAAGTCCATCCCGAATCCTTCTTTTTGTAGTCTTGGTAGGAAGGTCTCTGTGGGTTAGTATGTTGTTCAGTGGAGTGTTGGAAATATTCCTTGAGTCGGAGATGTTGGAAAATAGGATTCTAGGTCACCACAGAACTGTATCAAGTTCGTGGGGGTGGAGGGGCAGAAGGAGAGGCCCCAAGATAGCCCAGCAGAAGAATCTGTCCTAAGAGTATAGTTGGATAGATTAACAATATTGCCGGGTGGGTTAAGGGAGCCACTGTTGTGGCCCCTTGTGGGGTGTAGTTTAGATAGCTTAGTGTCCTTTTTCTTTTGTAGAGAAGCAAAGTCTGTGTTGTAAATGGCTTGTCTAGTTTTTGTAAAGTCCAGCCATGAGGAAGTTTGTGTGCAAGGTTGTTTTTTTTAAATGAGAGTATCCAGTTTTGAGAGCTCATTCTTAGTCTTTCCCTGTTTGCTGTAGAAGATGTTGATCAGGTGGTTCCGCAGTTTCTTTGAGAGCGCGTGGCACAAGCTGTCAGCATAGTCTGTTTCACATTTTGGGACAATGTATACCTTCTAATCAGCGGCACTGCGATGGGTACTCGCATGGCCCCACAGTATGCCAACATTTTTATGGCTGACTTAGAACAACGCTTCCTCAGCTCTTGTCCCCTAATGCCCCTATTCTACTTATGCTACATTGATGACATCTTCATCATCTGGACCCATGGAAAAGAAGCCCTTGAGGAATTCCACCAGGATTTCAACAATTTCCCTGGCACCCAGATTTTATATTCCCTAGCATCAGAAGGGTCTAGAGAACAAAGGAGACTCTGTGATCCACCAAGCTCCCATTGCAATCCAGAACTATAAAGATGTCTTGGGATCGAAGAAAGTGATTCCCAGCTTCTGCTGTTCCCCACCTCAGTGAAGGGATCCTAGAAACAGGAGACAGGCTCCTGGAGCTAAACTCCAACTGCTACTGGTAAATACTGGGGAAGAGAAGGCTCAAGACAAGAAGTCAACAAATCAGAGTGAAACTGACTATGCACCAAGCAGAGACACTGACAGGCAGAAAAACGTTTTCCCTCTAATTTCAGTTTTAGCCATCTCTGCTGTAGTTACACGAGATTAGGGTAGAGGCAACCTTTTCAGACAAATGTGACTTAAATCTATTACATCTTGAACTACTCTTTGTTCCCACATGCACAGAGAGATGGGAACTAATCATGTGCTGGAAAAAAAGCCTCTTAGAAAATACTAAGGTGCAACATCACCACTGCCAGAAGAAAGGCATCTGCCAGGCTCCTGCAAATTAATTCTGGCCTGCAGGAACATGCTCAGCAGTCCAAGGAGATGGATGGGAATAATAAGTGACAAAGATATAAGCAGCACCTGATGAGCACAGTACTCCAAACCTTTGTCGGAATATCACATGACCATGTCAGACCTATTTCTGGATTTAATTTGTTTCAGCTGAAAGATGCTTTCATGAAGAAAGCTAGCACTGTAAGTTGGACTTTGTTTTTATACTGCAAGATCTGTATATGGGAAAATTCACCTTTTAATCAGATTACAGGCTCTTGCCAGAAGCACATAAATCATGCGAGTGAATTGCTTTAATCATTGGGCTCAAATTATACACTACTTGTACAGTCTCAGATCATTTCCTAAGGAAGACTTCTTCAGAGACCTATAAGAAAGCTCCCTGAATGGAATACAGCAGCAGCAATTCACTCAGTCCTATCAGTACTGGATTGGGGGGTATGAATCAGTGTTCATGCCACACTCCCAGTCAGGACCCGGCCCGAGACAGGGAAGCTAATGATCCAGCCTGCGGACCAAATTCGGCAATGAATCCTGGTCACGTGCCACCTGAGGCATGTTGCGCATATGCTAAGTAGTAGTACTGGATTATGCAACTAGCTGTTACATACAGATCAATGCTGGCTAAGCTAAATGTTAGTCAAAAAAATCAGTCCAAAATATTTTAAAAAAGAGTGGCTAGAATACTCAGTGCTAAGACGGAAAGTCTCTAGTTCTTAGTGTCCTTCCTCAGCTCTCAACCTCCACTAGAAATCCTCCTGCCCTTCGTGTTCACTTCCTCCTGCCTATTCTCATTTAAAGGGGCAATTAGTTTGCTAAACCCATTATAACTTTAGTTCAAAGGCTTTCTTCTAATTTGCCACAGATGGGCTATGTACTGGGCTGACTTAGGGAGAAGCTATTGCAGAGGGTCTGTAAAATGTCAACGGGTCTGGAGGTGGGCGTCTAACTAGCCACCATCACCTTAACTGGCACCGTTTCCAAGGGCGTTGGGCATGCACCACGCTTTGAACCTTCATCACACTTGGGATGATGTTTATATTTGATTCTTCCTCAAGCTGATAAGATCTTACCATTCCCAGAGCAACCTCTCCAATTTCCTTTTTCACCACATTGGGAAAGATTGAACTGTTTCTGGTAGACTTCTTGTCTCAGCTTTTTAATCTGCTCACTGGATAAAACCATTTCCCACATCCCTTGTCAAGTTACTTATGATTTTATCTTTGGGCTGAGGAAGAGATTTTCCACCAATGAGCAAACATTGTAATAATGTTCTAACCAGCACCCCTAACACCAACACGTCAAGATTGGCATTATAGCTTCAGTCAGTGTCCACGGAGGCTAAGAGGGTGAACGCCTAAGAGTGAACAGACTCCACCCTGCACTCCCCCTTTGTCTCAAGGGAGGGAAAAGCAGACAGTGAGAGATACTGTACTGAGCCAGATAATGGAATCCAGCTATTAGATCATCTAGCCCATCTCCCGACAAATAGAGGGCTCACCCTCTAGACACTGGAGGATTCTAGTGTTTTGCCCAGTCTAGCTTTTAAGAGTCACAAGTGATGGGGAAAGACTTGAAAAACTGACCAAACACCAACTAGATAGAGAAATCAGAAAGATGGCGTGGGGTGTGAGAAAAATCCAGGCCTCACCTCCCTAAACTGCTGTGATTCCTACAAGTATGTTACCTTTGGACCCTGCTTGGGGGCACCATCTTTACAACACCATTATGTAGTTGAGTCTCCAATAATTTGAACCCCACTCCCTACAAGGAGTTTTTGGACTCTTCTCATTCCCTCAGAGCTTCCTGGCTGCTGTGAATAGAGGGAGGAGAGAAGGATGAGGTCATTGCTATTCACCCTTCCTAACCACATTCTAGGGACAGGTACTCCATGCTGAGTAACTCTAGGGCCTGCCACTACTGCTGCTTATCAGAGCTTCCCCAAAGACCTGCCATGTGAAGATAATGGGATTTTCACCACTTTCACTGCTACTCACAGCAAAACTGAGCGAAGTCCTCAAATGCTGCTTGGTAAAACTGCACACAGCTGTCCAGGCTAGACCGTCTGCAGACTCAGGAAGATGGTACTACATCAGTTTACACATGATTCAATTTTCAAAACTGTTCTTTGCAACCATAACGGCTAAAACCCGGAGGGGGGGGGAAGAGAAGCAGAGGAAGACAGATCAGACTCTGCAGAAGTTAATGAATGAGACCCTTGTGCTCACGAATGAGCACTTCCTGCTTGCCAATGTCAAGTGTGATTTTTTCCTCACGGGGACATCATGAAGCTTCCAAAATTCCCCTTGGGAGATCCCTCCACAATTTAATCCATCTGACTGCCAGGAAAATGTTTCCGATATTCAGCCCAAATTTCCTCTTACTTCCATCCCATGACTTCTAGTTACATCCCTGTGCATGCCGAGTCCTCCCTTTCCTTGTAGTTCACATCATGCTATTTCTCCCCACGCATTCTGGAGGCCTTTACTGACCTGGACAAGGCCGTTAATTAACTCTGTCAAGTTCATTTAATAAGAAAGCACAGCTCTCAGCCAATCCAACTGCAAAGTGGCTTTTGTCTATACCAACAATCTTCCATTAATGGTAGCAGTGATGGGTGCTCGTGCAGTGAGTTTCCAAAGCTTTAACCATCACATCAATCAGCATTTGCGTACAGCAGCTACAATGGTGGGAAACGTAGGAAAACTGCTAGTGGAGAAAGAGGGTGAGAGACAAGGAGAAGTTCTATCTGGGAGGTATCCATCCCAAAATATGCCTGGAAGCAAAGGAACAGCGTTCCCATTCATAGGAATGCGAGTTCTCAAAACACATACCCACCCTGCTACATCACTCAGTGCCCTGCCCTCACATGATTTCAGTGTAGTCCTTATGGTGACAGCGTGCCATAACCATGCATTTGGGAGTATTTCACAGAAGAATGCATGCAGTCAGGCTTAGGTCAAACTTTCTTTTGACAACGTTTTTTAAAAGTTTCCGTGTGCTGCCCATCTACCCCCATTCCCGGTTGCCTATTTTAACAATCAGCACTTCAGGGCAGGGACCTATATACATCTAGTCATGTGGCACACTTGGAAAGCTATGTAAGTAATGAGTAAGCAGTTTTTCAAATGAAAATATTGCCAACATTATTTTTTGTCCTGTATCTGCCTGGTGCTAGTCAAATGAGACTAGATCTCCTACAGCTGTAGGTCAGCCAGTGTGCTGTTTTTGGAGAAGGAAAAAATTATGCACTCATTGTTTTGTTTTAAGTCAGCAGGTGAGCCATAGCTTCCCCAGACTCCTTGCTGCGTCCTAAGCATCACAATAATATTCTGCTGTCCTCCGACACTCTTAGAAAATTAAAGAGGTTTAAAAAAAACCAGAAGAGCAAGTGAGATTTTTTGTTGTTTTGTGACAAAGCGTTTTCTTTTTTCTACTCAGCATCAAAAGCCATAAAGCCTGCTGACTATTGCATCCTGCTAAACAAGCCTCACACTGTGCTCCAGAAAAGGAAGCCTAGAAAAATCTAGGATTTACTTTTTTAGAGCTCTCTCGCAACAAGCCACATGCAGTTGTTCCCTCCATTATCCTAGCAGTACTGACCAACTGAAGCAGAAAGTGCATGGCCCGGCTGGGAGTCTCTAGAAGTGTGGCTAAGACCACCTCTTACAACATTTGGCTTATTAAACACTGCCAACCCCATTAGATGGCATCGCCACCAATTTCTGTAGTAGATTATTTAAGTTCTACTGCCTCTAAAAACCCCAAAGAAATCAGATCATTGTGTTGTGACATCAAAATTTAGCTGGTTCTGTTAAATACTATGAATAAATTCAGTGTTCAGAGCCAGAGATACTCAGCATCTCTCTGAAAGAAACCCACAATGGGAGTTGTTGTCCACTTAACAACCTGGAACAGTTGCACCATGGTCATATGCAAAACTGAACCTAAAAATTGTACAGTTATAATGAACTGTAAGTCAGCAAGCAAGGACAGATGCACAGGGATTTGCCCAGCAATGTGTTTCTGATTTTGTCAGTTTGAGACTCCCAAATTCATTTAAAATTATCAGTAATAGCCAGGCCTCCTCAGGAGCTTGTTTCCAGCCTTATAATCACTTTCAAGCAGCCTTGAGAAAGCAGAGCTTTCCGATCTTGCTTTGGATAAGATGAACTGATAACGTGACAGAAATATTTTCCTGTGACTGGAAAAGGTTCTCACAACTTATACGGGCTACATGGGGGAGGTCACAGGAAGAGCTTGAGTAACTGGGGAAAGCAGGGGGTTGGACTAGCTGACCTCCTGAGGTCTCTTCCAACCCTCATCTCCTAGGATCTTATGAAAGCAATGAAGACCAGGGATGCAAGAGAGGAGACTCCTCCCATCCCATTCTCTATGGGAATGAATATGAACATAACATTGTAGTTTATCAAAGAAACAGAGCCAATGGACGCACATTTTCCAGAGAAAGTTGTGGATGGTGCACAGGACTGAAACTCGAAATCCCAGACTCGGTGTGTGATCCCTGGGCAAGTCATTTATAAGCCCTAGTGTCTATAAAATGAGGTTTACCATTCCTCTACCGTGCAGGGATGTTACAAGGATAATGTCAAAAATGCTTGTGTGGCTACTCAGATATTACAGGTACAGGAGGGCTGAGAAAAGCCAACAAACCCAGGCAGCAATAGGCTTCTTGCATGCTCAGATGTCACCTGCTAGTATTTAGTTGGGAGAAGAAGGGTAATTTTTCCCTAAGACCCTGCATGTTGCTGATATTCCAGCACTCTCCTTTCAGGAGAGATGACAGAGAAAGCCTATTCAGTCCCATCAAGTTCATCTCAGTAATGAAAGACTGTGCCCTCTTCTCCAGGGCTCAATCCTGTGTAGACAAGGCACCATCCCCTGATGTCCTACTGCTAAGCAATGGGGCTCCCACCTCTCTCTCCTATTCCACAAGCTGCTGCACTGGCACTATTCCCTCCCCACCCCCCCAGGGGCAGCCCAGACTGCCCCCGACATTAGTACAGGTTTCAGAGTAGCAGCCGTGTTAGTCTGTATTCGCAAAAAGAAATGGAGTACCGGTGGCACCTTAGAGGCTAACAAATTTATTAGAGCATAAGCTTTTGTGAGCTACAGCTCACTTCATCGTGTAGCTCACGAAAGCTTATGCTCTAATAAGTTTGTTAGTCTCTAAGGTGCCACCGGTACTCCATTTCTTTTTGCGACATTACTACATTACATTTAAAGCACATAGCCCCTCCTCGCCCGAGCTGCAGGGTCTTCCTCAGCACCCAGAGCGCCCAGCTCCAGGGGCTCCCCACCCCAAGCTGCCCCCTTCCCAACTCCTGAAGAGTGAGCAGCAGGGCAGGCTCGGGGCAGTGCCACCCTGCAGAGCTTCGGGGGGAGGGGGGGCCCCCACACAGGAGAGAGTCAGAATCTCAGGGTGGGAAGGGAACCCAGGAGGTATCTAGTCCAACCCCCTGCTCAAAGCAGGGCCAGTCCCCAATTTTTGCCCCAGATCCCTAAATGGCCCCCTCAAGGATTGAACTCACAACCCTGGGTTTAGCAGGGCAATGCTCAAACCACTGAGCTAGCTGTCCTCCCAATGCATGCAGGGATTCTGCCCAGGCAAGTTTTTTTTTTGGGGGGGGGGAGGGGAGTCCGCTTATCCTGGACGGTACCATTCATTGGGTCCTCTGGGCTAGCGTGGGCGGGGGCGCTCAGCCCGGCCCGGGTCCACGCCGGGGGCCCCCGTAGGGAGAGACTCAGCCCCCCACCCCGCGGGGTCCGCAGCCCGTTCACCTCCTGCCGAGTCCGCTCCCCCCCATCCAGCCTCCGGGCTGACGGCTCCGGCCTCGGCGGCGAGCGCGCTCTCCGCATCGTCCGGCACTTCCAGCTCCATGGCCGCCGAGAGCGGGGACGCTGCGCAGGGCAGGGTGCCCCGGCTCCGGCCGACGGCAGCAGCGACGCGGACGCGGACGCGGAGGAGACCGGGAAGCGCTCCCCACCGCGCGGACCATAGAGCCGGGAGTGCGGCGGCTAGAGGCGCCCTAGGAGCCCTGGAGGCGGAAGAAGATCATAGAGCCCGCAGGAAGCAGCGGTAGAGAAGCCCAAGCAGGGAAATGGGAGCCGCTCGGGCCCTGGGCGGCGGCGGCGGCGGCGGCGGGGGGGGGGCTATAGAGCGATGCTGTCGCGGCTGGACGGCTGCTGTCACCGGAAGCGGCGGGATTGGGCGTTAGAAGCCCATAGAGCGGAGGAAGGGAGAGTCCACTGTTCTCTCTCGCGGGGGCACCGGAACGGCCCCGCCCAGCGCGTCCTCAGAGCGGGGTGAGCGGCTCCAGCCCCGCACGGTTGGGGGGCGGGGCCTGCCAGGTCACCATGGCAACCGCGGGAGGCTCTTATTGGCGGAGCGGCCCGGCCGGCTTCACTGAGCCTCGCCGCCGCCCCGTGCTGGGAGGTGGCGGGACGGGACGTGCCATGGCCCCAGGAGGGGTGCGGGTGAAGGGTCACCCCCACCCCCCCCCCGATTTGCTGCTTGGCTTGTACTGAGCATGCTCACACGGACTGAGCGGGCTCCGGAACACTGCTGAAGCCAGCTACGCTAACTCTGCCCCCCATCGGCTGGGGCGTGGCGTCGCCCCGAATGGCACCATGGCCCCGTGCTGGGACGTGGCGTCGCCCCGAATGGCACCATGGCCCTGTGCTGGGACGTGGCGTCGCCCCGAATGGCACCATGGCCCCGTGCTGGGACGTGGCAGGACGGGACGTGGCGTCGCCCCGAATGGCACCATGGCCCCGTGCTGGGACGTGGCAGGACGGGACGTGGCGTCGCCCCGAATGGCACCATGGCCCTGTGCTGGGACGTGGCATCGCCCCGAATGGCACCATGGCCCCGTGCTGGGACGTGGCAGGACGGGACGTGGCGTCGCCCCGATTGGCACCATGGCCCCGTGCTGGGACGTGGCAGGACGGGACGTGGCATCGCCCCGAATGGCACCATGGCCCCGTGCTGGGACGTGGCAGGACGGGACGTGGCGTCGCCCCGAATGGCACCATGGCCCCGTGCTGGGACGTGGCAGGACGGGACGTGGCGTCGCCCCGAATGGCACCATGGCCCCGTGCTGGGACGTGGCAGGACGGGACGTGGCGTCGCCCCGAATGGCACCATGGCCCCGTGCTGGGACGTGGCAGGACGGGACGTGGCGTCGCCCCGAATGGCACCATGGCCCCGTGCTGGGAGGTGGCGGGACGGGACGTGCCATGGCCCCAGGAGGGGTGCGGGTGAAGGGTCACCCCCACCCCACCCCCGATTTGCTGCTTGGCTTGTACTGAGCATGCTCACACGGACTGAGCGGGCTCCGGAACACTGCTGAAGCCGGCTACGCTAACTCTGCCCCCCATCGGCTGGGGCGTGGCGTCGCCCCGAATGGCACCATGGCCCCGTGCTGGGACGTGGCAGGACGGGACGTGGCGTCGCCCCGAATGGCACCATGGCCCCGTGCTGGGACGTGGCAGGACGGGACGTGGCGTCGCCCCGAATGGCACCATGGCCCCGTGCTGGGACGTGGCAGGACGGGACGTGGCGTCGCCCCGAATGGCACCATGGCCCTGTGCTGGGACGTGGCATCGCCCCGAATGGCACCATGGCCCCGTGCTGGGACGTGGCAGGACGGGACGTGGCGTCGCCCCGATTGGCACCATGGCCCCGTGCTGGGACGTGGCAGGACGGGACGTGGCGTCGCCCCGAATGGCACCATGGCCCCGTGCTGGGACGTGGCAGGACGGGACGTGGCGTCGCCCCGAATGGCACCATGGCCCCGTGCTGGGACGTGGCAGGACGGGACGTGGCGTCGCCCCGAATGGCACCATGGCCCCGTGCTGGGACGTGGCAGGACGGGACGTGGCGTCGCCCCGAATGGCACCATGGCCCCGTGCTGGGACGTGGCAGGACGGGACGTGGCGTCGCCCCGAATGGCACCATGGCCCCGTGCTGGGACGTGGCAGGACGGGACGTGGCGTCGCCCCGAATGGCACCATGGCCCCGTGCTGGGACGTGGCAGGACGGGACGTGGCGTCGCCCCGAATGGCACCATGGCCCCGTGCTGGGACGTGGCAGGACGGGACGTGGCGTCGCCCCGAATGGCACCATGGCCCCGTGCTGGGACGTGGCAGGACGGGACGTGGCATCGCCCCGAATGGCACCATGGCCCCGTGCTGGGACGTGGCAGGACGGGACGTGGCGTCGCCCCGAATGGCACCATGGCCCCGTGCTGGGACGTGGCAGGACGGGACGTGGCGTCGCCCCGAATGGCACCATGGCCCCGTGCTGGGACGTGGCAGGACGGGACGTGGCGTCGCCCCGAATGGCACCATGGCCCCGTGCTGGGAGGTGGCGGGACGGGACGTGCCATGGCCCCAGGAGGGGTGCGGGTGAAGGGTCACCCCCACCCCACCCCCGATTTGCTGCTTGGCTTGTACTGAGCATGCTCACACGGACTGAGCGGGCTCCGGAACACTGCTGAAGCCGGCTACGCTAACTCTGCCCCCCATCGGCTGGGGCGTGGCGTCGCCCCGAATGGCACCATGGCCCCGTGCTGGGACGTGGCAGGACGGGACGTGGCGTCGCCCCGAATGGCACCATGGCCCCGTGCTGGGACGTGGCAGGACGGGACGTGGCGTCGCCCCGAATGGCACCATGGCCCCGTGCTGGGACGTGGCAGGACGGGACGTGGCGTCGCCCCGAATGGCACCATGGCCCTGTGCTGGGACGTGGCATCGCCCCGAATGGCACCATGGCCCCGTGCTGGGACGTGGCAGGACGGGACGTGGCGTCGCCCCGATTGGCACCATGGCCCCGTGCTGGGACGTGGCAGGACGGGACGTGGCATCGCCCCGAATGGCACCATGGCCCCGTGCTGGGACGTGGCAGGACGGGACGTGGCGTCGCCCCGAATGGCACCATGGCCCCGTGCTGGGACGTGGCAGGACGGGACGTGGCGTCGCCCCGAATGGCACCATGGCCCCGTGCTGGGACGTGGCAGGACGGGACGTGGCGTCGCCCCGAATGGCACCATGGCCCCGTGCTGGGACGTGGCAGGACGGGACGTGCCATGGCCCCAGGAGGGGTGCGGGTGAAGGGTCACCCCCACCCCCCCCCCGATTTGCTGCTTGGCTTGTACTGAGCATGCTCACACGGACTGAGCGGGCTCCGGAACACTGCTGAAGCCGGCTACGCTAACTCTGCCCCCCATCGGCTGGGGCGTGGCGTCGCCCCGAATGGCACCATGGCCCCGTGCTGGGACGTGGCAGGACGGGACGTGCCCTCGCCCCGAATGGCACCATGGCCCCGTGCTGGGACGTGGCAGGACGGGACGTGGCGTCGCCCCGAATGGCACCATGGCCCCGTGCTGGGACGTGGCAGGACGGGACGTGGCGTCGCACCGAATGGCACCATGGCCCGTGCTGGGACGTGGCAGGACGGGACGTGGCGTCGCCCCGAATGGCACCATGGCCCCGTGCTGGGACGTGGCAGGACGGGACGTGGCGTCGCCCCGAATGGCACCATGGCCCCGTGCTGGGACGTGGCAGGACGGGACGTGGCGTCGCCCCGAATGGCACCATGGCCCTGTGCTGGGACGTGGCATCGCCCCGAATGGCACCATGGCCCCGTGCTGGGACGTGGCAGGACGGGACGTGGCGTCGCCCCGATTGGCACCATGGCCCCGTGCTGGGACGTGGCAGGACGGGATGTGGCATCGCCCCGAATGGCACCATGGCCCCGTGCTGGGACGTGGCAGGACGGGACGTGGCGTCGCCCCGAATGGCACCATGGCCCCGTGCTGGGACGTGGCAGGACGGGACGTGGCGTCGCCCCGAATGGCACCATGGCCCCGTGCTGGGACGTGGCAGGACGGGACGTGGCGTCGCCCCGAATGGCACCATGGCCCCGTGCTGGGACGTGGCAGGACGGGACGTGCCATGGCCCCAGGAGGGGTGCGGGTGAAGGGTCACCCCCACCCCCCCCGATTTGCTGCTTGGCTTGTACTGAGCATGCTCACACGGACTGAGCGGGCTCCGGAACACTGCTGAAGCCGGCTACGCTAACTCTGCCCCCCATCGGCTGGGGCGTGGCGTCGCCCCGAATGGCACCATGGCCCCGTGCTGGGACGTGGCAGGACGGGACGTGGCGTCGCCCCGAATGGCACCATGGCCCCGTGCTGGGACGTGGCAGGACGGGACGTGGCGTCGCCCCGAATGGCACCATGGCCCCGTGCTGGGACGTGGCAGGATGGGACGTGGCGTCGCCCCGAATGGCACCATGGCCCTGTGCTGGGATGTGGCGTCGCCCCGAATGGCACCATGGCCCCGTGCTGGGACGTGGCAGGACGGGACGTGGCGTCGCCCCGAATGGCACCATGGCCCCGTGCTGGGACGTGGCAGGACGGGACGTGGCGTCGCCCCGAATGGCACCATGGCCCCGTGCTGGGACGTGGCAGGACGGGACGTGGCGTCGCCCCGAATGGCACCATGGCCCTGTGCTGGGACGTGGCATCGCCCCGAATGGCACCATGGCCCCGTGCTGGGACGTGGCAGGACGGGACGTGGCATCGCCCCGAATGGCACCATGGCCCCGTGCTGGGACGTGGCAGGACGGGACGTGGCGTCGCCCCGAATGGCACCATGGCCCCGTGCTGGGACGTGGCAGGACGGGACGTGGCGTCGCCCCGAATGGCACCATGGCCCCGTGCTGGGACGTGGCAGGACGGGACGTGGCGTCGCCCCGAATGGCACCATGGCCCCGTGCTGGGACGTGGCAGGACGGGACGTGGCGTCGCCCCGAATGGCACCATGGCCCTGTGCTGGGACGTGGCATCGCCCCGAATGGCACCATGGCCCCGTGCTGGGACGTGGCAGGACGGGACGTGGCGTCGCCCCGAATGGCACCATGGCCCCGTGCTGGGACGTGGCAGGACGGGACGTGGCGTCGCCCCGAATGGCACCATGGCCCCGTGCTGGGACGTGGCAGGACGGGACGTGCCATGGCCCCAGGAGGGGTGCGGGTGAAGGGTCACCCCCACCCCCCACCCCCCACCCCCGATTTGCTGCTTGGCTTGTACTGAGCATGCTCACACGGACTGAGCGGGCTCCGGAACACTGCTGAAGCCGGCTACGCTAACTCTGCCCCCCATCGGCTGGGGCGTGGCGTCGCCCCGAATGGCACCATGGCCCCGTGCTGGGACGTGGCAGGACGGGACGTGGCGTCGCCCCGAATGGCACCATGGCCCCGTGCTGGGACGTGGCAGGACGGGACGTGGCGTCGCCCCGAATGGCACCATGGCCCTGTGCTGGGACGTGGCATCGCCCCGAATGGCACCATGGCCCCGTGCTGGGACGTGGCAGGACGGGACGTGGCATCGCCCCGATTGGCACCATGGCCCCGTGCTGGGACGTGGCAGGACGGGACGTGGCATCGCCCCGAATGGCACCATGGCCCCGTGCTGGGACGTGGCAGGACGGGACGTGGCGTCGCCCCGAATGGCACCATGGCCCCGTGCTGGGACGTGGCAGGACGGGACGTGGCGTCGCCCCGAATGGCACCATGGCCCCGTGCTGGGACGTGGCAGGACGGGACGTGGCGTCGCCCCGAATGGCACCATGGCCCCGTGCTGGGACGTGGCAGGACGGGACGTGGCGTCGCCCCGAATGGCACCATGGCCCCGTGCTGGGACGTGGCAGGACGGGACGTGGCGTCGCCCCGAATGGCACCATGGCCCTGTGCTGGGACGTGGCATCGCCCCGAATGGCACCATGGCCCCGTGCTGGGACGTGGCAGGACGGGACGTGGCATCGCCCCGAATGGCACCATGGCCCCGTGCTGGGACGTGGCAGGACGGGACGTGGCGTCGCCCCGAATGGCACCATGGCCCCGTGCTGGGACGTGGCAGGACGGGACATGGCATCGCCCCGAATGGCACCATGGCCCTGTGCTGGGACGTGGCATCGCCCCGAATGGCACCATGGCCCCGTGCTGGGACGTGGCAGGATGGGACGTGGCATTGCCCCCAATGGCCCCGTGCTGGCACGCTGCGGGATGGAATGTGGCATTGCGCTGATGGCACCATTGCCCTTGTGCCAGGATGTGGTAGAATGGGATATGGCATCCATGGCTTGACCCTGCAGCACCTGAATGCTTCACACATTGGACTGCACATTATCTAATACTATAAGCCCTGATCCTGGGGTCTCCCTTCATATTACTGTTATATATGTGATAATGACTAATAAATGTGAATCAGCAGTGCCTCTGTCACCCCCTTCTCTCCCTGGTAGAGTCAGTCAGTTTCCGCTGTTGTTTGTGTGTGGTTTTAATTCAGCAGCAGAAGAGAGGAAAATCTTTTTAACTAGAGGGTCACGCTGAAGTGCCTGTGCATGCCATGTCCATTGCACGCCCTAGGAGTTCTCAGCATCCCTCCATTCCCCCCACGAGCACCCTGTGTGTCACTCTCCCAATCCCCTCTATTTCAGGGACTCGTTGCAACCCTCCCACCCACCCCCTCATTCCAGCAGCATTCTGTGCCTCTCCCTATTCCCCCTTCTCTCTACGTCAGTGTCCTCTCTTTCTACCTCCCCCTTCCAGGGACGGATTCTCTGTGCCTCCATTCCCATCTTTGCTCCATTGTCCCATGCCCCCCTCCATTCTTCTTATTTTGGTTCTGTCTGGGAGAGAAGGCTTTCAAGGTGCCAACATTTTAAACCAGGCCAGATCAGAGCTGAGGGATGTTGTTATGCTGAAATGCATTAACTTCTGCCATTAGATGCTTCTTTGATCTACAGACAAAGGTGGTAGAAGCAGACACTCTGTTAACCAGATGGCAGGGGCTCTGTGTGTGCCCCATTTCTCACCCACCCCAGTTTTCACCACTATAAACAGGTTTCTGACCATTGATATCATTCCTTGACATTTTAGCATTAATCGGATGCAGCATTCAAAAATTATCGCATTACCGACACACAGAACAATGCAGTCAAGTTATCGCATTACCAACATACAAACAGAGCAATGCAGTCAAGTGAAGTATTAGACCTCACTTTGCTTGTGCACAAATAGGGAAATGGATGGGGAAGAGGGGCAGTCAGGAGCAGCTGTGGAACCTGCAAGTATTTTACAGCATAGTTGGAACTGACTAGATTTGAAATTGATGCTCCCCCGTCCAATTTGAATCAGCAGCTCTGTGACCAATACCCTTAGGTTTCAAAGTTCTTTTCTCTACACTCTTTAAAATTCAGCCTTGGTGTAAGTGAATGCAACAGCATTCAATAGAAGTTTGTCCCATCACATCAGGGCTGAACCTGGGTGAGGAAGTCATGCGAATGCCAGTGTCAGGCTGGCTTGGTCAATCTAATTGGTGATGTTAGGATGTTTGGTTTCTAAAGAGCCACTAACAATCCCTTAAGAGAGCTTTGTCGTCTAAAAGGAGCTCTTCAAAGAAATTTGCCCTGAAACACACTTTGGCTTTGGATTTAAAGGTGGGATCTCAGACCACATTCTAATGAACTCACTCGGAAAAGCCTAAGTGTAGACAAGACAGCAAAGACATTAACATGTTACACCACTCGAAAGCCTAAACTCCCACCCATTTGACCAGTTTATCATGTGTTAAAACAGTGGTTCTCAACCTTTCCAGGCTACTGTACCCCTTTCAGGAGCCTGATTTGTCTTGTATACCTCGAATTTCACCTCTCTTAAAAACTTGGGCTTTGGCTTCAGCCCCGTGTGGCTTTCTGCCCTGGGCCCCAGTAAGTCTAAGGCTGGCCTTGGTGACCCCATTAAAATGAGAACCGCTGAATAGTATATAGAGCACTATAAACATGTCAGTGTCTATGTGAAATTTTAGTTTGTACTGACTTCACTAGTGCTTTTCATGTAGCCTGTTGTAAAACTAGATTGTAAAATATCTAGATGACTTGACATACCCCTGGAAGACCTCTGCATAACCCCATGGTTACACATACCCCTGGTGGAGAACCACTGTGTTAAAATGTACACCGCCTTGCCTATGCTACACTTCTAATATGTTAGCTAGAACAGGTTAGATAGCAAATTTTAACAATTCACCTTTAAATCCTAGTCTAGATTCTAGACAAACCCAAAGTGGCCTTTGGGCTATACCCTGCCCTCCTAGGGAACTGAGCCAACACAATCCTCTTCCCCACTCTCCCTCTTATTCTTACCCCACATAGGCCCAGAACTTTACAGTCAATTATTACCGGTTGTTGTTGGCATCTTCTTTTTCTCTCATGTAACAGCACCACCTACTGGTAGAGTTCTCCTCCTCTGTTGCCCTGACACACAGGTTCTAGTAGTCCTGTGTTGTTGGCATAATTTCTTCAACCAAATACAACGTATGAGTCTCACCTTGGATGACAAAGCAGTTGCTGTTGAATGTTATGAAATACATCACCTCCTTCTCCTCTCGAGAATACTACTTGTGCATCACAGCCAATCCCTGCTTGACCAAAGGAGCAGATCCTCAGACCAGCCCATTGCACTGAAGCCTCCAATATGGCAGTGTGGAAGTTTTTTATCCAGGAGATGGGTGCATCCTGATTTTCATGGTATTTCACAGAGGGCAGGGTTAGAGTTGTCTGGCTATAACCTTGGTGACTCTGGTTGATTTTATGGGGGGGATAGTATAAGAAGATGGTGTAGGTAGATAAATAGCTTTATGTTACATTGTTCTGGTGGTTTTGACTCAAATGGAAGAAGGGCCGTGTGAGTTCCTGCCCTCCCCCGTAAGGGCCCCATGAGGGGTGCTCTGCTTCTGCAAAGCTGCATGCCCACTTCCTCCTCAAGCACCACTCTGACATGGCCTAGCCTCCGAGCAACAGAAGTGTCACCCTGTGGGATGACTGTCCCACTCCCATTTCACAGAGTGTGGCAGGATGGCACAGGGCAGCAGGAAGATGGTGTCACACACACAGGCGCCTGGGCATGGTAGGGGATGCGCTGACCTTGCAAAGGCACCTGTATACACCACCGTCCCCCACCCCGTAAATGCTGGGACGTGGCTAGACCCTACATGGAATCTCTTCTGCTCCCAGTGCAGGAGTTCCTCCTCTAGTGCGGGGACATGGCAGGACCACATAGGGTTTGTGTGACTTGACTCAGTTCCACACTAATGCTTTGTACATTTGACGGTACTTTGTGTCTCGTCAGTGTTGCTGTTCCCCCCTCCCCCCCAAGAGACAGTCACTTCCTCTTGATATTGGTAGCTTTTCCATACAGCAACTGGTGGGAAGAGAAACATTTCTAAAACAGGCAGATGTGATTGTAAAGGGGGCAGGAGAGGGTGCCATCAGAACCTGCAACTACTGTTTGCAGTGGACTAGATTTTAAATAGACACTGATCCCTTTAACTGTGAATCAGCCATTGGTCCTTCTGATCCAACAGCCTTTTCCATCTCTCCGCAGCTCCCTAATATTGGGTCCAATTCAGCCCAGTGCTGGTTGGGGAGGCCAGCACTTTCCCCAACCCATTATGTCCTGTTTTCAACTCTCATGAGCCCAGGATTTCACAATAACTCATGGCATGGCATGGCATTCCCCTTAGAATGGCACCATCTAGTGTAGAGATCTGCCCCAGCCTCTGATTTTATTTTCTCTCAGCCTTGTCCTCATTGTGAGAGGGGGGAAAAGGTGTGTTTTTAACATGTGTTAACCAATGGCAACACCCTAGACAAGACTAGGAAGGCAGTTGCAGTTTTAATGTGTTAGCTGGTGTTAGGGTGACCACACAGCAAATGTGAAAAATTGGGACGGGTGTGTGTGTGGGGGGGGAGGAGTAATAGGAGCGTATATAAGAAAAAGACCCAAAAATTGGAACTGTCCCTATAAAATCAGGACATCTGGTCATCCTAGCTGGTGTGGTGTATTGAAAACTTGTTAAAATAAGTTGTCACTTTAAATTCTACGGGGTTTCCTGCTCCTGCTTGCAAATGAGGGGGTGCTCCTAGAGAAGTGTGCAATTCTGCTCCTTAGCAGTGAGTCTGCAAAAGAGCCAGTCTGGTGCAAGGTGGGGTGAATTGTGCTCCTCTGCCTTAGGGAGCAGCCTGTTTTGACTAGCTCTGTATTTGCTTGGTGTGTATTAGATTTCTGGATTCTAGGAAATAAAGTTCTGTTACATTGCAATCTTCCAGCAAGGGCATTTCTGTTTTGTTTCTAGCTCTGTGTGTATGCTGTGAATGTAACAGCTGGTATAGGTAGGGGGAGGGATAGCTCATTGGTTTGAGCATTGGCCTGGTAAACTCAGGGTTGTGAGTTCAATCCTTGAAGGGGCCATTTAGGGATGTGGGGCAAAAATTGGGGATTGGTCCTGCTTTGAGCAGGGGGTTGAACTAGATGATCTCCTGAGGTCCCTTCCACCCCTGATATTCTATGATCTTTCCCAGCTAGGCCACGTTAAAACTACAACTGCCTTTTCTTTACCAGGATATTAACATTAAAAATACCCTTTTCTCTTTAGTGTAGGCACGGCCTCACGAGAGCCGGCTCCAGACACCAGCGTTCCAAGCAGGTGCTAGGGGCGGCAGAGTTTCCGCGGTGGCGGCAATGCGGCAGCAGCTTCTCCGTTCCGCCGGCCGTGGCGGCAATTCGGCAGCAGCTTCTCTCTCTCCTGCCGCCCACGGCAGCAGTTCGACAGCGACAGGTCTTTTTCACAGCTTGGGGCGGCAAAAACAGCAGAGCCGGCCCTGGGCCTCACACCTACACACACCACCTGAATGGCCAATGTTGTCATCACTCATTCAGCCAAATACAACCAAATCTCCAGAGAGCAGCTATAGGCTCCCTCTGCAGCCTTTTTCTGCTGCCAGCTTCCTGGCTTTGTACAAGCCCTGCCTATTCCTTCTCAGCTGGGCTTCATCTTCAGTCCAGGGTTACCTAATTCCCCTCAGCTGTGGTCAATCCAGTTAATTGGCCACTTCCTCAGTCTCATTAACCCCTGCTTGGCTAGTGTGGAGCGAGCACCAGCGGCGTATTAACGCCTAGGCCGACAAGGCCTAGGCCTAGGGCAGCAAATTTGCAGGGGCAGCGAATTTATAATAGGTTTCAGAGTAGCAGCCGTGTTAGTCTGTATTCGCAAAAAGAAAAAGAGTACTTGTGGCACCTTAGAGACTAACAAATTTATTTGAGCATAAGCTTTCATGAGCTACAGCTTACTTCATCGGATGCATTTGGTGGAAAATACAGAGGGGAGATTTATATACACACACAGAGAACATGAAACAATTTTATCATACACACTGTAAGGAGAGTGATTACTTAGGATGAGCCATCACCAGCAGCGGGGGGGGGGGGGAGGGAAGGGGGGGGAAGGAGGAAAACCTTTCATGGTGACAAGCAAGGTAGGCTATTTCCAGCAGTTAACAAGAACATCTGAGGAACAGTGGGGGGTGGAGTGGGGAGGAGAGGAGAAATAACCTGGGGAAATAGTTTACTTTGTGTAATGACTCATCCATTCCCAGTCTCTATTCAAGCCTAAGTTAATTGTATCCAGTTTGCAAATTAATTCCAATTCAGCAGTCTCTCGTTGGAGTCTGTTTTTGAAGTTTTTTGTTGAAGGATAGCCACCCTCAGGTCTGTAATTGAGTGACCGGAGAAATTGAAGTGTTCTCCGACTGGTTTTTGAATGTTATAATTCTTGACATCTGATTTGTGTCCATTTATTCTTTTACGTAGAGACTGTCCAGTTTGACCAATGTACATGGCAGAGGGGCATTGCTGGCACATGATGGCATATATCACATTGGTAGATGCGCAGGTGAACGAGCCTCTGATAGTGTGGCTGATGTGATTAGGCCCTCTGATGGTGTCCCCTGAATAGATATGTGGACACAGTTGGCAACGGGCTTTGTTGCAAGGATAGGTTCCTGGGTTAGTGGTTCTGTTGTGTGGTTACTGGTGAGTATTTGCTTCAGGTTGGGGGGCTGTCTGTAAGCAAGGACTGGCCTGTCTCCCAAGATCTGTGAGAGTGATGGGTCGTCCTTCAGGATAGGTTGTAGATCCTTGATGATGCGTTGGAGAGGTTTATAGTAATTTATAATAATTTATAACAGCAGCCAGAGCTACTTCCCCCAGCGCCGGTTTGTGCCCTCGGCCCCCAGCACCACCCTAACTCAACCCCTTCCCTGCCCCCTCCCTGCCCCTATTAGTCCCCTTCCCCAAATCCCCGCCCTGGCCCTGCCTCCTCTCCTGAACGTGCCGTGTTCCCCCCCCGCCCCCTCCTTCGTGAAGCTGTTTCTCGCACAAGCACTGGCAGGGAGAAGCAGGACCTGGCGGTGCGCTCAGGGGAGGAGGCGGAGCGGAGGTGAGCTACTGGCTGGGGGCGGGGCGGCAAAATCATTAATCCGCCACTGGTGAGCACCCATCATACTTGCTCAGTTTTAAGCAGCATAAAACTTTTAAGTACTTCCTAATTAGCTCCTGTATTCCTTGATGGATATACTGTAAACCCTTATGTACAATTGGGGGCCAGGAAGAATAAGGTGTAGTGCAGCCTTATTCTATAGAGACCGAGGCCCCCATCCTACAAACACTTACACACATACTTGATTTCACTGCTGTTAGTCGTTCCATGGATGTCAGTGGAAGTACTTGTGCTAGTAAAGTTAAGCATGTGAGTGTTTGCAGAATCAGGGCCCTAGATAGATTCCACAACAGGAACACCCCAGCTTGTTCTAAGTAAATATTACCTAGCATGCCAATATGGCACCTGGGTGGGAAAAGCTCCCCTATGGTCTTGTGCCTTCAATTATTCTTTGATTATACAGATTTGATTAAGGGAGGAAGGGAGTATAGTGGTTCATGCACTGGGAATCGGGAGACATGGGCTGCAGCATGGTCTGGGGAATGAAGGGAATCAGGAGACCTGATTCTGCTACTGACTTGCTGTTTGACCGTAGCCAGGTCACTTAACCTATATGTTCATCAGTTTCTCCATGTGTAAAATGGGAATTATCATACATACTTTTATAAAGAGCTTTGAGATACTCTGCTGGAAAGTGCCATCTAAGTATCAGTCACCATGATATGCATAATCTATTAGATCAGTGTTCAGCTGTGTTTGTTTAATCTTGGAAGGCATATGGAAGTTACCTGTTACTCAGGGACTGTCAAAAGATTCCTCACTGGGAGAGCCAGGTACTTGCAGTGTTGAACTGCCTCTGCCACTGTTCAGTTTTATTTGGATCTCCAGGGAGGAGATTTGCACTTGCTAGGCAATCATCTGCTTGTTTAAAAATAGCCCCTTACTAATATCAGATGGGTTAAGTGAGATATCTACAGCTCAGAAGAGATCTGGTCTGTGGGTTGAGGGGGAAGAGAAAAAGCCCATTGGCAGTTGGTCTGTAATTTGAAAGGATCAGTGCTTTAAGGAAACAGCACCTGAATGACAGTGTTAGTTCACCATTATTCTCAAAGCAATGGAAACCTGATTCCCAAGACAACACCTATGCAGCTGCATAATGTGGAGTCAAACACTGTAGCTATTACACTGAGAATATTTAGCCTTCTGTATCATTTGACATCTTCAAAGTGCTATGCAGACATTGACCAACGAATCCTCACAACCCCCCATCAGACAAAAATATTGTTATCTCCATTTCACAGCCCAGGAAGCTGGAACTTCTGGGCCTTGGTCCCCAGAGAGAATCCTGGTCGGAGATGTGATTAGAGCTGAGATGTTCCTCCCTCCTCATCTTGTGTTCACACCACTAGACTGTGCTTGATATCAAACAAAGAGATGAACAGTTCCATGAGCAGGGATAAAATTGGTGGCCCTGCAGGCTAAGATTATAGCGTAATCCTGTCTCGCGCGCTGGGATGGAATGAAGCCGATCACTGCTGACGTTAGGGAAGAATTTTTTCTCCTTGTTCAGCATTGTGCAATCAGGCTGCTGTCTAAGGTGACTTTTATGCCCTCCTCTATAACATCAAACATTGACCACAGTCCTAGGGACACACAGCAGGATTTGGACTGTTGGCCTGGTTAGGGATGGCAAATGGGCCAAATTCCACACTGGTGCAGGCAAGCACTGCTCTACTGAATTCAGTGAAGAAAAACCAGCAGCCCAGCCCCGTGGCTTAGTGATATTGTTCTGCATTGGCCCCAGGGAGAGGGGAGTAGGGCAATTCTTATTGTTCTTTATTATTTGTATTATGGTAACAGCTATTCAGCTCAGGGCCAGTTGAGGATGGGGCTCCATTGTGCCAGGCGCTGGCCAGCCAGAGTACTAGGGAGTCCCTTCCCTGCAGAGTTTCCAGCCAAAACAGACCAGACCCAAGGAGGGAAGGGGGAGTAACAGATGAGCAGAGCAACAGGTGTAAATGTCACTGAGTGCTGCGTGTTTTGTTTAATCCTTCAGAAGGACTTTCATGGGTGCAAGGGGATTTGCTAGATGAGGAGACAAGGGAGGGAGGGGGGACATAGAAGTGGGTAGGGGAGATGGGGGTTGGAGCATGCAGGGCAGGTGGGGATTGGAGCTAGCAGCTAGTCAGCACAGGGGAGAGAATGCCCCACTCTTTTTTGCTTCCGGGTGCTGCAGAAGAGAAGGCCCTGGGGATGCAGGTGAGGGGGACTCTCATTGCTCAATAGGGACCCCTCTGGCTGACTGAGATGCATCTTGCCCACCTTGGCCAGCAGGTACTAATGCAGGTGGGAAGGTTCCCTTGAAACCCCAGAGTCATAACAGGCTAAGGAGGAAAGAGCTGTTTGATCCCCCTTGCAAAAATGCCATGCCAATTTCCCAGCCCAAGCCCCCAGCCTCTCACCTATCCTTGCTAGGGAGATGCTAAGGAAGAAACACCCCTCCCAGGTGAGCAGGGGAGGGTGAGAAAGAAATGTGCAAGGCTGTTTTAGATCAGCCCCATCCCCTTGCGATACTGAGACTTGTCTCTCCTACCCATTAATTTTTTAGGGTTCCCCCAGGTATAAGGAGTATTTTCTGGCCTCCTCTCAGTCTTCCTGTATGTTTAATTGCCAGCATAATTGCCCAAGTCCTGTTTCCCAAAGGTTTAATTGCCCAAGTCCCGTTTCCCCAAAGTTACTTTTCTTTCGCCCTCTGTTTGCCTTTCAGTGTCTGGCCCACACAGGGTTAAGCGAGCCGCCCTGAAATGAAAGCTGCTGCTGCATATTTCAAACAGGCTCTACCTGGGGAGTGGAAAGTTGTTTTATTCCTGGTAGGGCACACCAGGGAGTTATCTCTATGTGTGGCTGAATCCCAGTGAATTTCTCTGTTGTTGAGGAGCAAACACCTCCCATTCCCCGAAGGTGAGTGTTTAATGTGGTGAAACTGTGGCTTTGATTTAACTGGGTTGTGGTGGAGGGAGAGGGAATTCCTCAATGCTAGTCCACAGCTGAAAAACAACCTACTTTTTGAGTTGGAAAAAGTACAGTCTTCCCCATTTTGTCTGCACACCACCCTGGAAGCCAGGAGAGGCAATAGAAGTGCCTTTCAGTCCCTGCTGTAGTGCTTCCAAGGGACGGATGTGTCCGGAAGTACTTAGAGCTCCCCTGGAATGGGAGAGCAATGTTAAAAAATTCCTATTGACTTTTATAGGTGCTTCTTAAAGAATCAGACTTCAAGTGCTAAACTGAGGGAGGGCAGCTCTAGAACTGAATTTTGCAATTGGAACCCATCTCTAATGGCAATTTTGTAAAGGAAACTCACTGTTAAGGGGCTTATTCCTTCACTGCTTACTTCCCTGGTCCTTCTCGCATGAACAGAGAGCAACAATACCTGAAGCCCAAAAGTGCAAACAATTCAATGTTTATTGGGGTGAACTTCCAGCAAGCATGATTCCAGTTTCCTTCCTTAGTGTCCCCCTTCCCAGCTCTGACACCACAGAGCCTTACACCTGTGTCCCTGTTCCCATTTCCCCCCTTAGCAAAACATAATTCCAGTTTCCCCACCCCCATTCCCCGTTCCCATTTCCCCCTCCTTAGCAAAACATGATTCCAATTCCCCCCCTTACTTCCTGATTGACTACAGACTATACAGTAAAACTTGAGTTCTGTTTAGCTATACCTTAACCAATCATTTTACTGAAATTTAACTAACCAATCCTAACATATTGTAACATGATTATTTAACCAATTATATCCCACCACCTTAATTAGTTTTTCACCCAGCAAAATTAATTATACAGCAAATGGAAACAATCACAGAACCAGACAGAGACCATGCAAATAAACAATAGCCAAGTGGGAACTATAATGACAAAACAATACAGAACTGAGGATTTCATATCTCAGCTATTGATAAGTGAGTTCTTGCCAGACAGGATGCTATCAAACTAAGTTTCCTTTTACATTTTCTAGGCACTTCCCTTTCTCTGGAGGAGATAGGAATACAATCCTGTCCTGATAACGCCTAACAGCCCAATAGCACCTTATTTCAACGTGACTAGTTTGGAATGTGAGGAGGTGACCAGTTGCTTCCCAGCTTATAACAGGTTTCAAGTAGCAGCTGTGTTAGTCTGTATTCGCAAAAAGAAAAGGAGTACTTGTGGCACCTTAGAAGCTAACAAATTTATTTGAGCATAAGCTTTCGTGAGCTACAGCTCACTTCATCGGATGCACTCAGAGACTGGTGGGAAAGGCACCATGAATTGGTGGATTTTAAGAGACGCCCTAAGACCAGACCCTCCCTCCCTCTAGTTTCCCCACAATTGTGGTTGTTTACACTGTGAGCTGTCGGGGTCTATGCTCAGTCAGTGCTTAAAGCACAATGACAAAATACTGGGCTGCTGCTGTCTGCTCCCTTCTGTAGTAGCCCTGTGCCATGGGCTGCAATTGGAGTCAGGCCCATAGGTGCTGGAACTAGGGGGGCTGGGGAAGGGGGGCTGCCACACTCCCTGGCTTGAAGTGGTTCCATCACATACAGGGTTGCACTGTACAAACTGTTCCCATACCCTAGCCAGGCCAGGGCTATGGTCCGTGTTTTCAAGATACTGCTTGATTTAGCAGGCTGAGAGTGTGGGGATGGTTTCTGCAATGAAACCTGCCAAACCAGCTTCTCTGGCTGTTTGATTGGGTGTCTTCTCTCCCTTAATATGGGCACACGCACCACAGCTAGGCTAGTGTTTAAGTGCCCCAAGGGTGGAGCAAAATTCCATCAAGGCAGAAGCAAACCTGTGCAGGCACTTGAATTGCTCCTGTAATCTTGCTCCTCAGAGTGCAAAAGTGGGGAGGTTCAAGGGGAATTGCAGGGGAGAGGCTGCAGATCCTTTCTCAAGGGCCCTGGCAGAACAGTGGGGGTGGGGAGGCCAAGGCTGGACTAGGGGAGGGGGGCTGCAGGTCATTAGTAAGGGGTAATGGTAGTGTTTTGAGGTAAATGTGCACTTACTAGAGCTAGCAATCTGGCTGTCACCTCTTCTGAGTCCCTCACTTGGACACTCCCATGTGCAGTGATAGTAGCGAGCCCTTTCCTGGGGACTGCATGTGTGTTCTCCTCCGCGCCTCCCTTCCTCAAAACTACTCGGTTTATCTTTGCACTAGGCCTCTCAGAACTCCCTGTGCCAGGCAGCCAATAAAGGAGAGAGCTGGGGCTAGGGGCAATAGAAACTGCTCCTCACCTTGGGCAATGTAGCAGGGTGGAGAATTCAGGATGGCTCTGATTGCCTCCCTGATGCCAGTAAAACTAGTCTGTTTTAACGCCCACTGTCCCGCCCCGCAGAGGAGTTTCGGGTCAAAGACTGCAACCAGTTCAGACCTAGGCTAGGAGCCTGTTGATTGCATCTGCTTCAGCAGGTGTCTAAGCAGCTGGGCTCAGTCAGTAAGCAATCTTTCCCTGTGCCACTCCCCACTGTGCTCTCTCTCTGGTTCCAGTCCACCTCTAGCCACAGGCGGGGAGGGCCCAGCTCCCCATAAGGCAGGGGGATTCTGGGGAATTCCTGCACTCCTTCTGCAGTCCTAGCCTAGGAATCTGCTCTGCGGCCTCTCTCTGGAGTTGAATCCTGGCCCTATGCTGGGGTTAGAACAGAGGTGCCCAGGGCCCAGCCTCGCAGGATTTGGCCCTGCCTACACCTTCTTTTTTTGTTTTTAAACACAACAGTCTGCTTCTATGGCTCCTCTCTTTGATGATCCAGTGCTTTACAAAGCCTCCCCGCCCCATTTTACAGGGGGGAGATACTTGCCCTCCGTGTGGCCAACTTGCCCAAGGTCATGGGCAGAAAGGGAACTAGTGCAGAAGTCCTGACCCCAGGCTCCTGCTCTAGCCACCAGACAATGCTGCCTTTGTGACTCCGTCTGTGAAAAGATGATTCTGTCTAGAGTGCAGCTGCCCCCTCCCTTAATTTATCCCTCTCCTCTTTGCACATCTTGGCTTTCCGAGCAGTTGCCGCCCCACTGAGAAGGCTCGTGGCTCTGTGATGGCGAGAGCTGCAAGGCTGGGATTCTAGAGCTTTTAGTCCGAATGTTCTGGTGTGTGTTTCTTTTGAAGTCGGGCTTCTGTATAAATTGGTACCCAAACTGGCTTTTTCACTGTGCCTGTCTGCACTGTGCGTCTCTCCCAAGGTAGACGTGCCATCGCACACACGGTGATGACTAGCGCAGCAGGGATCTTGCAGTATGGAAATAAAAGGTCTGCTGAAGAGTAGCAACCAAAACAAAAATGCCCCCTGCCGGTTGCCCTAAGAAATGTAGCCCCACAGAATATCAAACACTATGGAATGTTCTCACTGACAAAAGCAGGGACAAAACTGGCTTTGTGGCTAATGTGTCAGACTGGGTGATCTGGGTTCTAGCTTTGGCTCTGCCATAAACAGGTTGTGAAACTTGCTCTGTGCCTCAATTTCCCTGTCTGTAAAATGGGGATAAAACAATGGCTTACTTCACAAGGATTTAATGAGACTTAAAATCTTCATGTTTGTAAAGTGCTATGAGAGCTGTGGGATGGAATGCGCTAATAACAGCGAGGCTACATCACTGCTGGTCCTTATCCCTATTGTACAGATGGGAAAATGAGCGCGCACAGAGAGAGAGAGAGAACAGTTTGACCCAGGTCATGCAGCGAGTTAGCAGCAGACATGAAAATAGAACCAGGTCCTGTAGAAGGGAAAATAATACATTACAATTGTTTGGGTGAAGAGACTCTGTAGGACTGTAAGTGGGGTCTGAAAAGAAAAGATGAGATCCCTCCCAAAGAACATCCTGATGATGTATGGGTCTGTTACCTTAGTGGAATAGTCTTTAATTGTATGTATTCCAGCAACTGTGTTTTTGTATCTTGCATGCATCCCCAACCTGGGGACAGAGCATTTAAGCGGCTGGAAATTGAAGCTAAACATATTCAGACTGGAAATAAGGCATAAACAGTTAGCAGCGATGGTGATTAACCATTGGTACAATTTACCAAGACTCATGGTGGATTCCAAATGCATCCGATGAAGTGAGCTGTAGCTCACGAAAGCTTATGCTCTAATAAATTTGTTAGTCTCTAAGGTGCCACAAGTACTCCTTTTCTTTAAATCAAGATTGGATATTTGTCTTGCTAGGAATTATTTTGGTGCAATTCTCTGGCCTGTGTTATACAGGAGATCAGACTAGATGATCACAATGGTCCCTTCTGGCCATGGATTCTATGAAAAGTCCTTGAAGCAAATAGGGCTTCATGTCTTGATGGCAGAGACTAGAATAGAAATGAAATACTTCTGTATAGGGCCTGGGAAGAAAATCCCCAGGGCTCCCTAGAAATTAAGTGTCTCTGAGATCCTTCTCACTGTTCCATGTGGTGGTCAGATCATGAAAGTTGATAAGGACTGTACAGTGCACGTGAGCTCAGAACAGATACCAGGACTCCAGATAATTGTTAAACTATGCATAATAGATACAGACAGGACTGACTCCTGTAGGAATAACTGGAATCCTTTTTGGTAAAGAACTGGTGGTTCATCCTTTTGTTGACCTGTATGATCATGTTTCTCACCTTGGCACCACCTGTTACTGATTGCATGCACATCTCATCCATGGCTCTTCTCCCAGGAACTTGCCTGTGGATTTTCATGCAGGCAATAAGAACCATCTTGTTGGTTTGTTTTTATTTATAATTTTGTATTCATTTTTCAAGTACAACAGATATACCAAAACACCAGATTCAACATAATACCAAAGTAAAGACGGTTAGGATAAAAGCGGGGAAGTAATATATCTATCTTCAGAGTATACATTAATCATAGACCTCTTAAAGAGCCATTCCAAATTGTTTTGAATTTTTCAGGCATACCGTTTCTGCAGAATGCCAGTTGTTCATTAGCTGCAAGGTCAGCTGTATCACTGAGCCAGGCATCAATATTTGGTGGGGATTGACCATTTTTGAAGGATTAACTTTTTAGCAATCAGAGATGCACATTGGAACCATGCTGCCTTGTTACCAGGTAATCTCCAGCTATCCGGAATATATACAAGAATGAAACTTAAGTGGGAGGGCTCCAATTTAGCATACAATATCAAATTGGTCCTTTGACTCACCTCATACCAGAAATTCTTAATACAGGGGCACTCCCAAAACATATGAGCTAATGTAACTCCAAGGGAATTCGCAAAAAGAAAAGGAGTACCGGTGGCACCTTAGAGACTAACAAATTTATTAGAGCATAAGCTTTCGTGAGCTACAGCTCACTTCATCGGATGCATTTGGTGGAAAAAACAGAGGAGAGATTTATATACACACACACACACAGAGAACATTAAACAATGGGTTTATCATACACACTGTAAGGAGAGTGATCACTTAAGATAAGCCATCACCAGCAGCAGGGGGTGGAAAGGAGGAAAACCTTTCATGGTGACAAGCAAGGTAGGCTAATTCCAGCAGTTAACAAGAATATCAGAGGAACAGTGGGGGGTGGGGTGGGAGGGAGAAATACCATGGGGAAATAGTTTTACTTTGTGTAATGACTCATCCATTCCCAGTCTCTATTCAAGCCTAAGTTAATTGTATCCAGTTTGCAAATTAATTCCAATTCAGCAGTCTCTCCTTGGGTCTGTTTTTGAAGCTTTTTTGTTGAAGGATAGCCACTCTAAGATCTGTGATCGAGTGACCAGAGAGATTGAAGTGTTCTCCAACTGGTTTTTGAATGTTATAATTCTTTACGTCTGATTTATGTCCATTCATTCTTTTACGTAGAGACTGTCCAGTTTGGCCAATGTACACTGAGGGGCATTGCTGGCACATGATGGCATATATCACATTGGTATATGCGCAGGTGAACGAGCCTCTGATAGTGTGGCTGATGTGATTAGGCCCTATGATGGTATCCCCTGATAGATATGTGACAGAGTTGCAACGTCTTTGTTGCAAGGATATTCCTGGGTTAGTGGTTCTGTTTGTGTGGTGTTGGTTGCTGGTGAGTATTTGCTTCAGATTGGGGGCTGTCTTATCAAGGACTGTCTGTCTCCCAAGATCTGTGAGAGTTATGGCTCGTCCTTCATAGGTTGTAGATCCTTGATGATGCGTTGGAGAGGTTTTAGTGGGGCTGAAGTGATGGCTAGTGGCTTTGTTTTTTTCTTTGTTGGGCCTGTCCTGTAGTAGGTGACTTCTTGGTACTCTTCTGGCTCTGTCAATCTGTTTCTTCACTCATCAGGTGTACTGTTTGTAGGAATGCATGATAAGATCTTGTAGGTTTTTCTCTGTCTGAGGGTTGGAGCAAATGCGGTTATATCGTAGCGCTTGGCTTGTAGACATGGATCGAGTGTATGATCTGGATGAAAGCTAGAGCATGTAGGTAGGAATAGCGGTCAGTAGTTTTCCGATTAGGGTGTTGTTTATGTGACCATCGCTTATTAGCACCGTAGTGTCCAGGAAGTGGATCTCTTGTGTGGACTGGTCCAGGCTGAGGTTGATGGTGGGATGGAAATTGTTGAAATCATGGTGGAATTCCTCAAGAGCTTCTTTTCCATGGGTCCAGATGATGAAGATGTCATCAATGTAGCGCAAGTAGAGTAGGGACATTAGGGGACGAGAGCTGAGGAAGCGTTGTTCTAAGTCAGCCATAAAAATGTTGGCATACTGTGGGGCCATGCGGGTACCCATCGCAGTGCCGCTGATTTGAAGGTATACATTGTCACCAAATGTGAAATAGTTATGGGTCAGGACAAAGTCAAAGTTCAGCCACCAGGTTAGCCGTGACAGTATCGGAGATACTGTTCCTGACGGCTCGTAGTCCATCTTTGTGTGGAATGTTGGTGTAGAGGGCTTCTACATCCATAGTGGCTAGGATGGTGTTTTTAGGAAGATCACCAATGGACTGTAGTTTCCTCAGGAAATCGGTGGTGTCTCGAAGATAGCTGGGAGTGCTGGTAACGAAGGGCCTGAGGAGGGAGTCTACATAGCCAGACAATCCTGCTGTCAGGGTGCCAATGCCTGAGATGATGGGGCGTCCAGGATTTCCAGGTTTATGGATCTTGGGTAGCAGATAGAATACCCCAGGTCGGGACTCCAGGGGTGTGTCTGTGCGGATTTGTTCTTGTGCTTTTTCAGGGAGTTTCTTGAGCAAATGCTGTAGTTTCTTTTGGTAACTCTCAGTGGGATCAGAGGGTAATGGCTTGTAGAAAGTGGTGTTGGAGAGCTGCCTAGTAGCCTCTTGTTCATACTCCGACCTATTCATGATGACGACAGCACCTCCTTTGTCAGCCTTTTTGATTATTACTCTATGACTCCAACGAGAGACTGCTGAATTGGAATTAATTTGCAAACTGGATACAATTAACTTAGGCTTGAATAGAGACTGGGAATGGATGAGTCATTACACAAAGTAAAACTATTTCCCCATGGTATTTCTCCCTCCCACCCCACCCCCCACTGTTCCTCTGATATTCTTGTTAACTGCTGGAATTAGCCTACCTTGCTTGTCACCATGAAAGGTTTTCCTCCTTTCCACCCCCTGCTGCTGGTGATGGCTTATCTTAAGTGATCACTCTCCTTACAGTGTGTATGATAAACCCATTGTTTCATGTTCTCTGTGTGTGTGTGTATATAAATCTCTCCTCTGTTTTTTCCACCAAATGCATCCGATGAAGTGAGCTGTAGCTCACGAAAGCTTATGCTCTAATAAATTTGTTAGTCTCTAAGGTGCCACAAGTACTCCTTTTCTTTTTGAGTATATTAATTGTATCCAATAAACAAACTGAAGGTTAACACACTCTATCTCCCCAAATTGTCAGCCACTTGGGCATTAATTGGATCTGTATTTCTCTTAGGAATGTCCTGGATAGTTTTGAGAATTGGTATTCTTAAATATTTCATATAAAATGATTGCCCTTGAAATTCCCAATTTGAGGAAAGGCCTTTGTGAGCATATTTGTTAATGCCTAAGATTTCTGATTTTCCCCAATTAATTTTATATCCTGAGGAATCCAGACTTATTAATAGTGGTTAGAAGGTTAGTAATGGTAACCTCAGGCTTAGACACAAATACAAGAGCATCATGCACAGAGCATAATTTTGTGCTCTTTTCGGCCCACCTTGATCCCATGAATATATTGATTAGCTCGGATGACAATGGCTAAAGGTTTTAGAGCTAAATCAAACTGAGGAGGAAGGTGGTAGCCATGCCTTGTATCATTCTGTAATGTAAATGGGGTAGAAATAATACCATTGGTAATTACCCTGGAAATTGGATTAGAATATAAAAGATTAATCCAAGCAATACATGGGCCACCAAATCCAAATTTTGCTAACATAGGAAAAAGAAAGTCCCAGACTATGTAGTCAAAGGCCTTTACAGTGTGTAAAGAAATGACACCTAAGGGCAATAATATCAATCAGTTGATGCAAATTATCTGAGCCTAGTCTATTATAAAGTAAACCTACCTGATTTATGTGTATAATATGGGACTGGACAAAGTTCTCTCATACAGCAAGAACTTTAGCTAAAATTTCAGCATTACAATTGATTAAAGAAATTGGCCTGTAATTACTATATAGTTCAAGGTCTTTCCCAGGTTAGGAATAACAGAAATTACAGCTTCTTTAAGAGTAGGTGGGAGGGTTAGCTCATCCTAGGCCTCACTGAACATATTCAAAAATCTAGGTGTTAAAATTTCAGATAACATTTTGTAAAATTTAGTTGGGAACCCATCTGCACCAGGAGTCTTTCCACCCTTTATTTCTGTTATAGCTTGAGTCAGTTCTGTGATTTCTAGAGAAGCATCTAAAAGTTCCTTCTGAGAGTCCGAGTTCTGTGGCAGAGACAGTCCACTAGAAAGTTATCTAGGTTATCTTTACTGATTCCCTCATCAGCTACATAAAACTGTTGAAATTATTTTAATATCTGACTGTGTTGTATATAATTTATTGTTGCTATTTGTCATAGTAGCAATCTTCTTTCTGTTAGCTTTTTGCTTAAATCTATATGCCAACAGCTTGCCAAATTCCCAGCAGTTTTGCTTTAAACAGATTACAGCAAATTTAGCTTTTTGGGACAGATTTGAATTTCATGTCTTAGATTAGGGGTGGGCAAGCTTTTTGCCCCGAGGGCCACATCTGGGCATGAAAATTATATGGCGGGCCATGAAAGCTCATGAAATTGGGATTGGGGTGCAGGAGGCAGTGAGGACTCTAGCTGGGGGTGCAGACTCTGGGGTGGGGCCAGAAACGAGGAGTTCAGGGTGCTGGAGGGGGCTCTGGGCTGGAGCAGGAGATTGGGGCACCGGGGGGCTCTGGCTGGGGGTGCAGGCTCTGGGGATGAGGAGTTTGGGGTGCAGGAGGGTGCTCTGGGCTGGGATCAGGGGTTCAGAAGATGGTAGGGGGATCAGGACTGGGGTTTGGGCAGGGGGGGGAGTGCACGAGGGGATCAGGGTGCAGGCTCCATAGGCTCTTACTCAAGAGCAGCTCCCGGAAGCAGCGGTTACTCTGGTAGCTGTTGGGTGGAGGTCATGGCCCAAGTCCTGACTTGATGCATGCATGGATGCAAGATCTGTGATCCTTCACAGGTGTTTGGGATGACTTCCCCAATGGTTAGGTGTCTTGCACCTTCCTCGAGCGCATCCTATCTTCCCCTTTCAGAGACAGGACGCTAGACAAGCAGGGGAATTGGCCATGTCTAAGAGACGGAGTTTAGGGTAATTCTACACAGCAGCGTGAGCCCGGGCTCAAGCCAAACCCACCTTGTGTCCACACTGTAAATGCTCTAACCTAGGGCTCGGAGCCAGGCTCCCAGGAACCTGCAGGGCTGGAGGGCCCAAGCTGTGTTGAACTGGGTCCTAGGATCTGAGCCCTATTACTTTCCTGTGTGCACATGGCCCTGGCTTGACTCAGGTCCCAGAAGTCCTCTAGATGTATCCCAGAGTTCCCGGCAGCAGACAAGCAGTGCTGCAGGCAGCCAGTGCAGTGGCCACATGCACCATTACTGCCGGGCTGAGCATGCTCCCTGTTCCCGCTCCTCTTGCAGTGGAGGCAGCAGCACACTGCACACCATGCCCTGGAGTCACATTTCACCACTCCACACTTGAAAACCTATATTTTATGTCAAACTTCACAACAGACAAAAATAAATAAAAAACCAACCAACCCAAACCCCTTTGTTGAACAGCCCAGGTTACAAATGAAGAATAGCAGAGTTTCATTGTAATAGTTTGATGGCCCTTCTCCTCAGAGCAGGGGCACAGGGGCAAGGTGGATAGAAAGCTGGCTAGATCGTCGGGCTCAATGGGTAGTGATCAATGGCTCCATGTCTAGTTCGCAGCCGGTATCAAATGGAGTGCCCCAACGGTCGGTCCTCAGGCCGGTTTTGTTCAATATCCTCATAAAGATTTGGAGGATGGCGTGGATTGCACCCTCAGCAAGTTTGCAGATGACACTAAACTGGGAGGAGAGGTAGATACGCTGGAGGGTAGGAATAGGATACAGAGGGACCTAGACAAATTTAGAGGATTGGGCCAAAAGAAATCTGATGAGGTTCAACAAGGACAAGTGCAGAGTCCTGCACTTAGGATGGAAGAATCCCATGCACCGCTACAGACTAGGGACCAAATGGCTCGGCAGCAGTTCTGCAGAAAAGGACCTAGGGGTTACAGTGGATGAGAAGCTGGATATGAGTCAGTGTGCCCTTGTTGCCAAGAAGGCCAATAGTATTTTGGGCTGTATAAGTAGGGGCATTGCCAGCAGATCAAGGGATGTGATCGTTCCCCTCTATTAGACATTGGTGAGGCCTCATCTGGAGTACTGTGTCCAGTTTTGAGCCCCACACTACAAGAAGGATGTGGAAAAATTGGAAAGAGTCCAGCGGAGGGCAACAAAAATGATTAGGGGGCTGGAACACCTGACTTATGAGGAAAGGCTGAGGGAACTGGGATTGTTTAGTCCGCGGAAGAGAAGAATGAGGGGGGATTTGATGGCTGCTTTCAGCTACCTGAAAGGGGGTTCCAAAGAAGATGGATCTAGACTATTCTCAGTGGTGGCAGATGACAGAACAAGGAGTAATGGTCTCAAGTTGCAGTGGGGGAGGTTTAGGTTGGATATTAGGAAAAACGTTTTCACTAGGAGGGTGGTGAAGCACTGGAATGTGTTACCTAGGGAGATGGTGGAATCTCCTTCCTTAGAAGTTTTTAAGGTCAGGCTTGACAAAGCCCTGGCTGGGATGATTTAGTTGGGGATTGGTCCTGCTTTGAGCAGGGGGTTGGACTAGATACCTCCTGAGGTCCCTTCCAACCCTGAGATTCTATGATTTCCCTACCTGGAGTTGGAGAGCTGGGTTCTCGCATTAGATGGCAGTTCAGTATAACCCTTCTCAACCTGCCGTCGTTCTACGGAGATGGTCTCCAAAGGAGGCATTATATGGTTTGGGTCCTAATGTGCCTCATGAGTCCATCCATAGCATCGGCACAGCTAGGAAACAGAGTGGGCAGCAGAGTTTTCCCCGGGCATCATGCCCACTCCTGCTTTAGCCCTAGGACAAACTTTTTGGCCCGAGGGCCACATCTGAGAATAGAAATAGTATGGCAAGCCATAAATGCTCACAAAATTGGGGTTGGGGTGTGGGAGGGGGTGAGGGCTCCTGGGGGGGGCCAGAAATGAGGAGTTCAAGGTGTGGGAGGGGGCTCCAGGCTGGGGAGTAGAGTGTGTGTGTGGGGGTGAAGGCTCCGGCTGGGGGTGCAGATTCTGGGGTGGGGCTGGTGTCACAGAGCAATGCTCTGAAACTACTCCATAGGAAGCTAGGCAGGACACTGGGGGAGCCTCCTCTCTGTGAGCAGACTGTGTCCAGGGCAGGAAGTTCACACCTTATACAGCTTCGACCTTCCTGGGTCTGACCTCAGAGCATTCAGCATCCCCTTCTCACACCATGCACTTCCCACAGTGAGTCTGCACAGGTGGGGTCCTGGGGAAGCCAGAGGGCCCTGCACCCCAATTCCGCACTCAGATGTGACTCTCAACCAGCCAGTAGAACAGAAGGTTTATTAGACGACAGGAACACAGTCTAAAACAGAGCTTGTAGGTACAGGAAAAAGGACCCCTCAGTCAGGCTCATCTTGTGGGGCCAGGGAGACCAGAGCCCCATCTGGGCCTCCCTCCATTTTCCCAGCCAGCTCAAAACTGAAACTCTCTGGCCCCTCCTCTGGCCTTTGTCTCTTTCCTGGGCCAGGAGGCCACCTCATCTCTTTGTTCTCGAACACCTTCAGCTGGCACTTTTGCAGAGGAGGGGCCCAGGCCATCAGTTGCCAGGAGACAGGGTGTCAGCCATTCTCTGTGCAGACACCATCACACTGGCCCTCTAGGGCTCTGCAACAATCACACACCCTTATCCACCCCCTAGATACTTAAGAAATGCCTATGGGAAACTGAGGCACCCACACAGTATTCAGAGAGAACATTGAGAACATTCCCACTTTGTCACAGCTGGGGATGAGGAGTTTGAGGTGTAAGAGGGTGCTCTTGGCTGGGACTAAGGGGTTCAGAGGGTGGGAGGGGGATCAGGGATGGGGAAGAGAATTAGGGTGCAGAAAGGGATGCAGGCTCTGGCTGGGAGTGCAGGCTCTGGGGTGGGGTTGGGGATGAGGGATTTGGGGTGCTAGAGGATACTCCGGGCTGGGAGCAAGGGGTTCAGAGGGTGGCAGTAGGTTCAGGGCAGAGGGTTGGGGCATGGGGAGAGGCTCAGGGGTGCAGGCTCCAGCCAGCTCTTACCTGAAGTGGCTTCCGGAAGCAATGGCATGTCCCTTTTCCGGCTCCTATGCAGAGGCACAGCCAGGCAGCTCTGCATGCTGCCCCGTCTGCAGGCGCTGCCCCGTCTGCAGGCGCTGCCCCTGCAGCTCCCCTTGGCTGCGGTTCCCGGCCAAGGGGAGCTGTAGGGGTGGCGCTTGGGGCAGGAGCAGTGTGTAGAGCAGAGTTCCCTGGCTGCCCCTACACGTAGGAGCTGGAGGAGGGCCATGCTGCTGCTTCTGGGAGCCGCGTGGAGTGGCCCCCGACCCTGCTCCCTGGCTGGAGCACTGGAACGGGGCAAGCCCCATACCCCATTCCCCAGCAGGAGCTCGAGGGCCATCTTAAAATGGCTGGCGGACTGGATCTGGCCCACGGACCATAGTTTGCCCACCCCTGGGCTAGAGCGTCAACACTGGTAGGTGGTGGGGGCGCTAGCACTTTGGAATATGTTTTTTTTTTTTTTTACTTGGGCCTGTGCACCACAGTGTGGATGTCAGAGCACTTGGTTTGACCACAGATTAGACAATCCTTAGCCTAGGATTAAAATGCAGTGTAGATAGTCAAGACCAGGGTTCCCTGACACAGGTGAGCTGACTCAAGTCCCACTACCCTGGGCTTACATTGCTGTGTATACATGGAATGAACTCCCCCTGGAGCTAATGACCATCAGAAACCTCCCCACCTTCTACACCAAGTGTGTGTGTGTGTGTGTGTGTGTGTGTGTGTGCGCGCGCACATAGGCGCCGACTCTGTGGGTACTCCGGGGCTGGAGCACCCACAGGGAAAAATTGGTGGGTCCTCTGCACGCACCAGCAGCTCTCCGCCCCAGCTCCCCATCACCTCTGCCTCCTCTCCTGAGCGCGCCGCCGAGTCCTGCTTCTCCCCCGTCCTTCCCAGCGCTTGCGCCGCGAAACAGCTGTTTCGCGGCGCAAGCACTGGGAGGGAGGAGGAGGAGGAATAGGGTGTGCTCCAGGAAGCGGCAGGGCCAGGGTGGGGTTTTGGGGAGGGGCCAAATAGGGACAGTGAGGGGACGGAGTTGGGGCGAGGGGGCGCGAGCACCCACCAACACCAACAAAATTTGGCGCCTGTGTGTGTGTGTGATTACCAAAAAAAATCCACAACAAAACACTCCACTGCACACACTTTTGCCGCTGGGGAGAGGAGGAGAGAACAAACACATGACAGATGTTAGTCACGGTGCTTAATGAATAACTGGAAGGTGCCCAGATCCTGTGGTGATGAGCGTGGTATAAGAACCTAAATAGAAGAGAACATGTTAGGCCGATTCCCTTTTCACTCTGGGCTGACCTTGGGGCTGTTTGCAATCCTGTGCTCAGTACCAGGATTCTCCTATTGCCTTTTCCAAATGTAAACATTTGTTACAAAGCAAAGAGCAGACTTACTGCATGGAGGCAAAAGCCCAAATCCCTGAGCTGCTCTCTGCATGTAGCAAACAAGGCGCTGAGTCTAGGATGTCAAACAATGCTGCACATGAGAGAGAGAGGAATCCTGCAGGTGTCCTGCAGCGCACAGCCTGACACACAAAATCACAACCAGCTCCATTCCTTATGCACCTTGTGAACTTTTGGCCTGCTAAAGCCAGAGATAAAGGAACATCGTGGGAGGCTACAGAAGTGGTGAGCTAATCTAGTCACTCCCAAACTGCAGTCTGCAGAGAGATCCCATGGAACCGGCTTTTCCATGTTACCAGCTGCTAAAACACATCAACAAACTTTCCAAATTGCTGTCATTTGCCCCAGGGAAGTGAGGCTGCATGCTCATGAATGGCAAGACAGATGGTTCGTGATCATGAATAGGAGGGGAGGTGTCCACCAGCCAAGGTGTGGTCCATGCTATGAAATGTGTGAGGATGCAGCGTGGGCTGAGCCCTCCTTGCCAGAAGGATACTGATGCTTTGTGCTTGTATAGCTCCCTTCAGCTGGGACATCACAGTAGCTTACCCATGTTAATGGGCATTAATTTGATGCCGGCCATGCCTCTGGGGGATACTCCAGTATTATGTATAGCATAAGGATTAGGGGTCCCATTTTACAAATGGGGAAACTGAGGTGACTTGCCCAAAGCAGTGCGAAATCAGTGGTTGGAGAAGAAACCCTGGAGTCCTGACTTATGCAGTGAAAGCTGGGCACAGGCTCATCCACGCGAGCTAGCTCCAGTAACAAAGCAGGAAGGCTTCAGAGTGGGCTAGTGAGCTCAGTACGGAGCCAGAGCCCATGCCTGGCTTTAGGGTGACCAGATGTCCCGATTTTTATAGGGACAGTCCCGCTATTTGAGGATTTTTCTTATATAGAAGCCTATTACCCCCCACCCCCGTCCTGATTTTTCACACTTGCTGTCTGGTCACCCTGCCTGACTTGTACTGCCCGCTCTGGTGCCCAGGCTGCCCTGTCTTCACCAGTGCTCCTGGAGTTAGCTGGGGTCAAGCCAGCTGCAGTAGGTGAGCCCAGGCCCAGCTTTCGTTATGCAGATGGACCCTCTGGCTTTACCATGAGCTCCCATTACCTCTCAGAACCCAGGAGCCCTGGTGCCATTAAATCTCATCTAGTGCAAATCTGTTTATGGTGACTGGGAACCATTCTCTTGTGGATACGTCATTAATGGGATAGCGGGGTGGCAAAAACACTTTGCTTGGCATTCTCCTTCCTCCCAAGAGCGCAGAGAGGCTCCCTGCCCGGGGCAGCTGGAATCTGTGTCAGACACCCTTACCTGTGTTTCCTGCCTGCACCTAACCTGCAGCTCTCTAGCCAAATCCAGCTCTGTTCCCCTGGGCCAGCTGCTGGGAAATCCTGGCCTGGAGTTTTGTGCCAGATGAAAACGAAGTGCAGGCAGGAGACTGGCTGGGACCACAGGTCAGCTGGTCACCTGAGCGCATGTCAGCCTGGTCTCTTGGAATAGGTATCTCCCACACCTGGCTGTGTCAGCAGGAGGCGGGCCATGGAACAGGGGAGGAGGCGGAGCAGCAGGTGAAAGCCCCCATCTCCCTGGGAGAAGGAAGAGCTGATTGTAAAGTGCCCGAACCTTGCAGCTGACCACAGAATCGCTCTGCCTCTGCACACCTGCTCCGCATAGATCCTCACCCTTGTTGCTTGGAGCTCCTGGAACCTTTCATCCCCAGGGCCAGCCCTGCCCATGGGAGCAGCCAGCAGCCTGGGGCTTTGTGGAATATGGCTGTAAGATTTCAGGCAAGTCTCTTTCTCCAGCAGGTGTGTGCGCGTCCAGTGAAGGAGCTCCTGGGCCATAGCTTTGCAAGTGCAGCGCGTGGTAACAGCCATCGTGGGGCAGGGGAACAATCTGAAGGGAGAAACAGGGTTTATCTTGCTCCAGTTTCGCAGCAGCCTGTTCAAAGGACAGCAATTCCAGGCTAAGAAAACAATCTTATCCAAGCGGGGATGGGGAGGGGAGAGTGTCGGGAACTCCCAAAAGGGAAATCATGCACTGCCGACTGCCCTCAGTGTCGCAGGTTCTGTTCTCCGCTCTTGGGTCTTCACAGCGTTTAGCATTGTCAGTCAATCTGACTGTGTGCAGAATGTTGTGCTGGTGATGGACCCACCCTGGCTCCTGTGGAGAAGAGGTACAACCCGCAGGCAGCAATCACGCAGGCAGCAATCGTGAAAGTGTCCCCTTACGCACTGCCCTCAGCCCTGTGCCTCAGCCCTGACCTAGAGGGGCCCCTCCAGTGGGGAGTCCGGCCTCGCAGCCCATTCTGTCCTGGGCGCCCGGGCTGAGCGTGACCACCGGATATCGGGTGTGATGGCTTCCGTGATGGGCTTGCTCCTCCTTGAGGACTGGCTTTGTGCACAGATTGAGACCTGTCAAACTCCTTTCACATAAAGCCTCCAACTACCAATGGCAGCAGCTTTTGCTCACTCCCAGCCTGGCTGAGATCTGAACCAGCAACCTAGTTCAAGAGGGAAGGAGATGAAAACATCAGGATGATTCTGAGGAGAGTCTGCTCACAGCCCATCCTGCTCCTGTTAAAGCCAATGGCAAAACCCCCTTTGACCAGGACTGGCTTTGTGCACAGTGCAGATATGCTCTGCATGTGGTTGCACCATCCTATCGCTTCTCATGCTGTAGAATCGTAGAATATCAGAGTTGGAAGGGACCTCAGGAAGTCATTTAGTCCAACCCCCTGCTCAAAGCAGGACCAATCCCCAATTTTGCCCCCTATCCCTAAATGGCCCCCTCAAGAGTTGAACTCACAAGCCTGGGTTTAGCAGGCCAATGCTCAAACCACTGAGCTATCCCTCCCCTCCAGTAACCTGCAAACATTGATTTTTTTTTTTTTCAGGCATATCCAGATTTGGGGGGTGGTGTATTTTGCTTTCTTGTCACATTGTGTTTACTACTTTGATACGCCAGCTGTTCTGAGAAATCCCATGCTGGGGGGATGCTCTGTCTGCTGAACCTAGGGATTCCACCTGATGCGTAATTTCCCCTGCAGACAGAAGGTTTCACTAGAAAGGGGCCTGAATCAGAGCTTCCTCAAACTTTCGGGGTATTTTAAATATGGATCTGAAGTTTGTGGCCTGCTCTCTTCTCTAATTGTACCCTGCAATGCAGCAACTGCGGGGCCTGGTCTGTTCACTATTGACTTTGCAGCTTTGCAGAAGGAAGCAAGATGATCCAGGTTTGATCGGTCTCTGCAGCTTGTGGATTTCAAACCCTCTCTCCAATTCCTAGAGTCTTTTTGTCCACCTGTCCTTTTTGCTTACACCACGTTTTGGCTGTTCCCTTCTTTAGGCATCTGGATGTCTTTCCTGCTTGGGATTCCTCCTCTTGGGTTGTGGAATGCCTCTTGTCCTGCCAACAGATGCACTTTCAGCTGAGGGAATGTTCAGCCCAGCTGATCTGTTTGGGTTGGGGGGTTGTTTGTGAGTAGTTTTTCTCAACACTGATAAGAGCTTTTGGGCCTGAACCTCCACACTTACTCTGGTTTGGTGTTGGTGTAATTCCACTGACGCAGTCCTGGGGCTTGGGTTGCCAATTTTGGTTGGCTGTATTCCTGGAGATTTCATCACATGACAATCTTTAATTAAAGATTAATCTTTCATTCCTGGAGACTCCAGGCCAGTCCTGGAGGGTTGGCAACCCTACCTGGGGCAGAGTTAGGGCCTTGGTGGTCACTGAAATGTGACCAGTCCCAGGTGATGCTGCTGGTCCTGGAGATTCATTCTCTGGACGCTGGCTGTTGGTTTTTTCACTGAAGGGACAAAGGTGCTGGGAGGGTGGTGCCTGCTGTTCAAAAACAGCTGCTGAGGAGGAGCAGAGACTGGGAGATCTCTAGACTTTACCCCTTTCTGGGGGTGGCTGTTAATACTCAAAATCGTGGGGTTGGTAGCGGCTGGAGCTGGCACAATGGGAGAGTATTTTCCACACAACTCTGCCAATGTACCCCCTCTCCGTCCTGACCTGCAGCACCCCCTGCTTGTCTGGGGTCCAGCCTCCCGACAGACAGTCCTACCCTCGGAGGGGGTATGGTCTGGGTCACTTGATCGATCGCTGATCCTTTCCTACCTCTCATACACCAGGCTGTCCATCAAGATCTGAACTGCACAGTGTTTAGTTACTGTAGTTTTGAGACTGCAGGTGTCTAATAATGACCTTGGAGCATGGGCCTGCTCATTCAGAATTCACAGTCTGCTCGGTACTTGAAACCAGGCTGAGAACATGCAGGCTTCTGCTTTTACCTTTCTTGGATCACAGACCTCACACTGCTTAATTGTGCATGAGTGCGCTGGGGAGCAGGGGCTAGGGTATGGGACTGGAGTTCTGTTCCTGGCTTTGTCACTCCATGTGCTCTGGGATTAGTCATGTCTATGCTCTGTACCTCAGTTTCCCCATCGGTAAATGGGTGATATTATTATTATTTATTATTATTGAACTGATTGGAAACTGCTGTATAAGCACTTACTGTATGTTGTTAACCTATAATTTACCATTTATTAAATGCTGTACCAGTGCTCATTATATGTTGTCCTTTGATAGACCGACATGCAGCAGGAACTGTCATCTGTCCTTGCATATTGGCTGACCTGTAGATAAACCTGATTCCCCTCCCTAGTTTGAATAGATACTTTAAAGTCTTGGGCCCGTGTGTAACCTTCTGGACTGTATCTGGAGCAGTCTGACCCCTGGGTAGGACAAAGAGGAGTCTGCGGTAACCCAACTGGTGAGGCTTATAACATGCAGCGTTTCTAAACTCTGTGGGTTACAATAACTGCAAGCGCAGCATTTGTGGGTCTTTGACTCCTAATCACTCTCTCCCTGAAAGGCAGGTGTTTCATTTTGGCTGAAAGCCCCTCTGCTTCCACATGGACGTGGACTGCAGATGATTGCACTTGAATCTCCAGAGGAAAGGCTGGTGAGGTGATTCACATGCCGCCTGCCTGATCCGCTCACGGCTCTGCTGCTGCTGGGTCCACTTGAACTGAGTTCCGAACTCGGGCCCTTGCGGGGCTACTGCTGCTTCTCCAGCATCTGGCAGCCGACTGACTCGGAGCAAGCTCCTGTCTGTGTTCTGGCCAAGGGCTGAGTTCACCAGCTCCCCGGGGCAGGCCGTGGAGGTGGTCAGTGCTCTCCGCACCATGCCAGCCCCACTTGCCTCCTCCAGGGACTCAGCTTACTGGGTTGGCGTGTTTAAGACCCTCTGTGGGAACACGAAGAGGAGGAGTGAGCAGAGATAGCAAGGAGGGGGCACCCGCCGTGTGCTCTGCTAGCTAGTGGCATAGCTGAATTCTCAAGTGCCCACGTGAATTGTTTAGCAATAAGTAACCATGCAGGTTTCTGCTCTTACCTGTTCTTGGATCACTGGCCTCCTCACTCTGTCATTCCATGTGCTCTGGGGTTAGTCACATCTCTATTCTGCATTTCAGCTTCCCCAGCTGTGAATGGTGCTATTAGTATTAGTAGTATTGAGCTCTGTGAATGGAAAAAGTGATATTAGCACTTATTGTTGTCTTTTGATAGACAAACATTCAGTAGGAACTGTCAGAGGCTGATTTGTAGATAAACTTGGTCCTTCTTCCTAGTTTGAATAGATTTGTTTAAGTCAGGGACCCATGTGTAAGGTAACTGACTATCTCTTGTGCATCTACTGGCTCTGGGGAGGCAATGTTGATTTTTCACAATAAGTAGATGCAGTCCTGGTGGAATTTGCTGGTCTCTTCCCTCCTCCAACTTTCTTTCTCCGCTCCCACTGTTCCCTTCTGATGGAGAATCCAGATTTGCAGGGTCTAATCCTGAGACTGTCTCAGCAGGTGTAATCCACAACACAGACTAAACTGGGCGCTTTTAAACAGAACCATTATGGGTATCAGGTTCCAGAAATTAATGAAGAAGCTTTTTCCCTAAATGCTCGAAACATATCAATAAACCTCCCTAATCCCCTGTTGACGTAGACTGGTATAATCCCTGTTTCAGGTTGGGGAAACTGAGGCAAAGGTTATTGAAGTGATTTATAGTGCTTCTGTCCCTTGCTGTAACTATTACACACGCTGCCTCCCTGGCTTCATTGGATCGCATTGCATTCAGATGAGCCCTCTGTCTACCTCTGTATGCTGAGAGTCGCTGTCCGTTTGTAGCGCACGTGGCTGCAATTGCCTGGACACACCCTTAATGGGAGATGCTCTCTCTGCAGCTGCAGAAGCAAATCTTTTATTTAAAGGCTGGGTTTGGAGGGAGGGGGACATGGGAGCCCTAGCCATGGCCCGTTACCTTGTTAGGAAAAAGGCGGCTTGTTTCTTTGCAGCTAAAAGTGATTTCTAGTATGCCCAGATCTCTGGGGGTCTAGAGAAGTGACAGGAGCAAATTGGCCATCCCTCCCCCATCTTTGGAGACTGGGGCAACAATCTGATTTTGTTAATTGACCGTCCTGTTTTCCCTGGGCTCCCAGGTTACAGCCATGGAGGAGATGGTCATCTGGGAGCAGCACACTGTGTCAGTGAGCAAGGTGAGCCAGCCCCACCCCTTTGCTTGTGCACTGCGCTGTCTCCGTTAGGAGGGTGGGCATTGGGGCTTTCATCGTGGGTGGTGACACTGCGGATCAACCAAGCCTCCTGACTGGGGCCCTCTGCCTTCCGATGTGACTGGGCTCCTAGCAGCATGAGCTGCTTCCCAGTGGGGCGCTGCTAACACCTAGAAGTGCCTGGCCAGTGCCAAGCAGCCCCCCAGCAGCATGAACGTCCTTGTGGTACTGCGCTAGCTGAATCTGGCCATAGGAGCCCCTTTGTGGCAGAGATGCGACTGGCCCGCTAGGGAAGCGGCTTACAGCAGTGCCATTAGCACTGCTTAGCAGCCACTCAGAAATGCCTTCCCCCCCCCCCCATGCCCTCCCCACTTCCATATGCAGCCGGCATCCTCTGTGCAGAGCCTGACCTTGTGTGTATCTGTCACCCTAGGACCCTCGAAGGGGCTTTGGCATCGCCATCTCAGGAGGCAGGGACCGTCCCAGCGGCTTGGCTGGGGACCCCTCTATCGTTGTCTCAGATGTGGTACCCGGTGGACCAGCAGATGGCAGGCTCCAGTGAGTGGCAGTTGGGGCCGGAAGGATTCACTGAGGAAAGCGTTGTGAGCAAAGAGGATCCAAACTTCCCCAGGTTCTGGGGTGTTTTGGATTTGGGTTCCTCTCTACTCAGGAGAGGAAGCAACACTTCAAATACTTGCTGATCTGCAGCTAGGAGTTGCTATTGTCTTCTCTGTTTTGCAGATGGGGAAACTGAGGCACAGAGAGGGGCATGATTGGCTGAAGGTCAGAGAGGGAGTCAGCTAGAACCCAGGAGGTCCTGGCTCCAGTCATATGCTCAGAACATGCCTCGTGGGGGTTGAGAGGCAGGTCTGCTGGGGTCACTAGTGTGGGAGGAAGGGGAGAGTAGCAGCTGCTGGGAAGGTCCCTGCTACACTAGCTCCCTGAGGGGATCTGCCTTTCTAGCTGCTGGCTCCTGCCTTGATGTCAGGAGGCAGACTCAGGGGTGGAGTTGGGGAAGGGAGAGGCCAGTGGAGGTGCAGATTAGAGGACATGGGAATTTTGGACCTGGGAGGGTCTCCTGCCCTTTCTGGGGTGGGACCTGCCTTTTCAAAACTGCAAATGAACATGCTCCCCATCAGCAGACTGTCCGGGGGTGAAGCGTGGGTTAGACTGTCACTGTAGAGGCATTTGCCTGGGCTGAGAGGCTGCTCCTAGCCACTCAGGAGCCTTATCGCACTCTCCCCTGTGCCCTGGCAAGGGATCTGCCTGATTTGAGTCTTTCCTTTCCAGGACGAGAGATCACATTGTGATGGTGAACGGCCTTTCTGTGGAGAACGTGTCCTCCTCCTTTGCCATCCAGATGCTCAAAACCTGTGGCAAGTTAGCCAACATTGTAAGCGTCCTGCCTGGGAGGGGCTGACTTGGCTTGGATGGGAGGAGAGATAACAAGGGTCCAACATAAAGCCTTGATGTGGGGCAAGTTTTCCTGCCCGGATGTTCCACTTGTCTGTCCCTGAGTTAAACGCAGCCCTCATGCAACTGGCTACAACTTCCTTGCACAGTTAATTCCAGTGAGAACGTGTGTTGTGTCCCTAGCTTGAGTCCTATCCTCACACTCTGTCCTTAACTTGACTGTGATGCTACTAACTCCAGTTTTCTGGCCCATCAGAGAGTATAAGCTAAAGCCTGAGTTAGTGCAGACTAATGCTCAAGTTCATACAACTTGTCAGCTGCTAACATCACCACTCTGTAGTGTGGATGCAGGCTTGCTCCACTCGAGAGCCACTGGTCCTCCAGTGCCTTCCCACAATTCCCCCCATGGGCCCAGAGAAACAAACAAGTTCTTCAATAATTCACTGAGAGCGAATTCAAAGAGCTGGTCAGTGAAGCAGTTACTGAAGTGCAAAGAACTATGGGACATGCTCCTAGGAGTCAGTGGAGTGTCAGTGTTTATTTCCCCTCTTACTGTCCTTGTAAACTGCAGGAAATGGCCCACCTTGATTATCACTACCAAAACTCCCCCCGCCCCTCCCTCCCGCTGTCCTGCTGGTAATAGCTCACCTTTCCTGATCACTCTTGTTACAGTCTGTATAGTAACACCCATTGTTTCAAGTTCTCTGTGTATGTAAAATCTCCCAACTATATTTTCCACTATATGCATTCGATGAAGTGAGCTGTAGCTCACGAAAGCTTATGCTCTAATAAATTTGTTAGTCTCTAAGGTGCCACAAGTACTCCTTTGCTTAGTGTGGACACAGCAGCTGGAGAGTGGCCGCTCTCACTCAAGAGCAGCAACTCAAATTAACTTTGTAGTGCAGATGTACCCTGAATAAGTGAGGCCTCATCCACTTACACCAGGGCTGAATTTGGGTCCCCTTTCTACCAAGCATTTCGGGCTAGCAACAGCCCTGGTTCTTCCACCCCATGGCTTGTTTAGATTGGCATGTCTTGGTCCCTGTTAACCTGGCAAGTTACCCGCAGGAATCAACCAGCGTCTTAAAATATTGCAGGGCACTAACTCCTTGCAAACTTTTAAAATTGTGAAAGAGGATAACTCTAGGAATAATTGTAAGCAATCGCAGCTCAAAGCCAACTGCAAACATTCTGGGGTGGTGAGTAGCAGCACCAGAAATAAAACTGCATCCGCACTTTTGTTTAAAGCTGGATTTTCAAATTTCTCTAAAAATCCATGTACGTAATCAGCTCTGAAAATAGGTACGTCACACATCAGTCCAGGGCCTGGTCCAGAATTTGTAGTAGGAAACTGGGAACCAAATTACCCCATATATAGGCTGCCCCCAAAAATGACCTATTAAAATTTTAGCTTCTAACCAGAAGTTCCTGGCTCCAAGTCCTGTGCTCGCTTCTGTTTCAGGCCAGTGTTGGCAGAGTAGGGGGAGCCCTCAATAAAATGGAGAGCCCTCATAGATCATGCCCTACCGAGTGGGCACTACTCGGCAAAGTGGCTCTGGGACCTTTGTTGTTGCTCTCGTGGAGCTGCTCTGAATGCCTGAGACTCTGCCTTGGAGCGATCTCTCGCTGACGGCCCTTCTCTCTGCAGCAGCCCAGCATAGAACAAACAGTGCAGTGTGGACTCACTGGGGCTGGAATGCTTCATACCTGGGGGGGCCCTGGGTGTATTTTAAGGACGACTCTAGACACACCTGACTCGAGAGGCTGTTCCAAAAGCATGAGCCAGCGGGGAGGACGGCATAATGTCAGGAGGGGGCAAAGGAGACAAAGGGCATGGTTGGGTCATGAGCATGACCTGAGGAAGGAAGGGATGCAGGGAGGGTGGAGGTAGGCAGGTAATCAGCTATGTCGGGAGGTCTGTGATATGTCATTGCATGGATGGGACAGGCCACTCATCAGTCTGGCTACTTACTCTTCAAAGAACAGATGGGACCACGTGGCTCTTGACATGTCCTGTCCCCTCCATGTTTAATCTGAGACAACACAGCTCCTCCTTTGCTCATCTCCCTTTTCTCTGTGCCTGTTGAACCACGGAACAGTCTGGATCCCATTAGTTGGCAGAGTCCGTCACCTCCAACGCACATGCATAGGAGTTACAGGAAGGGACTCGTGGGGCTGGTCTTCACTTCAGTTTTACCAGTGTAGCTATTGTGGCTCGGGGTGGGATTCCTAAAATAGTCACACTGGGCTAAGCCCCAGTGTGGCTGCAGTTACATCAGTATAAAGGCGCCTTGTCCTGGTATAGTTATTTCCCTTTGCTGTACTGGTACAAAGCACCTTTCTATCAGTACAACTGCATCCTCGCGAGGGGGTGCTGAACCGGTTTGTCTGTGCCAGTGTAGTTCAAAGGCGACAACTTTCTAGTATAGAAACTAGGGGGCTCCTCTGTCCCAACTCTGTTACTGACTCTCTGTGGGGCCTTGGGCAAATAACATAATGTCTCTATGCCGTGGCTTTCCCCAACTGTAAATGAAGATAATGACACTCTTCTCCCTCTGTGAAGTGCTTTGAAATTGGGGTTCTCTTTTGGGAGTGCTGTTTGTGTCTAACAGAGTACGTGTCATTTGCCAACCAATTCTTCTTCCTTCCTACCTGCAGACAGTGAAGAGACCAAAGAAAATTCAGCTTCCTGTAACCAAAACTAGCCAGCCACTATTCAGTGACTCCTTGCACTCTCCCAACACCGTCCGATATGATTCGGATGAGGAATTCGGGTACCAGGGAGATGAGTCGTCGCCGCGGAGCACAGGGAAAGGATACAGGTACGACAGTTACAACCGGAGCCGGCTCCAAGATGACGCAGATTACAGTAGAGGCTATGACGGAGACTCCTCCAGTGAGAGGAGCTCTGGCCACTATCGGGATAACAGTGATAATCGAAGGCAGGTGTCCAGAAGTAGAAGGCGGAGCCAGGATGGCAGCAACAGGAGACAGAGCCAAGACAGTGGCTCTGAAAGGCAGAGTTACCATGGACAACGCTCCACCAATGGGTATGGCCACAAAGAGGACACCAATGGGCTTGTGCTAGTGTCTGGGTTCAAGAGGCTGCCGCGCCAGGAGGTACCAATGAAACCCATTCGCTCGGTTCTGGTGAAGCAGAAAGAGGGTGAAGGTAAGAGGCAGCTTCCCTATTTTCTCCCCACCAACCCCATCCCGTGTTAATGAACCATCCTTCTTCATTGCAGTCTGGTGGAGGCTGCCTGGAGTGTGGGAGGGACAGAACAGGATGACTTTGAGGACTCAGAAATTAAGGGTCTTTAACACCAGCAAGGCTGAGCAGTGGTGCATGTGTCCTACTGGCTGTTGTCTTCACTGCTCTGCCCCAGAGGGGATGCCTTGGGAGGTGGAATAGGAAGGAATATCTTCACTTCTACACACACTGGGTCTGGGGCCACATTGCACTGAGTTAACTAAATCAATTTAGAAACGGAGCTAGTTAAATGTGTGCAATTTGTGTATGCACACCAGGCCTCAGCAACTGGAGTTTATGGCCTGGCTCACACTACAGCTGGAGCTGTGAGGGGAGGGCAAGGGTTCCCACTGGATACTGTGGGCTCATAGCAAGGACCTGTCTCCCTGATCTGGTATTTCTCTAGTTCCATTCCCTGAACCTGACTTGTCTCTCTCTCTCTCTCTCCTGGGGCGCAGAATACGGCTTGAAGCTGGGAAGCCAGATCTTTATCAAACACATAACAGAGACAGGCTTGGCTGCCAAGGACAGCTTGCTGCACGAGGGGGACCTCATTTTAAAGGTATGCAGAGGTCTGGAAGCACTCATCAGCTTGTGCCTGATGCTGGGTTTCAGGATAGGGTGTGACGCTGTCTATGGGCCAGGCGCTCAGGAGATTCTCGGGAGCTCTCTGCACTAGGAAGATGAGGCTGTTTTGATAACAGATGTTAAACTATTTCTGCCAGCCCCAGAATGGCTTTGAAATGTCCACCCTGTCAGTGTAGATGGGGTAACTGTCTTCAGCATCACTTGAAAGAAGGTGTTTTGACTCCCACCATCAAAACAGGTTCCTTTCCCTGGTCCAGATGCAACCTTAGAGCTGATTGGAGAGAAGTTTCTGCTGTGCCTCCCATCTACTCGTGACTTGGGCATTGCTGTCTTGTGGTTCAATGGACCAATATTAAAAAACAAAGTGGTGGTGTTGGGGAAAATCAGTAAAAGTTAATAATGCTCCCCCAGCCTTAGGAAATACAGTGTGAAACATGGACCCGCAACCCCACAGCTTGAGAACAGATGACGGAGGGGGGACCTGATCACAATCTCCAAATACATTAAAGGCTGTTACAGAGAGGGAGGTGATCAATTGTTCTCCATATCCACTGAAAGGAGGACAAGAAGTAATGGGCTTAATCTGCAGCAAGGAAGATTTAGGTTAGATATTAGGAAAAACTTTCAGGGTAGCAAAGCTCTGGAACAGGCTTCCCGGAGGGGCTGTGGAATCCCCATCCCTGGAGGATTGTAAAACCAGGCTGGACAAACCCCTGTCAGGGATGGCCTGATTTACTTAGTCTTGCCTCAGCACAGGGGGGCTGGATTTGGTGGCCTTTGAGGGCCCTTCCAGCCCAACATTTCGCTGATTCTATCAACAAGAATGCGCAAACACACACTCTTCTTCCCCAAGCAAATCAATTCTACATGACCACGGGCCCCAAAGTTCCACTCGGACAGCCTGAAAACTGCCCTCTGTTTGACACCACTGTCCCATGGATTAATCACAATTGCCTACCATTTTCAGTTTGGAGTCTAGCCTGCTGATTAGGTGTATTGCCATAGCACCAAGGAGCCTAGTCATGGCCCAGGAGCCCAGTGCGCTAGGTGCTGGAAAAACACAGAACAGAGACACAGATCCTGCCCCAAAGAGCTGACAATTGGAGTAAAGTTACTCGGATTTATTTCTGACAGCATGTGGTGCATGGAGCTGAGTTTTGGAACTGTGAAGTTTGTGTTCTGTGAGAGCTGAAGATAAGCAATCGGTGTATAATGAGTGATGTCACTTACATGAAAGCATTGAGCTGTAGATATGAACTTATCCTTGTTGGTTTGATTTTGTAGCATATTATGGGATGAGAACTTAAATTCTGACTTTTTATTACTGAGGTCTCCACTTCCATTAAGTTATTACATGCAAATATTCCACAATGTCCAGGCCAAACTGGACAGTCTCTACGTAAAAGAATGAATGGACACAAATCAGACGTCAAGAATTATAACATTCAAAAACCAGTTGGAGAACACTTCAATCTCTCTGGTCACTCGATCACAGACCTAAGAGTGGCTATACTTCAACAAAAAAGCTTCAAAAACAGACTCCAACGAGAGACTGCTGAATTGGAATTAATTTGCAAACTGGATACAATTAACTTAGGCTTGAATAGAGACTGGGAATGGATGAGTCATTACACAAAGTAAAACTATTTCCCCATGGTATTTCTCCCCCCCACCCCACCCCCCACTGTTCCTCTGATATTCTTGTTAACTGCTGGAATTAGCCTACCTGCTTGTCACCATGGAAGGTTTTCCTCCTTTCCCCCCCCTGCTGTGGGTGATGGCTTATCTTAAGTGATCACTCTCCTTACAGTGTGTATGATAAACCCATTGTTTCATGTTCTCTGTGTGTGTGTATATAAATCTCTCCTCTGTTTTTTCCACCAAATGCATCCGATGAAGTGAGCTGTAGCTCACGAAAGCTTATGCTCTAATAAATTTGTTAGTCTCTAAGGTGCCACAAGTACTCCTTTTCTTTTTGCGAATACAGACTAACACGGCTGCTACTCTGAAACCTGTCTTTATTTTTTTAGAACTCCATTGTTTCAGGTGTCTGGAAGCTAGTTCCAGCACCAGCTTTGGGCTGTGGGGCATGCCGCAAGCACAAGGTTTCAAAGCTTGCACCATGTGCTGTAAGTCTACGGCAACCCTCACGAGCGCTGCAAAATCTGCAAGGCCTTTAAGCCGCGCACCAAGAAAGAAAGAGACTTTCGCCTTAAGCAGTTGCTCATGGAGGTCGTGTTACAACCTCTGCCTCTGACCGACCGACCCTGGCCCCAGCTTCCTTGCTGTGAAGTGCCCTGGCATCCCCGCGCTACCTGGAACCACCCAGGCACCGTAAATCACTGGCACCAAGACAGGACGACCAACTTCTGCACTGGTCAACCTCTCCAGCACCGACTAAGCGGCACAAGCAAGGGGAAAGAGGGCGCTCTCCCTGAAGAGATACTAAGCCGCTCAGAGACGCTCCAGACACGCAAAGACACAATGCAGGCCCGAGCCAAGAACCGGCACCGTTGACTCCAGCACCACAGGCCCCATTGAGTCCGGTACCCAGCAGTTTCACTGCCAACGAAGGCTTGGAGGAGGTCCTCGAACACCCCTCCACACCCGACACTTTCGAGGCAGCAAAAGACCTCATTGACTTGTCAGCGCCAAACCCCCTCCCGGGCACGGAGAAGCCTCCGGCACCACCTAAAAGGGTGCCGTCCAGAGGGAAGCTGGCAATGGTGTGCTGCTTGAGGTCACTGTCATGGCACCGCTCCCGTTCGAGCTCAGCATCCAACTAGTCCCCGGCGCCCACGACCCAGTGTGAGGTTATGGCACCGGAGGCGAACCAGCCTGCGGCGACTGCACACCAGCCCCCAACTTACCATTGGTCACCCGGCACCGGAGTATGGAGCTGATGACCTCACTGGCACCGAGTGCAAGACACCGATCCCGGTCCCAAGACTCCCAGTACTGTTCGCGGTCCCGGTCAGCCAGGCACTGCTCCCCGGCTCTCCGGCACCCTGCAACTGCTCAACGTTCAGCACCCTCCTGATCCTCTCCATCGGCATCCTCCGGCTCCAAGGCCGACTCCGGTCGCTCTAGCTATAGGAGACATCAAACAATATTTAGCAGAGAATCCCAACCAGCATGGCAACCACAATGGCCTCCTCCGGGTCAGTGGCCCTTCTGGACCCCATGGGCCTACCACCAGCAACAGGGCATCTCCTCCAGAGCCTCTAGGTCCGGACAATCTACGCAACGCCATTCCAGGTTGCCACACAGGCACGCATCAAGGACAAGGGAGGCCACTCTCTCTAGGCTGCCCCCGGGCCCACAAGAGCAATCGGTGCCCCCAGGCCCAATATCAGAGGCGGTGCCAAGCTCTGCGACACCTCGAGAGGTGTCAGCCCCGCAGGGCCCTGAAGTGACCCAGGCATATGAGGACACACAGGTGGGTCTAGATAAGGGCAACCTGCAGCACCTCACTTCCTCCTCTTCCCCAGACAAGGCGGTGGCGGGCATATCGGTCTCGGGACCATCACCGATTGACCACAGGGCTCACCAGGAGCTACTCTGTAGAAATGCCCTCAATATGGGCCTCCAGGTGGAAGAAATGGTTGAGCAGGAGGATCCAGTGGTGGATATCCTGACGCCTGAGGGTCCCTCCAGAGTCACACTCCCTCTCATAAAGGCCATACAAACAAATTACAAAACAATATGGCAGATGCTGATGGCCAGGGGCGTAGAACAGAAATACTTTGCTCCCTCCAATGGCTATGAGTTCCTGTTCTGCTATCCAACTCCCTGTTTCCCTAGTCATTTCAGCAGTCAACGAAAAGGAACAACAGGGCCAACAAGCCTCAGCCCCAGAGGCCAAGGAAGCCAAGCGTTTGGACCTCTTCGGTAGGAAAGTCTACTCCAGTTATGTAAAGCCAACCAGCCGGTGATCCTTAATAGACATAATTTCAATTCTTGGTCGGCCATGTCCAAGTTTAAGGATCGCCTGCCCCAGGACTCGCACTCTGAGTTTGCAGCTTTAATTGAGGAAGGGAAGGCAGTGGCTAAAACTTTGTTACAAGCCTCCCTCGATTCAGCGGACTCTGCGGCCAGAACCATTGCCTCGGGGGTAGTCATATGATGCTCAGTGTGGCTCCAGGCATCAGGCCTCCCTCCAGAGGTCCAGAATACCCTCCAAGACCTTCCTTTCGAGGTTCAGGCCTTTTCTCGGCGCAGACACCAGGCTGCATGGCTTTAAGGATTCTAGGGCCACCCTGAAGTCACTAGGGTTGCATACACCAGCAACCCAGAGAAAGCCCTTCAGGCCTTGGCCTCTGCAGCAGAGGCAGTATCGACCCAGGCAGGAGCCGTATCGAAGGCAGGGCAGAAACAACAGGTGTAGACGGAACAACGCACCTAACCAGGGCCAGAGTAAATCCCAACCAAGGAACAAGCAAGGGTTTTGAGGGTGCGCCCGAGGACAGTGTACCAACCCAGCTCTCGGATCCATCCCCACAGTTTTTAAACCGACTGTCCCACTTCTACCGTGCGTGGTCCCATATAACATCGGACCGTTTGCCCCTACACACGGTACAGGTGGGATACTCTTCCCAGTTCTCCTCCTCCCCTTCTTCCCACCCACCTTCCCCATCCCTCTTCAGGGACCTCTCTCACGAGCAACTCGTTATGCAGGAGGTTTGTTCACTCCTTGAGATAGGTGCAGTGGAGGAGGCTCCACAGGAGCTAAGGGGAAAGGGGTTTTACTCCCGTTACTTTCTAATCCCTAATGTCTTCGACCCATTTTAGACCTTCGCAGACTCAGCAAATTTATAGTCAAGCTCCAGTTCCGCATGGTCTCTGCATAATCTCGAAAAAGAAAAGGAGTACTTGTGGCACCTTAGAGACTAACAAATTTATTTGAGCATAAGCTTTCGTGAGCTACAGCTCACTTCATCGGATGCATTTGGTGGAAAATACAGTGGGGAGATTTATATACACACACACACAGAGAACATGAAACAATGGGTTTTATCATACACACTGGAAGGAGAGTGAGCACTTAAGATGAGCCATCACCAGCAGGAGGGGGAGAAGGAGGAAAACCTTTCACGGTTACAAGCAAGGTAGGCCATTTCCAGCAGTTAACAAGAACATCTGAGGAATGGTGGGGGGGAGAAATAACATGGGGAAATAGTTTTACTTTGTGTAATGACTCATCCATTCCCAGTCTCTATTCAAGCCTAAATTAATTGTATCCAGTTTGCAAATTAATTCCAATTCAGCAGTCTCTCCTTGGAGTCTGTTTTTGAAGCTTTTTTGTTGAAGGATAGCCACTCTCAGGTCTGTAATCGAGTGACCGGAGAGATTGAAGTGTTCTCCAACTCGTTTTTGAATGTTATAATTCTTGACGTCTGATTTGTGTCCATTTATTCTTTTACGTAGAGACTGTCCAGTTTGACCAATGTACACGGCAGAGGGGCATTGTTGGCACATGATGGCATATATCACATTGGTAGATGCGCAGGTGAACGAGCCTCTGATAGGGTGGCTGATGTGATTAGGCCCTCTGATGGTGTCCCCTGAATAGATATGTGGACAGAGTTGGCAACGGGCTTTGTTGCAAGGATAGGTTCCTGGATTAGTGGTTCTGTTGTGTGGTGTGTGGTTGCTGGTGAGTATTTGCTTCAGATTGGGGGGCTGTCTGTAAGCAAGGACTGGCCTGTCTCCCAAGATCTGTGAGAATGATGGGTCGTCCTTCAGGATAGGTTGTAGATCCTTGATGATGCGTTGGAGAGGTTTTAGTTGGGGGCTGAAGGTGACTGCTAGTGGTGTTCTGTTATTTTCTTTGTTGGGCCTGTCCTGTAGTAGGTGACTTCTGGGTACTCTTCTGGCTCTGTCAATCTGTTTCTTCACTTCAGCAGGTGGGTATTGTAGTTGTAAGAATGCTTGATAGAGATCTTGTAGGTGTTTGTCTCTGTCTGAGGGGTTGGAGCAAATACGGTTATATTGTAGAGCTTGACCATAGACAATGGATCGTGTGGTATGATCTGGATGAAAGCTAGAGGCATGTAGGTAGGAATAGCGGTCAGTAGGTTTCCGATATAGGGTGATGTTTATGTGACCATCATTTATTAGCACCGTAGTGTCCAGGACACTCTTGTGTGGACTGGTCCAGGCTGAGGTTGATGATGGGATGGAAATTGTTGAAATCCTGGTGGAATTCCTCAAGGGCTTCTTTTCCATGGGTCCAGATGATGAAGATGTCATCAATGTAGCACAACTAGAGTAGGGACATTAGGGGACGAGAGCTGAGGAAGCGTTGTTCTAAGTCAGCCATAAAAATGTTGGCATACTGTGGGGCCATGCGGGTACCCATCGCAGTGCCGCTGATTTGAAGGTATACATTGTCCCCAAATGTGAAATAGTTATGGATGAGGACAAAGTCACAAAGTTCAGCCACCAGGTTAGCCGTGACATTCTCGGGGATACTGTTCCTGATGGCTTGTAGCCCATCTTTGTGTGGAATGTTGGTGTAGAGGCTTCTACATCCATAGTGGCCAGGATGGTGTTTTTAGGAAGATCACCAATGGATTGTAGTTTCCTCAGGAAGTCAGTGGTGTCTCGAAGATAGCTGGGAGTGCTGGTAACGTAGGGCCTGAGGAGGGAGTCTACATAGCCAGACAATCCTGCTGTCAGGGTGCCAATGCCTGAGATGATGGGGAGTCCAGGATTTCCAGATTTATGGATCTTGGGTAGCAGATAGAATACCCCAGGTCGGAGTTCTAGGGGTGTGTCTGTGCGGATTTGTTCTTGTGCTTTTTCAGGGAGTTTCTTGAGCAAATGCTGTAGTTTCTTTTGGTAACTCTCGGTGGGATCAGAGGGTAATGGCTTGTAGAAAGTGCTGTTGGAGAGCTGCCTAGTAGCCTCTTGTTCATATTCCGACCTATTCATGATGACGACAGCACCTCCTTTGTCAGCCTTTTTGATTATTATGTCAGAGTTGTTTCTGAGGCTGTGGATGGCATTGTGTTCTGCACGGCTGAGGTTATGGGGCACGTGATGCTGCTTTTCCAGAATTTCAGCCCGTGCACGTCGGCGGAAGCACTCTTTGTAGGTTTTCCTCCCCCCCCACTGCTGTTGATGGCTCATCTTAAGTGCTCACTCTCCTTCCAGTGTGTATGATAAAACCCATTGTTTCATGTTCTCTGTGTGTGTATATAAATCTCCCGACTGTATTTTCCACCAAATGCATCCGTTGAAGTGAGCTGTAGCTCACGAAAGCTTATGCTCAAATAAATTTGTTAGTCTCTAAGGTGCCACAAGTACTCCTTTTCTTTTTGCAAATACAGACTAACATGGCTGCTACTCTGAAACCTGCATAATCTGGGACCGTATAGATCATCGTTTCAACCAAGGTCCTGTAGTGGCATCAAATCTTATATAAAGGGGGTCAAATGAGGTATCTAAAACAAGGTTATTGTTTGCTGGTTATGATTAACTACAAAAATGATACACACATATGGCCAGCATAAAGTTATGAATATTGGCTGTATACTGTCTGTATTTCAAATTTATGCTATGCTGCTGGGCGACACCCCAGACAAGCTGGTGTCAGCTCTGCCTAGCCTGCTGGATGGCCCATTAAGGACCATCAGCTATACAATTGACCCACTGAGAGAAGGCAGACATGCCTTGTGACTCAGCAAGGTATGCAGGGACATGCCTATGGACAGGTTTTTCCATGCCATGTGATGAACAGCTTGTCTTTGAAACAAAGAAAGAAAGACCACATGGCAAGAGACTATAAAAAGCTGCTGCAGCTCCTTCATCTTGTCTTGAATCCTGCTTCTTACCTCTGGAGGAACTTTGCTACACTGAAGCTTTAAACAAAGGACCGATGACCTATCCCAGCTGTGGATGTACTCTAGAGACTTGATTTGAACCTGCAGTTTATTCTATCACTGCTGCAAGCTTGAACCAAGAACTTTGCCATTCCTATATGTAATTGATTCCATTTAACCAATTTTAGCCCTCATTTATATTTCTTTCCTTTTATGAATAAACTTTTAGACTTTAGATTCTAAAGGATTGGCAACAGCATGATTTGTGGGTAAGATCTGATTTGTATATTGACCTGGGTCTGGGGTGTGGTCCTTGGGGATCGAGAGAATCTTTTTTCTTTTACTGGGGTATTGGTTTTCATAACCATTTGTCCCCATAACGAGGGGCTCTGGTGGTGATACGGGAAATTGGAGTGTCTAAAGGAATTGCTGATGTGACTTGTGGTTAGCCAGTGTGGTAAAACCAAAGTCTTCTCTGTTTGGCTGGTTTGGTTTGCCTTGGTGTGCATAGAAACTCCAGCCTTGGGCTGTAACTGCCCTGCTTTAAGCAATTTGTCCTGAATTGGCACTCTCAGTTGGGTCTCGCCAGAACCAGCATCGTTACACTCCCTAAGCACTATTATTTCATCTTTGGATCCAGGGGATTGGTACGCTGACCTCGACATGAAAAACACATACTTCCATATCTCTATTCATCCGGCGCACCGATACTTCCTCCAGTTTGTCATAAACCAAGTTCACTACCAGTTCATGGTTCTCCCATTCGGCCTGTCCACAGGCGCCCCCCCCCCAAGTGTTCACGAAATGTATGTCAGTGGTGGCAGCCTTCCTGCGGAAAAGGCAGGTTCAAGTGTACCCATACTGGGTTTTCACAGGTCGTTCCAAGGACAAGGTCCAGTCCCACGTGACTATGGTCATGGACACGTTTCACAGACTGGGGCTTCTCCTCAGTGTACCCAAATCTTCTCTCATACCCACTCAAAGGATAGAGTTTATAGGGGCAGTCCTAGACACAGTACAGGCAAAAGCAAACCTTCCAGAGCCCAGATTCCAAGCCATAAAGCAGATTGTAAAATCAATGCTTTGGTATCCCACTACCACAGTCAGGTGTTGCCTCCAGCTCATAGGACATATGGCAGCATGCACATATGTGGTCAAGCATGCCCGACTGAGACTCAGATGCTTGCAAGCGTGGCTCGCACTGTCTTACCATCCATACAGAGACCCCCTGGACCTCGTGGTGGTGATTCTAGAATCCCTGCGCTGGTGGCTGGACCAACCAGTGGTCTGTGCAGGGGTCCCCTTCGCCAAGCCCCAACCTTCTCTGACGTTAGTAACAGATGTGTCAGATCTGGGCTGGGGCACACACTTAGGGGACCTGAGGACACAAGGCTTGTGGTCGAGGGACAAGATACTTCTCCATATCAACCTGAAGGAGCTTAGGGCGGTTTGTCTGGCCTGCCAAACCTTTCACACCACATTGCAAGGTCGCAGCATGACAGACGACACCACCACCATGTTCTATATAAACAAACAAGGCAGAACCTGCTCCTCACCTCTGTGCTGTGAGGCTCTTCTTCTCTGGGACTTCTGTATAGCCCAATCCATTCCGCTTGAAGGATCCTACCTCCCAAGAGTGCGGAATGAGCTTGCCAGTCGCCTCAGCAGGTCATACCACATGCACGAGTGGTCAATCAGATCGGATATCATACAGTCAGTCTTCCAGAAGTGGGGTTATCCCCAAGTAGACCTTTTCGCCACCAAGAGCAACAGACTGTGCCCATTTGCTCATTCCAAAAGCACAGTCTGGGCTTGAGAGTAGCAGCTGTGTTAGTCTGTATTCGCAAAAAAGAAAAGGAGTACTTGTGGCACCTTAGAGACTAACAGATTTATTTGAGCATAAGCTTTCATGAGCTATGCCTTCCCTCCTATCCCGCTTGTCCACCGGTCCTCCTCAAAATTCTCAGAGACAGAGCGATGGTAATCATGATCGCCCTGTCTTGGCCCCAACAGCATTGGTATACAACCCTATTAGAGCTGTCTGTAAATGTCCCAATTGCTCTGCCCCTCCACCCGGATCTGATCACACAGGACCACGGGCGCCTTCACCTGAACCTGCAATCTCTGCATCTCAAGGCGTGGAAACTCTGTGGCTAAACCCCATGGAGAGCCAGTGCTCTCAGTCGGTGAGACAAATTCTCCTCGGCAGTAGGAAACCTTCCACTAGGGCTACCTACCTGGCGAATTGGAAAAGGTTTTCCTGTTGGTGTGAACCCAAGCGCCTTCAACCGCTCCAGGCTACCATCCCAGTTATTTTAGAATACTTCCTATACCTTAAGCATCAGGGTCTATCCCCTTCTTCCATCACAGTACAAATGGTGGCCATTTCAGCTTTCCATCCAGGGGCACTCTGATATTGTCTAATCCCATTGTGGGGCGATTCCTTAAAGGTCTGGAGAGGGTGTTCCGTATTCTCGCCCACCAGTCCCAACCTGGAACCTGAACCTGGTCTTCTCCAAACTCATGAGCCCGTCATTTGAGCCCCAGGCCACTTGTTCCCTCCTCTACCTTTCTTGGAAGGTAGCATTCCTGGTGGCCATTACATCGGCAAGGAGGGTGTCCGAACTGAGAGCCCTCACCTCTGAACCATCTTACACGGTGTTTCATAAGGACAAGGTGCAGCTTAGACTACACCCTAAATTTCTCCCCAAGGTGGTCTCCCAATTCCACATGGGTCAGGACATTTGCTTACCGGTGTTCTTTCCAGAACCCCACATGAGCCCATGACACCACAGCCTACACATGCTGGATATTCAGAGAGCCCTGGCGTTCTACATAGAGCACACAAAATCTTTCCACAAGTCGACCCAATTGTTCGTCGCCATAGCTGACAGAATGAAGGTGTGACTAAGTGGGACTGTTCTTAATGTTTCCTCTGAATATTGTGTGGGTGCCTCAGTTTCCCCTATGCATTTTTTAAGTCTCTGGGTGGTGGGATAAGGGGGTGTAATTGTTGGAGAGCAAAGGGCCAGGTACATAAATGGTCAACACTCTGTCTCCTGGCAACTGATGGCCTGGGCCCTTCCCCCCTGCAAGGTTATTGCTAAAGGTTTGGAGAACAAAGGAATCAGGTGACCTCCTGGCCCGGGGAAGCGACAAAGCCCAGAGGAGGAGGGGGTGGAGGATGAGTTAGTTTGGGCTTACTGGGGACATGGAGCGAAGTGCAGACGTGGTTGTCTGGCTCACTGCCCCTCAGAATGGACACGGCTGAGGGGTCCTATTCTCAGTACCTACAAGGACCCCTGTGTTGGACCATGTTCCTGTCATCTGATAAACAGTCTGTTTTACTGGCTGGCTGAGAGTCGTGTCTGACTGCGGAATTGGGATGCAGGACCCACTGGCTTCCCCAGGAGCCCAGCCTGTGCAGACTCACTGTGGGAAGTGCATGGAGGGGCAGAGGATGCTGAATGCTCCGAGGTCAGACCCAGGAAGGTGGAAGTTGTGTGAGCTTCTTGCCCTGGAGACAGTCTGCTCACAGAAAGGAGACTTCCCCAGAGTTCTGATTGGCTTCGTAGGGAGCAGTTCCAGAGCATCGCCCGGGGACTCCATGACAGAAGGGTCTTCCTGTCTCTGCGCAACGCATATCGTCCTGGATCGCAGACTGCATTCGCACGTGCTGTAAGTTGGCCATGGTCCCAGCCCCAGCAATTACAGCCCATTCAACCAGAGCACAGGCGTCTTCGTCAGCCTTTCTGGCTCAAGTCCCTATACAGGAGATCTGTAAATCAGCCACCTGGTCTTCAGTGCACTCGTTTACAGCCCATTATGCTGTTAACCAACAGGCTAGAGATGATGCGGCAGTCGGCAGAGCTGTTCTTCAATCAATGGTTCCATGACTCCTACTGTCGTCCAATGGTAAGCTTGGAAATCACCTAATTGGAATGGACATGAACAATCACTTGAAAAAGAAAAGATGATTACCTACTTCTCGTAACTGTTGTTCTTCAAGATGTGTTGTTCACGTCCATTACAATACCCACCCCCCTTCCACTCTGTCGGAGTCAACGGCAAGAAGGAACTGAAGTGGGGGGTCAGGCCGGCAGGGTAATATATACACCGCCATGAGGACGCCACTCTAGGGCGGGAGCTGCTAAGGGAAGAAGTTTCTGACATCCATGCACCCGGTGCACTCGCACCTAATTGTAATGGACGCGAACTACACATCTCGAAGAAAAACTGTTACGAGAGGTAGGTAACCAACTTTTCCATAAGATTATCCAGTTCACCTCCTACACCCAATATGGGCGGAGCCAGCTCTGCATCACCCCCCACAGACTCACTTTGGCACAGGGGGCATTCTGTGGGGGTAGAGGAGCAGAAGCTATTGCTGGGATGCCACTTAACCCCCAGCAATTCTCTGCTGCTGGAATGTCCCTGGAGGCTATTGGAGACACAAGACGGGGGAGGGAATCCCTTTTATTGGGCCAACTTCTGCTGGTGGAAGAGACAAGCTTTGGAGCTCCCACAGAGCTCTTCTTCAGGTCTGGGAGGCTGTGGAAGGTGGGGAGTGGAGGAGGACGCACGACTTAAGGCTGTGTTTGGGCTGTTCTAACCTATTCCTGGATTGATCTGCCACTTGCCAGACCCAGCACAGAGATGGGGCAAAACCTCCCCAGTTGGTCCTTGCCCCAAAAAGGACTGTCCACAATGCCTGCCTGCTCCAAGGCATCACCTCACCTCTGAGACTCTCCTCCTGTGCTCCCAACAGAACAAAGGGAGGCAGCTACTAGATCCCAGTTCTCCTCCGCTGAGGAGCAGGTGGCTGAGCTCACAGCTCCACTCCAGCCCCATTGTAACCGTTCAGCCTTGGGGTCAGACCTGCCATTCTGGGACATGAGCATGGAGCCTATCGGAGCCAGCACGGAGCTGAGCTATTGCACCTGCTCTCGTGGTTCATCTTGCCCTTTCGTTCTCCTGATCTTTCTCTCCCAAGCCCTTGCCTCTGCAAGAGCAGGTATTTTATCACCTCTCTGGTTGCTGGTTTGGCCATTGTGGCTTTGTCTAGACTGGGACTTAACCGGGGGGTTATTAGGTCACGTTCATTAGATCAGGCTAGCTAACATGATCTGTCTTAACCCAGACAAAGCCTGTATGTTGTTGGATCTCCAAAGAGGACTTCAGAGGAGCCTCTTAAACCTTCTGTCTAGCCTTTGTCATGATGGACACTTGCTCTTGTGAGTACTTTCATGCTCAAAACCTCCTGTTATAATGCTGTGCTCAAAACTCTGTCATGGTAATTGTTCTGCGCAGACACCTCTGCTGTTTTCAATGCTTTGCTCTGGGCAGCCTTGGTTTTGCTCACTGATGTTAGATGTTTTTTTCATCTAAGACCTCATCTGGAATACTGTGTCCAGCTCTGGGCCCCACATCTTAGGAAAGCGGGGGACATTGGAGAAAGTCCAGAAGAGAGCAGCAAAAATGATGAAAGGTCTAGAAAACACAACCTATGAGGAAAGATTGGAAAAAGTTGGGTTTGTGTAATCTGGAGAAGAGAAGACCGAGGAGAGACATAGTCTTCAAGTCTGTAAAAGGTTGCTCTGAAGAGGAGAACGATAAATTGTTCTCCTCATCCACTGAGGATAGGGCTTAAATTGCAGCAAGGGAAGTTTAGGTTGGACATTAGGAAAAAGTTCCTAACTGTCAGGGTAGTTAAGCACTGAAACAAACTACCTAAGAAGGTTGTGGAATCTCCATCACTGGAGGTTTTGAAGAGCTGGTTGGACAAACACCTGTCAGAGATGGTCTAGATAATTGGCCCTGCCTTGGTGCAGGGGACTAAACTAGATGTCCACTCGAGGGCCCTTCCAGGCCTACGTGTCTGTGGTGACAGCCCCGTTGACTAAATGGCATGAATTCCTTGCTGTGTGGTGCATTCTGTGGAGTCTGCACCATGGCTTGGAACCCATAGGGCTCCAAAAAAAGACACATCCCCTGTCTGAACACCTGGAGCAAGCTTTGTGAGTTTGGGTGTTTTTGGAGGGTTTCTTTGTTTTGGGGACTAGATAGTCTTTACCGACAGAACTGTTTGGGCTCAGGTTGGGAGGTAGTTAACGGCACAGCCCCTAGTGTGGATGCAGTAGCTAGTCTAGTTTATTGCTATGTGCGTCTCAATGCCAGAGTAACTGCACCTGCACTAGGGGCTTGTACCAGCATCACTATGTATCTGCTCCTAACCCACTAGAGTTGATATGGTACTGTGTACATGTGTGTATGTCCCAGCCTGAAAACAACTACCTTATTAAAACCCAAAATTACCATAGAAAATTCAAAACATGCCAAATTTGATAATTTTCAAATACTTCATTCAAAAAAGTATCCCAGAGGGATCAGAAGGAGATAGTTAAAAGGAAGGGCCTGAGGCAGGGTTAGCCACAGAGCTGCCATCAGAGCCTGCAACATACTGTCTAGATGTACTGAGCATTCACGCAAATGGGGATTGCGGTGGCCTGCCTGCCCCAGGGTGGAGTTTGGCCCCTGAAAACCTGAACAGAGGTGAGTGCTGATCTTTTACAGTGAAAGACAAGTGCACACAAAGAACCCAATCTACGATCCTTTCCCCTGGCCAAAGCAACCCTCTGGCCTTGTCTGTGCAAAACCTGGAACTAAAATGACTGGGGCTTTGTCTTCACTGCAGACAAGGTGTGTGTTTAAGGTGGAGTTACTTAGTGGAGAAAAGGCACAGATGGGTTTTATCTCAGCAGAGCTAGTCGAGGTCAATGTTTTACTAACCAGTTTATTTAATGGTCCTTGCCCCCTCCCAGCCAGACTTGTACATAACCTGATCTCTACAAATGAGGACACCACTGCAGCTTTGTGTGTGTGGGGGGAAGGGTGTAATTTATTTTTTAATGCATAAAAATACAGAAGCCAAAGTGGATTTGTTCAAGAGACACTGGCAAGAGGGTCAGAACACACAACAGTCCTCAAGGAATCAATTCTGAAGCACTTAGAGGAGAGGAAAGTGATCAGGAACAGTCAGCATGGATTCACCAAGGGCAAGTCATGCCTGACTAATCTAATTGCCTTCTATGACGAGATAACTGGCTCTGTGGATGAGGGGAAAGCAATGGACGTGTTGTTCCTTGACTTTAGCAAAGCTTTTGACATGGTCTTCCACAGTATTCTTGCCAGTAAGTTAAAGAAGTATGGGCTGAATGAATGGACAATAAGGTGGATAGAAAGCTGGCTAGATTGTCGGGCTCAACAGGTAGTGATCAATGGCTCCATGTCTAGTTGGCAGCCGGTATCAAGTGGAGTGCCCCAAGGGTCGGTCCTGGGGCCGGTTTTGTTCAATATCTTCATTAATGATCTGGATGATGGAATGGATTGCACCCTCAGCAAGTTTGCAGATGACACTAAACTGGGAGGAGAGGTAGATACGCTGGAGGGTAGGGATAGGATACAGAGGGCCCTAAACAAATTCGAGGATTGGGCCAAAAGAAATCTGATGAGGTTCAACAAGGACAAGTGCAGAGTCTTAGGATGGAAGAATCCCATGCACCGCTACAGACTAGGGACTGAATGGCTCGGCAGCAGTTCTGCAGAAAAGGACCTAGGGGTTACAGTGGACAAGAAGCTGGATATGAGTCAACAGTGTGCCCTTGTTGCCAAGAATGCCAATGGCCTTTTGGGCTGTATAAGTAGGGGCATTGTCAGCAGATTGAGGGAAGTGATTATTCCCCTCTATTTGACATTGGTGAGGCCTCATCTGGAGTACTGTGTCCAGTTTTGGGCCCCACACTACAAGAAGGATGTGGAAAAGTTGGAAAGCGTCCAGCGGCAGGCAAGAAAAATGATTAGGGGACTGGAACACCTGACTTATGAGGAAAGGCTGAGGGAACTGGGTTTGTTTAGTCTGCGGAAGAGAAGAATGAGGGGGGATTTGATAGCTGCTTTCAACTACCTGAAAGGGGGTTCCAAAGAGGATGGATCTAGACTGTTCTCAGTGGTACCAGATGACAGAACAAGGAATAATGGTCTTAAGTTGCAGTGGGGGAGGTTTAGGTTGGATATTAGGAAAAACTTTTTCACTAGGAGGGTGGTGAAACACTGGAATGCGTTACCTAGGGAGGTGGTGGAATCTCCTTCCTTAGAGGTTTTTAAGGTCAGGCTTGACAAAGCCCTGGCTGGGATGAGTTAGTTGGGGATTGGTCCTGCTTTGAGCAGGAGGTTGGACCAGATGACCTCCTGAGGTCCCTTCCAACCCTGAGATTCTGTGATTCTATGAACTATAATTAAACTCGATTTGCAAGTGTGTTTCAAAGGCTGGGCACATCAGGAGGTGCTGCTTGTCTGAAGAACTTTCTAAACGTTCTCACTTCTGTTCAGAAGCTGGGAATGGGTGACAGGGGATGGATCACTTGATGATTACCTGTTCTGTTCATTCCCTCTGGGGCACCTGGCATTGACCACTGTCAGAAGACTGGATATTGGGCTAGATGGACCTTTAGTCTGACCCAGTATGGCCGTTCTTATGTACATAGTCAGAGGTCTTTGTGTGGTGAGAGATCCTTCCGCCCAACCATCAGCAGCTGGTTTGGGGACAGAGGGAGAGCAAGCGTGTGTGTGTGTGTGTGTGTGTGTGTGTGTGTGTGTGCTCACACTCCAACCACATACCTCCTTCCCAGCTCAGCTTCCCATTTACCTAAGAGCTAATGATATTTCCCACTGCGGTTGTGAAGTGATTTGAAATCTCTGGATGAAAACCCCTCTCTGTAGTAGTGGTGAGTATTGTTGTTAACATGCCTGCTGATCCTCGCTGTTGAACCTGTATGTGTACACAGCATGATTAAACTCCTTGTCCCAATACCCATGTGGATTTGCTGGGCTTCCTACCTGCCTGCATTGTCCAAAGGAATGTCTTTCCCTGATTCCAGCAGGGTAGCTATGGGCACCAGAGCCAGCCTTGGCCCTGCCCCGTTAAATCAACAGTCCCACCCCTACCGTTGGGTGCTCTGATATGAGGCACACTGGCTGGCATGTGGAAGTGTTTGGCTTATGTGACTGACTCAGCACCGCACTCCCCAGCATGGATCTCTAGATTAACTGCAGGGGGGTAGTGGATCTGGGTTTACTCTGGTCTATAGGCTCATTTTCGCTACACCTCTGCTCTCGGCTGTGCCCAGGCACAGGGAAGGCTGCAGCCTCCCCCTGAGCATGGTGCTTGGCAGGCAGCTCTGTAATCCTCCGCCCCCTCTCTCTGCTCCTCTGATTAGATTAATGGTGTCACCAGCGAGAATATGTCTCTGGCTGACACCCGCAGGCTGATTGAAAGGTCAGAGGGGACGCTGAGGCTGCTCGTGTTCCGGGACAACCGGCAGTTCCTGGTCAACATCCCCCAAGTGAGGGACAGCGATAGCAACAGCTCACAGCTGGACGGTGAGCGGAGTCATGAGGGCCCCGGGGAGCCTCCAGGTGGAAGGAGCCAGGACACACGTGTTCTCTGGCTGACTTGGGTACAGGCGACCTGGCAGTGCTGTATTCAGTGCTGGGGAGGGGGGAGAACACACCAGGACAGTAACGAGTATCTAGTTGCTGTCTGAATTCAAAGGTCACGGTGACCTAATTGCCATGGTGCTCAGCCATTTGGAAGGTCGTTGGCCCCAAGCAAGAGACCCAGATGGCTGTTGGACTTTGAAGGGTAATTACTGTTTGGGAGCCTCTGCAAAAGGCAGAGTCCTCCAGTGACACAGCCTATGCAGTGTGCTCGGTGCCCGCCAGTCCGGCGAGGGCTGGGTTTGTGCCAGATCTACTCCTCGAGTAGCTGCAGCTATCCTGGGCAAGCTGGAGGGAGAAGCCAGGCGCTGCCACTGGGCGTCTGGGGAAGTCAGCAGTGGAGCCGCACGTGGCAGACTCGCTGGTGTTCTCCAGCGAATGGCAGGGCTGTGGGCTCTGAGTGCTTGGTCTGTTGCTTCCGATCTGTTGTTGTCTCACTGCATGAGATGGCAAGAGTCCTCCACTCCTTCCTCAGACCCCGATCACCCAGTGGGTCATGCGCCCTGTCACTGCCATAGAGCTGAGGAGGGAAATGAACCTCTGCCCTGGCGTGCCTGGCTCTAGCGTGTGAGCGGCTGTTGCACTGTTTTATCTCCCCCCTTTGTGCTCTAGACATCTCCGACATTGGCTCCGAACTGTCCCACCCGCCCCCAGCACAGAGCCCCCAGCGGGCCCCAGAGGCCTCCAGGACGAACTTGCTATCGTAAGCCACTTCCTCTTCCCCCTCAATCCTTCGAGTCATCAGACCCTCGCTCTGCCACTCTTGGTGGAGGGGCTGCTCCCCTTCTGCTCCGGCTGTGTTCCCCAGCAGCCAGCTTGTCCTGAGACACCATCAGACCCGAGAGACAGCCCCGGTTTGGGTGTGGATCAACACTGCTCAGACGCTGATTGGCTCGGTGGCTGCTCTCTGCCTGTCCCCTCTGTAACATGGATTAACGCTGATGTATGAGTCCTCGCAGGGCCCAGGAGCCAGAGCCGAGTGGTGCCGTCAGTAAGGTTATGTGGAGCTGGGCAATGAGTTTAGTTTAAAGGTGACCTTCCCATCTTGGACCTGCACCGCAAACCTTGTCCGGTTTTCTAGGTAATGTTCCCTCTCCAGCTGGAGCAGCCTAAGTGGAGTTCCCGGGGAGTCTGTCAGTTGGGTCCCATCATGTAACTGTCGGGAGCCTCTGACTTCATGGCTCCAGAGAACGGCAGCACGGGGCCATCCAGGGGGAAACCTACAGTCCAAGCAATGATTACACTGCTTGGCAGTCACTGGTCTCTACCCTGCCAGGACAGCCCCTGGGGATGGTGCCTCTCTAAGGGCTCCTTGGTGGATGAGGGAGGGGCTGGAGCAGGTGCCTCTGTGTGGGCTCAGGGAGCAGAGCGAGGCAGGTGATGACACTTGGGAGGAGATGGCAGGAGCGGCATGGGCATCTCCCTGCCTGATCCAGCTGGCAGCTGGTCTGTGGCTTGTCTGAGAGGAGACTGGGTGATGTGAGCCATCGGAGCTCTCCCAGTGCAGAGCCGAGCAGGGCCTGTGCCCCAGAGAACAGCCCTTCCTGGCAGAGTGGGCTGCCTGCTGGTGAAGAGCCAGGCCCTACTGCATAGACTGCACGTATCTTGGCGCAGGAGTGTGTGCACATGCAGTGTGCAATGTGCTCGCAGTGTGTGCAGTGCCCAGTACAACGGGGCCCTAACCCCACAAGCACTGCAGGCAGCCCAGCTGCAGCATGCTGCTCCGGCTGGCATCACCACTGAGCATCTCAAGTCCCCTTAGCTCTGTTCCCCCCGCCTCCCATGCACTTGCTATGGCGTGAAGGGGAGCTCCAGGAGCAGGGAAGAACCAGGCAGCCCAAAGAGTGTGAGTCCCGGGATGTTCCCATGCCTTCAGCCTAGCTCTCTCAGGCAAGGGTCTGCTGCTTTTTGGAGCTGTGAGAAAGGGCTCTCTGAATGGGACCAGGGCCTCCTTCCCTGTCCCACAAACGGAGGAGCAGCAGCAGTCCTGCTTAACTCTCATCATCTCTTTTTGCTCTAGGGAGGGGAGACAGCTCAGCAGGGAGCCAGCAGTCGCAGTACAGAACGATGCTCCTCTCCCAGGTGAGTCCTGGCTATTGGGTCTCCTCCGGGCGAGGCAAGGAGCCTCGAGGCTAAGTCCAGCCTGCCCTGCTCTTGAAACTGGGCCTGCACAGCCTCTCCTCTGCAGGCTGCTGGTTCATGCCCTGCCCAGCAGGATCGTGACCGACTGCATATTGGGAATGGGCTGAGGTATCAAGAATCAGGAGCAATGGTCGCAATGCGGGAGGTCTAGGTTGGATATTAGGAAACGCTATTTCACTAGGAGGGTGGTGAAGCACTGGAATGGGTTCCCTAGGGAGGTGGTGGAATCTCCATCCTTAGAGGTTTCTAAGGCCCGGCTTGACAAAGCCCTGGCTGGGATGATTTAGTTGTGGTTGGTCCAGCTTTGAGCAGGGATACCTCCTGAGGTCCCTTCCAACCCTGAGATTCTCTGATTCTATGATCTGGTTCCTGGCACTCAGGTGTCTTCATGGCAGGAACCACCAGTGTGGTTAGGAGTCACTGGAAGTCTGGCTGTCCAGCTAAGCAGAGGGGCCAGGACTGAATGGGGCCCTGGAAACTGATCTCCTCGCTTGTCTGGAGAGGAGGCCTCTCCAGGGCACGGGCAAAGATACTTTGGGGGGAGTGGGGGCGGGTGGCAGCTGGGGGGGGGGGAACCTACCCAACCGCTCTCTGTTCTGTGGTGAAGCAGAGGCCATCAGTCTCCGAGGCTGTCGGTAGGGGCCGTTCACCAGCACTGACTTCCCAGACTGGAGGCCAGGCTGATGATCCTGGCTCTGAACAGACGCCGTGGACCGAGCTCCCAGCTGGGCTGGGCAAGCTGCTGTGTTCTGGCAGCTGCCTGGTGTAGGCTCGGGCACCCTGATGGCCCGCATGCATCTCTCCCCTGCAGCGTCCTGTGCTCTCGAGCCCCTGCAGAAGGGCGCGCTGCTCTCTGGCGGTGCTGCCTGCCACTCTGAGGGCAGCAGCATGGACATCCCCATCTTCATCAGCCATCTCTGGAGCACTGGGCCACACACCATACTCAGACAGTAAATGGGCTCTTTGCTCTTGAGAAGCTCCTAATACTCCCTGTTTCCAACCCCCCTGCCCCAGCCAAGTCCCTGCAGCCCTCAAAGCAGCTTGAATGTCCAGGGCTGCTCCACCTTACCGCACCCTCTCCCATTGCAGATCCCCAAGAACCTGCTGAGGAGAATGCCTACAGCATCTCCTATGGCCACCCTGCAGCCAGAGCCAGCGAGGAGGATGGGTAAGCTGCTGCCATGTGCTGGTAACCTGGAGACCCCCTGGCTAGCTGGGGAAGGAGCCGTGTCTAGGTGCGGGTATTGCGGAGGTCATGGGGCTGTGCAGACAGAACAGGGCCCTGCCCAGACACAGCACAGTCCTGGCGACAGCCTGCGGAGAAGCCACACAGCAGTGGGCTGTCGGGGGGGGGGGGGCAATGGGAATGGCCAGGGGAAATAGCTGGGCTTTAAGAAGAGCTCTGAAGCCAAAGGGGAGGGCTCTCAACACGGAGTGAGCTCATGGGGCTCAATGGAGCTAGCTCGGAGCGGGGCAGGTAGGAGGAGCTAAGGGCAACCTTAGGCTCTTGTTTGTGGTGGTTAAGTGCCCTTGAGCTCTCCCATGCTGGCTGTGGATGATGAGCTGCTGGAACCCGTCTGCCCTGACGGCAGCGCTGACTCTGCTGCTCCAAGCTCACACTGCGGTTCTTCCTGGTTGCAGGTACAGCCCGGACGCCAAGATCGTGCGGTTTGTGAAGGCCAAGAGCATCGGGCTACGGCTGGCTGGTGGCAATGACGTGGGCATCTTTGTGGCAGGTGTGCAGGAGGGGAGCCCCGCGGACAGCCAGGGGATCAAAGAGGGGGACCAAGTTCTGCAGGTACCACCGCAAATAAGGGGGAGCGTCTGGAATGAAAGTGCTGCTGTGTCACCGACCCTCCCTGCGCAAAGCGGGGGTCACAGAATCACAGGATATCTGGGTTGGAAGGGACCTCAGGAGGTCATTTAGTCCAGCCCCCTGCTCAAAGCAGGACCAACCTCCTGTTTTTGCCCCAGATACCTAAATGGCCCCCTCAAGGATTGAACTCACAACCTTGGGTTTAGCAGGCCAATGCTCAAACCACTGAGCTATCCCTCCCCCACAGGTCCTTGTCCAGTGTGGCTCTTACTGTTATTGGGAAGTAGCTGAGCCCAGGAAGTGCAGGGGAGCCCAAAATCTTGGGATTGTTTCCTGGCTCAGCTCTCTATGGGTTGGGACATCCCAAGCTCTCACTTTGTTATATGATGTGACCGTCTCTAGCCTCCCAAACCCCTCGCTCCCAGTAGCCCTGTGTGGAGAGTCACCCACAAATGGAGTGCCAGGAGCGACCCTGCTGGAAGCTAATCCTGGGAGAGAACATGGGAAATGCTTCTCCCAACCTCCAGTCCAGTCCCCTCCTTCCAGCCTGCCCCAGCCAGGAGCGTGCTTCTCCTGGCTGTGAGCACTTCCAGGTGCTCGCCCAGGAGCTGTCACACCCTCTGGCAGTCCAACATTGAGAAAGTGCCACCTGCTGCATGTCCAGAATACGCAGAGCACGTCTGTGCTCTTCCCCAGGCATCCAGGCCCCCTGCTGTCCTTGAAGAGTCCCCGTGTTAATGTGCAATGGCCACCATCTCAGCTGGCAGCCCAGGGATTGAACCGGGGAGCTCCCGGAGCTAAAACCACAAACCACTGCAACTGGAGCGATGGAGCCTTGGCCCTGTAACGGCTCAGCCTCTGTGGGTTGGCCTAGGGGGAGACCCACAACACAGTCACCTGTAGGCTATATACACAGACTACATAGCCCCCCCACATCTCCCTCTGAACCTGCTTGTGCAGTCAGTGTGACTGACAGGGAAACATAAGCACCAAGGTCATGGAGCTGGGAATAGCATCCAGGAGCCCTGACTCTGGGCCTCGGCTCCAGCCATTAGCCCTGCACTAGCCTGGCTTGTACAGCCCAGCCCTGCCGTGCCTGAGTGCTGTCACCACAGCCTCATGTGGCCTTCCCGTGCAGGCCCTTCCCCTTGGCATGTGCTGCTCCCACCCAGGAATGGACAGGGGACGCCGGCGCTAAGGCCCTTTTATCTCTGGCAGGTGAACGATACCAGCTTCCAGAGCCTGACCCGTGAGGACGCCGTGCAGTACCTGCTGTCCCTGCCACAGGGCGAGGAGGTCGTTCTACTGACCCAGCGCAAGCAGGACAGTAAGTGACCAACTGGCCTCCAGTCTGCAGCTGCAGGGTTGCTGGGGCTTGTGTGTTAAGGTCCCACTCCAGGCTCTGGCTAGTCCTTGCCTGTGACTGAGCTGCCAATGTGCACCCGCATCTGTCCCTTGGGAGCCCAGTGTGACTCTGCCCACGTGTGTTTCCTCCTCTTTCCCCTGGGAAGTTGGGCAGGAGACAAGACCAGCCTGGGACTTCCCAGAACTCTGGCTCCCCTAGAGTGCCCAGGATCCCAGCTGTGCTGGACGGGCCCAGACACATACCCTGTTGGACTGAGCACAGGTGGGTGGGAGAGTTAACCCAGACCTCGACCGCATCCCAGAGAAATCCTCCAGTGCTGCAATACCTGCTCCAAACGCTACTCTGTGAGCCACCATGCCAGGGATGCTACGTCAATGCCAGCCTCCAGTGCAGATGGGCTGCACCAGTGTCAGACAGGGCTGGCATCAGTGAGCTAAATGGCATCTGTGTGACACCAGAACAGCCATCTGAACCCATGGGCAGGGCTGGTGTAGCTACACTCACACACTTATGCCGGTAGGGAGACCCAAAGGAAAGCCACATGTCCCTATGGCAAATCACTGTTGTCTTGGGTTGAACCAGGCCTGGGTTATAGTCTGGGCTCTTGGTGCCTGATCTCTCTAAGGGGTCCCACTCCCCCATCTACTCCGTACCTTTTCAGGGTGGAGCTGGCCGAGCTCCCAACCAGAGCTGCCTCCTGCTTCGTCCGGCCACTTGCTTTTGTTCCCAACGTGACACACGTTGGGGTTGCTGCCCTGCACGCTCCTGCTCCCTGACCTTCATTCATGGGGGGGTAATCCATCCTGCCCAATGCTCTGGCCTGGGCTCTGCCCATCTCCTTGGATGCTGAGCTCACACTCCCAGAGTTTTCATGGTTGCGAGGGGGTTCACCTTCCTTCCAGCTCGGTTGTGTTGCTGATGGCTCCTGTTTTTCATGAGCCACGCTGGGGGACTCTGTTCCCTCTACGCAGACAGTCCCTGGTTCTCTGCAGGGGTTGTGAGACCTGGGCAGTAAAAGGTGCTGCACAAATGCAGCCGACCCGTCTCTCCTGCATTTTCCCTGTGTGCTGGCCCCCAAATGCCCCCTCCTCTTTGGCCGCCTCTCCCTGACAGGCCCTGTCTTGGCCTTGCCCAGTCTACAGGAAGATGGTCAAGTCCAATGTGAGGGACTCGTTCCACATCCGCACGCACTTCGACTTGGAGAAGGACTCTCCCTCCGGGCTGAGCTTCACACGGGGCGAGGTCTTCCATGTTCTGGACACCATGTACCGTGGCAAGCTGGGCAGCTGGCTGGCCGTGCGCATGGGCAGGGACCTGCAAGAACTGGACAAGGGAATCATCCCCAACAGGAGCAGGTAGGGCAGGCCCTGGGGGACAGGGTCCTTGGCACGAGTCTCAGAGCAGGGGCAGTGAGCCCTGGGGCTGAGCAAAGGGCAGCGGAGCTATTAAGGGAGCTGTGGGGGGGGACGTCCTCCAGTGTGGATCACAATAACCTTCCCACCCCAAGGCACCTGCAGCTGGGAGCCCTGAGGGTGTTTACTCAGGGCCCATGATGCTCTCATGGCGGGAAGTCATCAATCTAGCTTTCTGCCCTGGGCAGCCAGGGCTTGGGCCTGTGGCTGCTATGGGACCAAGAACCTGCAGCCCCACATATGCTGTCCTGGGCTGCTCTGCCCCAGACCCATGCCAGCCTCCCACCCTACCACGGAGGGAGGCCCGTGCTTTTCTGGGGCAGAGAGAGGAAGCTCTGTCCCTGAATGGCCTTGTTCTTGTTGGAGGAAGCATGGTCCAGTGGTAGCCCTGGGAATCTTGGCTCTGACACAAAGTGGCCATGTGTCCTGAGAGCAAGTCATGTTCCAGGTCTCTGCCCCAGTTTACCCATCTGTGAAATGGGGACAATGGTTTCTTCCTGGGAGGCAGTGGGGGTTGTTTGCAGGGCAGCCTGATACCCTAGGATTGAAGGGGCTGTGGCACAGCATCCTCCTGCCATGCCTGCAAGGTTAGATAGGGCAGGACTCGCGCCCTAGCACTGCTGGGCCATTGCTCAGGAAGGGAATTGGAGGCCTGTTGTGCAGATGTGGAAATCCAGTGACCCAGACCGTGTGCCCTGCAAGGAAATGCACCCTGGGTCTCGCTGCATGGGGCTGTGCCGCTTAGACCTTCTCTCTGCCCCGGCACATAGCTCCTGGGATGGTCTGTGTAACGATACTGAGCGCTCGCAGTGTCTGCTGCTTGCCAGCCCCTCCCACCGGCAAAGGGGGGCACCGAGGGAGGAGGTGAGTTGGTATCGGCCCCTGGAGGGGATCCCAGGCACCCTGGTTTGCAGTGCTGGTTCGCGGTGCTCACCAGCCCTGGACCGTGGGACAGACTGGTTGTGCCGGAGCAGGGACAGTCAGGCGGTTGGTTCGGGGGTGCCCCGAGATGCTTTGGGGCTCTCGATGCTGACACTGCCTCACCTCTGGTGCAGGGCTGAGCAGTTTGCCAGCTTGGAGTCCGTCCTGAAGGCCACCGCCGTTGCCAGCTCCTCCGGGGCCCGGGCCGAGTTCTGGAAGCTGCGGGGCCTGCGGGGGGCCAAGAAGAACCTGCGGAAGAGCCGTGAGGACCTGTCGGCTCTCACCAAGCAAGGCCACTATCCACCCTACGAGAGGGTGGTGCTGCGGGAAGGTGGGCATGGCTGCCAGCCTGGGGCTGTCCCAGGGGAGCGGTGCTGGGGGGCTGATCCTTCAGGCCTGGGGGAGGGAACGATTGTCCTGGCTGGAGGAGGCTGGCTGCTGCTGGCCTGTCCATGTGAGGGGAGCCCTGCACTTCCTTCCTGTTGGCCCACTGGGCTGGGCTGTCCCCTGGGAGGTGTTGCCCCAGGCTCTGCCCATGCATGGGCAGCTGCTTTGCATGCCTGTTCTCTGATGAGATGGGGAGGTCCCCTGCCTGGAGACCACTTGGGGCCAGCTCCTCAGCGTGTCTTGCCCTTTGTATCTTCATGGGAGCTGCCAACCATCGGCCAGATAAACACCCCTCCTTGTGGAGGCTGGGAAGCTTCCTCAAAAGCCAAGCTGAGCTGCCTGACTCTGGGCCTAAGGATGAGGCTGATGATTCTTCCTCCCCTTGGCTACCCAAGGGCCAGTCGCTCGCCCCTCGGGAGTTCCAGACTCGGCCCCTGGCCCCTCCCACAGGCTGTGAGGCCTGGGATCCGAGGCAGGGATCAGTAGAAGCAGCAGTGGTGCACAAGCTTTGTGCAGCCGGCAGCGGGGAGCACGCTGGGCTGCGGCCCTGACCCTGTAGGTTGGCTAGGATGCTGCAGCCGACAGCCTGAGGCCTCTGGCGTATCTGATCCTGCCGCTCGCAGCCATCCCCTGGGCCCATCTATGCCCAGCCTGGGAGGCAGAGTGCCCGTCCCCCCATGTTACAGGTCACGGTGGCACAGGGGCGGGGGGCCTGCCCGAGCCTGCAGCGTTTCAGTGGCGGAGATGGGGTCAGACCTTGTGTTTTCATGTGGTGCCCGGCTCACTGAACTCCTCTCTTCTCCCCGCAGCCAGCTTCAAACGGCCAGTCGTGATGCTGGGGCCCATCTCTGACATAGCCATGGAGAAGCTGAGTGCAGAGCTGCCTGACGAGTTTGAAATCGCCCGTAAGTGCAGCTGGGAGCGTCCGACGGGCCCTGTTCTGGCTGGGGTCCTGTCCTGGGATACTATGTGTGGATTGCAGGGCTCCTGTGCACGGCCAGCGTAAGGAGGGGGTACTCTGGGCAAGAGCTGGCGGACCCACATGGCCTGCTGAAGTGTTCTCTCTCAGGCACCCAGCCATGGCTAATGCTGAGAGCCTCTGCAGCCCAGGGGCCCTTTCAGGGATGTGGCCCTGATCCCAGCTGCTTTCTTATCCTGGGCCTCCACATTTCCCATGCGCAGTGTGTGTCTCTGCCTGTCTGTCGCTTCCGCCCCCCATGTGCCAGCTGCTTTGCAACATCATCTGCCCAGACTGCTGATGGCTTCCTCCTGAGCTAGACAGATCAGGAGCCTTCTCTGCATCCCCCCCGTCTGTGCACACCCTCTGCAATGCCCTGGGGCCCCTCTCCGCCCCTCCCCCCATCTGTGAACACCCCCTGTGATGCCCTGTGCCCTGCCCCCCTGTTCGTGCACACCCCCTGCAATGCCCTGGCGCCCCTCGTGCCATTTCCCACCACGCCAAACAGCTGGACTGAGGAGCTCTCCTGGGATCAGTAGCAGCACAGCTGGGCCAGGGACACTTGGGGACAATCAGAGGGTCCGGCTTAGAGACGCTCTCACCGTCTGCCATGCTGGGTTGTGTTTGTTCCCCAGAGAGCGTGGCCCGCGACGGGGCATCATCCAAGGTCATCAAACTGGACTCGGTGCGACAGATCGCTGAGAAGGTGAGGCCCCCGCGGGGCCAGGGTTAGCGAGGGCTACTCTGCCCTCCCCGAGCCTCTTCCAGCCAGGGCCGCTGAGCCCGCCCACGCTGGCTGCCTGCTGGGAAGCATGTGTTACCCCAGGCCACAGGGCCTCTTGCCTGAGTGAGTGCAGAGCTAAGAATCCAACCCCAATGCCCTGACTCCTGCCGTGTCTGCCCGCTGCTCGGGAAGTGGAGGGCGAGGCCGGGCAGTGGGGATCCCCCTTCTAAGGGGGCGGGGGCCCAGAGAGCTGTATTCCAATGCTTGTGGCAGTGGACGGCCCAGCCCCTCCCGGCTGGTGTTCTGAGGCAGGGGAACCAGGCGGTAGGTTTCCCTTCCCGCCCCCAGGACCCTCACCCAGCCCCTCTCCTGCCCCGCAGGACAAGCATGCGCTGCTGGACATCACGCCCTCAGCGGTGGAGCAGCTTAACTACATGCAGTACTACCCAGTGGTGGTGTTCTGTGAACCCGACAGCCGGCAGGGCATCAAGGCCATGCGCCAGTGGCTTGCCCCCAACTCCAAGAAGAGCTCCCGCCGCCTCTACGCGCAGGCCGTCAAGATGAAGAAGAACTACAGCTACCTCTTCACGGCCGCCATCAGCCTCGGCGGAAGCACCAACACCTGGTACCAGAGCCTCAAGGAGATCATCCGCACCCAGCAGGCCCGGCCTATCTGGACAGCGGAGGAGCAGGTACCCAGAGAGGCCTTCTCGCTCCTCCAGGCCCCCGTGTTTCTCAGATCCCTCCTGCCTGCCCTGACTGAAATGGGGCATCCCCTGGGGGTGGCCCGCTGCCCCATTGAACTGCCAGGGAGCTGGGATTGGAGTCCGCCTGCCAGCCCTGGCTAATTCCCTGCGTCAGACAGCTCTGATCCCAAGTGCCCAGGCCAGCTGGGGCAGCCCCCTGTGCACTGGGGGGATAGTGCCTCAGACCTACATGGAGGGGCTCCCATGGCACCCTGCTCCTCTGCAAGGCAGCTGAGATACAGGGCCTGAGGGAGACTGATACCTGTGCGCCAGCGCCATGGAGCCAGTGCAGACGCCCACCTCGGGCAGCACCATGGGTCACTGCGGGCCCCGTTGGGCCTGTTGCCAGGTGACCCCCATCTCCTCTCCCTGCAGGTGGATGCCTCCCCAGAGGAGGGTCTGGACCTGCTGAACCAGCAGCGCTCCACTAGCACAGGGGACCTCACCTGCGATAGCCGCGCCAACAGCGACTACGAGGACACGGATGGCGAGGGGGGGGCCTACATGGACAACGAGCTGGAGGATGACTATGCCCAGACAGCCCTGGCCCGGTCCTCTGAGCCGGTGGAGCCGGGCGAGCCCCACAACCCAGATGAGCATGCGGCGGTGTCTCTGGCCTATGCCGCCTCAGGGGTGAGCAGAGCAGCACGGGCAGGGCACCAGGGGGTGCAGGGGTCCGACGTTGCCCTGGCTGGTGGCTTCTGAGGAAGGGGACGGGAGGTCTCTGCCCTGGTCGCAGAGGGCAGCGCTAACCCCCATCAGAATGGGCACCAAGGGGTCCCATTGTGAGCAGCCTCAGCAGCGCCAGGGCAGCTGAACTCCCCTCTTCAAAGCCCAGGGTGGGCAGGGGAGCCTGGCCCAGCTCTGGCTGTGAGGTGCCCGTTCCAGGGGTAGGTGGGGGCACTCTCCCTGGGGCAGGCAGCCGGGCTGGTGGGCTTGAGGGCTGGTGCTGCCTCTCTGACCGTGGAGCCGACACACAAACACCTCACACGACACACAAAATGGAACACAATACGTCACAAACACGACACACAAGATGGCACACAAAACATCACACACAAGACACACACACACACACACACACACACACACACAAGGAAACACGACACGCACGCACGCACTAGGAAACACGACACACACACCAACACGCAACACGACACTGACACCAACACACACACACACACACTCACAACACGACAGACAGACACGCAACATGACACCAACAAACGCAACACGAAACATGCAACATGACACAGACACACCCGACACCGACATGCAACAGGCAACATGACAGACAAGACAGGAAACACGACACCCACACGCTACATGACACCGACACACGCAACGACACGACAGACACACGCATCACGACACCGACACATGACACCAACATGAAACACGCAACACGATACTGACACACACGAAACCAACACACGACACAAGATGTCACACGATGCGCGCGCGCACACACACACAATAGGAAACACGACACCGACAGACACGCAACACAACACCAAAACACACACGACACGACACCAACACACGAAACACCCACACACACGCAACACAAAACAGACACACGCAACATGAAACATGACACGACACCTCACAGACACAAAATGGCACACAACACACCACACACACACACACACACACACACACACACACACACAACACATCACACACGACACACAATGGCATACAGACACACAAAAATCACTCACGACGCCAACACACACAATAGGAAACACGACACCCACGCACACAACACGACACCGACACCCACACACACAAGCAACACGAAACACGCAACACGACACTGACACACGCAACACAACACCATGACACGACACCAACACACAACAGGCAATGACACCGACACGCAACATGACACCCACCGTGACACCGACACACAACATGAAACACACAACGCGACACGGACATATGCATACACACATGGAACCTGCATCACGACAACGACTCAAAACATTAAACACTACACCGACACACATACACAACACAACACCCACACCCATGCAACACAACACCGACACACACACACAAGCAACAAGAAACACGACACCAACACGACAGACATGCAACATAACACCAACACACACACACACACACAACACGAAAAATGACACCAACATGCAACATGACACAGACACACGACACACAAGATGGCACACAAAACACACCACGACATGTCGCATGATGGCACACAGACACACAAAACACACACAACACCGCCACACACGCACGCAATAGGAAACATCACTGAAACACGAAATGACACCGACACACACACGAAACACAACACCAACATGCAACACAACACCGACAAAACATGACACCGACACACACATGCACCATGAAACACGACACCGACACGAAACATGAAGCTGACACACGACACACAAGACGGCACATAACACAACACGACAGACGTCACATGACACACAAGACCACACACGTGCAATAGGAAACACACCACCGACACACACATGCGACATGCAACACAACACACGCAACACAGACACCGACACAACCAACAACACACGCAACATGACACACACACACAACACAAAACAGGAAACACAAAACACGACACCGACACGCAACACAAAAGACAAACGAAACATGATACCGACACACGAAACACACACATGCAACACGCAACACAAAACAAAACACAACACGATACACGAAACAGGAAACATGAAACCGACACACACAACACTAAACACGACACTAACATGGCACCAACACACGAAACATGCAACACAATATGCGAAACACGAAACCAACACATGCAACACACCAACAAGCAAAATGACACCGACACACACAACACGAAACATGCAACATGACATGACACACGCCACACGCAACACGCTATGAAACAGACACGACACATGCAACACGCAACGTGACACCGTCACACGCAACATGCAACACCGACACATGCAACCAACACAACACTGACACGCCACTGTGACACGCAACACGCATCACATGACACCAACACGACACGCGACATGACACCCACCCGCAACATGACAGACATGCAACATGAAACACACGACACGTGACACGACACCGACACACACACGCAGCACGTGACATGACACCGACACACACACGCAGCACGAAACAGGAAACACAAAAGACACATGAAACCCGATACCGACACGCAACACAAAATGCGAAACATGAAACCGACACATGCAACACGACACTGACATGGACATGCGAAACGAAACACGATACCAAAACCTGACACTGACACATGAAACACACAAATGCGCAACACGAAACAAAACAATACACACAACACGAAACGGGGAACACGAAACTGACACACGCAACACAAAACAGGAAACACGACCACAACACCAACACACGACATCGACACACAAAACATGCAACACAAAATGCGAAACATGAAAACTGCCACATGCAACATGCAACACACCACAGACAAGCAAAACGACAGACACACACAATACGAAACGCACACACAAGACACACACTATACATGAAATGCGAAAAAACACATGCAACACGCAACATGCCACCGACACACGGAACACAAAACATGACACCGACACACATGCAACACTAAACATGACACCGCCACATGACATGACACCGACACACAACATGCATCACAACACTGCCACACCCGCAACACGACACCCACGCAACACGACACCGACACACACACTCACAATGGGACACGCAACATAACACCAACACACACACCCGAAACACGACACCGACACGCAACACGAAACAGGAAACACAAAACGCCACTAACACACGCATCACAACACCGACACACGAAACGTGACACACAACACGAAACATGACACTGACACACACACACACACACACAACACGACACCGACACACGACAGACACACGCAACAGGAAACACGACACTGACACATGCAGCACACAAGACTGCACATAACACAACACGAAAGACAGCACACAACGCACACGACACGTCGCACATGGCACACACAGTACTTTGCGCGTTGCATGTCACACACAAAACGTCGCGCGCACACAGCACGCGGTGCATCACACGTCGCACATCTGGAGCACTCAGCTCTCCAGCCTCTAACCACTTCCTTCTGATTCCAATAGGATGGAGACCAGCAGCCTCCGGGCCAGTGGAGACAGGATTATAGCAGCATCAGGTACCAGCAGCCTCGTCTCTCCTGCCCCAGCAGGCATGATATGAGAAGTGAGGGGGCTGGGGGGTGAATTACGTGCTCGGAGCATCCTTCCTACCAGGACTAGGGTTGCCAACTTTCTACTTGCACAAAACTGAACACCCTTGCCCCACCCCTGCCCCACCCCTCCTCTGAGGCCCCACCCCTTCCCCCAGCTCCAGGTGCAGGCTTCAGGCTGGGACCAGAAATGAGGGGTTCAGGGTGCAGGAGGGGGCTGGGGCAGAGGGTTGGAGTGTGTGGAGCGGTAAGGGCTCCGGCTGGGGCAGGGGATGCGATGCGGGGTGGGGAGGAGAGGGGAGGGAAGGGCAGGGCTCCAGCTGGGGGTGGGGGGCCAGGGATGAGGGACTTGAGGTGCATGAGGGGACTCTGGGCTAGGGCTGAGGGTTTCAGATTGTGGGAGGGGACTCTGGGCTGGGCCAGGGGATTGGGGTACAGAGGGCTCTGGCTGTGGGGTGGGGCTGTGACTGAGGGGTTCGGAGGGTGGGAGGGGAATCAGGGCTGGGGCACAGGGGCGTGAGCTGGTGGTGCAGGCTTTGGGGTGGGGCTGAGGATGAGGGGTTTGGGGTGTAGGAGAGTTCTCTGGGCTGGGACTGAGGGGTTCGGAGGGCGTGAAAGGGATCAGGACTGGGGCAGTGGGTTGGGGTGTGGGAGAGGGCTCAGGGGTGCAGGCTCCGGGCGTTGCTTACCTCAAGCAGCTCCCAGAAGCAGTGGCATGTCCCCTCTCCGGTTCCTATGAGGAGGTGCAGCCAGGTGGCTCTGTGCGCTGCCTCATCTGCAGGTGCCGCGCCTGCAGCTCCCATTAGCCATGGTTCCCAGCCCACGGGAGCTGCAGCACTAGGGCTTGGGGCGGGGGCAGCGTGCAGAGTCCCCTGGCTGCCCCTACGCGTCGGAGCCAGAGCGGGGACATGCCGCTGCTTCAAGGCGCCACACGGAGTCACAACAGGCAGGGAGCTGCCTTAGCCCTGCTGCGCTGCCAACCCGACTTTTAACGGCCTGGTCAGCGGTGCTGTCTGGAGCCGCCCGGGGCCCTTTCCGACCGGGCATTCTGGTCCAAAACCGAACAGCTGGCACCCTTGCCAGGACACCAGTTCTGCTTGCTGGGTCTGTGGCTGCCGCCTGAATCCAGCTGTGAGGGAGTTAAGGCAAGTCACTGGATTCCTCTAACCTTCCCATCCTTCGGGTGAGGTCTGTGGGCTCCGCACAGGCTCAGCGGCAGGGAGGGGAATGTCATCCAGGGCCAGTTCTGAACCCAAACAAGCCATGGTCTGTGGGCCACTGTGAGCTCTTCTACCCAGAGACTGGCTGCTCACTCTGCCCCTCTGATCTGAGTGTAGGCCCAAGGCCAGGGAGCCCTTCTGCATGGCAGGGCCAATTGCACCTAGGGGGGTTTCACTCCCCACTTGGTGCCAGGCTGACCCTGTGTCTGAACTGCAGTCAGGTTCAGCCAAAGCAAAGCGCCCTCTGCCCCAGGAGTCAGGAGGAAGGCTGGCTCCTCCTGCCCTGGGTCTGAGAGGATGGCACACCCTTGGGCAGTGGTGCCTAGCTCTGCAGATTGTCCCAGAGAGGCTGCTCCCGCCTGGCCCCGGGAGAGCAGGACGAGGCAGGGTGAACTGGGTGCTGGGCCCGAGTAGCCCGGGGGGGCGGTGTTCTGCAGCTGCTGTCCCTTCCCCCGCTCTCCAGCCAGGGCATGACGTGGCATCTTGCTGCCCTGCAGGGAGTACGAACACAACGCTCTGAAAAAGAAGTTTACGCAGGCCCGGGCCTACGACTCTGATGAGGACGAAGGCTATGACTGGGGCCCAGCTACGGACCTGTAGCCACAACGGTTTCCAGGATTCCTCATTCTACACCACTGAGCTGCCTTCTGGGAAGTGCCTGTCAAGCTGCATCGTCCCCTTTCCACCCCGGGCTGGTGAGAGGAGCCCTCGTCCCTTCTGACTCGGGGTTGGCTCCCTCCTGCACACCCCCTCCTCCAGAGCAGGGCTGTTTGGTTTTAATCTTCCTGAACACAAGGCTCAGGGCACCGTGCTGCTGGCTGGCTAGCAGCCGGCCTGAGCTGTTCTCCTAGACTCACAGCCTCTGCCACATCCTAGACTTTAACGCTCCTCCGCGTCTGTCGGCAGAGCCCAGGTCTCAGCCCTGTCCTAGCTGCCTGCCGTGACGCCAATGTGCCAGCGTCCCTGGCAAGTGCAGCTCTGCCCACTGTGAGTTATCAGGCAAGACACCCTGGCAGGTGCTATAAATAGCTCTGCCTTTGTTTGTAATAAAGGAATCCTTTTCACTAGCCCCTGTTGTCTCTGTATTCCCCCATGGGGGGTGGGGGCGGGGAAGAGGTGGTGGACTTGGCTCTGTTCCGAGCCTCAGTAGAGGGGGCTGGCGAATGAAATGCAGGGCAGCCGTGAGGAAGCATCCGCTGTGCTGCTGCTGATGCTCTCAGAGGAGGGCAGCAGCGTACCTGTGCTCCCACCTCACTGCACAGGAACCGAATTAAGCCAGGCTGCAGGCAGCTGGCACATCTCAGCTGGGCTAACTGCCCCCTCTCCAGCTCAGTGCGCTGTTTGTGCAGCAGCCGGCTTTCCTCGTCAGCCCGATGGGGCGCCATCTCTGCGCATACAGGACAGACAGCTGGTCCTAAAAGCCCATCCTGAGATGATGCATGCCAGGGAGTGGCGCTCACTAAACACAGCGTCTATCACTGAGCCAGACACCCCCACAAAGCTCCTAGCCTTAGCCATGGGTTCCAGCATCTGGCTGCTGGTGGCCTCTGGGGCTAGATGAACCCTGACTCTGGGAGGTCCCAGGGCTCCCTCCATCTGAGTCTGGAGCTAGGGCATGCTCTGCCGGCTGATAGGGACACTGAGCAGCTGCTTGCCTTCCCCAGCCCTGTGCTGTTCCCTGCACTACCTCCCCCAGGAAGTGGGGGACTCAGCCAGCGCTCCCCGGCCAGAGCAGGTCCCAGGACCTCATATGCCCCCAGTGCAGCCTTCCCATGCAGGTCGGTTGCCTGGCATTTCACTTACCGAGTCAGTCCTAGACACGCCACAAACAGCCTTTATTCTTACATCAGCCAGCAGTACAGGTTAAAACTCACAGCCCTGGGCTTCCTGCAGCCGAGGGAGCACCCAGGACTCTGATTTAGTCCAGGGAAAACAAGGGGGACTGGACCAACTTCTCTTGGACAAACATTGGTCCAACCTCCCCCACTTTGTGTCTCATGCTGGGACCACCACTGCGATTAACTTAGTACAAGCAGCCTTCCGCAGGGCCAGCCCTGCTTACAGAAACGGCCCAGGGCAGAGGCTCCAGCAGCAGAGTGGGATCCCAGCGAGCCCCTTTCTCCTGTGCTCTCCCACCCAACACACTGTGGCTGGCCAGGTCTCTGCTGCCTGCTCCAGCCAGACGTTCCCCCACGCCCAGGGCTAGGCCCAAGCCAGGTCATGCTGCTCCTGCAGCTTCTCTCAGAACAAGGGCGCAGCTGACCCACCTCACCAAGGGGCCAGCTGGCAGACGAATCTGGCTCTCATGCCATGGGCTGCAGGCCCAGCCTGGTCCCAGGTGCTGGGGGAGGAAGGGTTACAAACGGCATTAACAAGGCAGAACAGGAAAGCAGAGGGAGTTTCCCCTCACATCCCAGCAGGTCCAAGAGGGGCCGTGTCCATCTGGGTAGCAACCCCTCTTCAGCCTGAGCTGGTGTTACACCTGGTATCGCTGGCAGTTTGATGGGTCCTCTCAGGCCGATGGCAGGACAAGGGAGGGAGCAGCCAGGACTAGGCCTGTCGCCCTTGATCTGTAGTGCAGACTCAGCCGGGATTCAGCAGACATGAGGCAGGATCTTCCTCCTGCAGGCAGTGAGGAGGGGCACAGAGCATGGCACTGGCTCTCTGATGCCCTGCCAGTGGCCAGAAAACTATCTCTGCCCACACAAACCACATCCTGAACAGCCTCCCCTGCAGCCAGGCCCTGCTCCAGCTTCAGCATGAGGTACTGAATGCGAGCGCCCGTCCGAGCCAGTCGAGTCGCTGCCCTTTGCAAAGCAGGGCAGGGACCATGCCCTGCCCCCATGGCAACTCCAGAACCTCCTGCAAGCGCCTGGGCTGACCCGAGAGCAGGTACATCCCAGCCAGCCACGCACACAGGGCCAGCGGAGCCAAGAGAGCCCCTGGCATTCTCCAGGGCCCACCCCATCAACAAGGCCCCGATCTGTACTGTGTGGCACAAGCTGGCGACTCCAGCTGCAGACCGGCTGAGGCCCAGGAGAGGAGCCAAGGAGTTTGGGTCCCTGTCTCTAAGGCCTGGTGCAAAGTCCCCTTGTGGTGAGGCCAGGCAAAGCACATCAAGAAGCAAAGGCGGGTTTGCCTTCTGGGTCCCTGCATGAAACAAGAAAAGCGGCAGGATCTGGCCCCCAGCAGGCCCTGAGGGAACTGGAGATGCAGTGACGTCCTTTCCTGGTGGGCTGCTGCCCCAAGCCGGGGCCCCAAAGCCATGTAGCTGGTGCACGTGCAGAGCCACAGACGGGTACATGCAAACTCCACCCTTCAGAGGAAGATGGGCTGCTCCTGGCCTGTCAGTAACCGGTAGGTGGAGGCTGGCATGGTCTTGATATGGACCTAGAGAGATAAGGAATGAATCAGCTGGGAGCGCTCCATTCAGATACTCCCACTTGGGCTCAGAGCCCTGCAGACGCCACTCATCTGCCCCAGCCTCTCTGGGCTGGGAGAAGGACCCAGGGGAAATGTTTCATGATAAAGCATAGTCTAGAGATACTAAGGCACTTTACATGTCCAGGTACTGGCTGCAAGAGTTACTTCTCCCCCGTCTGCTGAAATGCAGCTGCCGCTGGGGTGGAGCTGAGCCACTGGTTTTAATGGGGCACAACTACCCGTGAAAAACACAGGTTAGGGCAGGATGTGGAGTTTCTTGCCCAGGCTAAGGGTGAACTCGAAGGCCTGACAGAAAAGACCAACAGTTCTTAGCAGAACCCTGAACCTGCCTAGGCCTGCAGGGGAGCTCAGGCCAGTTGGCTGGGATTCCCACACTAACCTGCATTAACCCTGCCAGCAGGCTTACGGACGGGCTAGGGTAAATAGCCATCACTTTGCCCCCCCATTGCAGCCTCCAAAGCCCTGCAGTAGCCTGTAGCTTTGGAGAGTGAGCTGTGCACCGCTTGGGCATTAGTTCAGTGCCAGCATGGACGGATGGCGAATCCAAGGCACCCTTTCCTACAGCACCCGCAGTTCCAGAGGGGGCTGTGCTGCCCTGCGGGGGGAGAAGAGGGCAGCTGGTCTCTCCCTAATAGAGTTTGCAGCCCAGGGCATGGAAGATCAGCCCCTGCTTGAGGCTTCAGGTGCAGGCAGAGGATGAACAGAAGGGGCAGTGGGAGCAGGGAGCTGCAGAAGAAAAGGCTTTGCTCCCAGAGTCCAGCCCCTGCGGTGCAGCAGGCTGAAGTGTGTGCTGCTCAGCAGTGTGACGAGGGATCCCCTCCCCGGAAGAGGGTGCAGCTTGCAAAGCAGGACCGGGAGTTGAGATGAACGTCCAGGAAATTGTAGGGCTGGGGGCAATTGGCCCATGTCAGACCCCCCTAAACATAGGGCAGAGGTCTCAGGGTGGGAGTCAGCCCTCCTCCCCAAAACAGGGCAGGGGTCTGTCCCAAACCAGCCTCCCCAGCTGAGGCAGGGGGCTCAGGGCAGGCGTCTACCCCATACCTGCCCTTCCCTCCCCACAGCCAGGGTGGGGGGGATTTGGACGGGGGTCTGCCCTGTACCTGCCCCTCCCTCCCCCGAGCCATGGCAGGGGCTCAGGGCGAGGGGTCTGCCCCATGCCAGCCCCCTCAATGGGGAAAAGGGCTTGCACGCCCCTGGCCTCGGCCCAGCTCACCTCGCTGATGGCCTGCGTGAGGAGCTGGATGATCTTCTCGTGCGGCATGGCCACCACGCTCTGCCCGTTGATCTCGATGATGCGATGGCCCACGCGGATGCCGCCTCTCTCCGCTATCCCCCCTCGCATCAGGCTGCATATCTGATTGGCAGGGGGCGCCGGTGAGAGCAGGCCAGCCCCCGCCCCCAGCACGCCATCCTCCGCAGCCTCCCCAAGCCGAGCAAATCTAGCCCATGAAACCCACCCCTGGGCCTGCCCCTCCCGGCACGCTGCGCTCGTGCCACAGCGCCCCCTACTGCTCACTCAGCACATTCCAGCACCCTTCTGCGCCCTGGCAGCTGGGGCTCAGCCCTGCGCAGGACCGACCCTGGAGGCAGCAGGGCCGGGTCACCAGAGTCAAGGTTCCAAGCAGGAGAGTGCCAGGGAGCTGGGGTCCAGAAAAGGCCATGGTCACGGGGGTTCTGGCACAGGGCATCGGCCTGGCAGCTGGTACCGTGGTGGGAGGGTGAAAGCAGACAGTCTGTGGGCGCTGGGGTAACGCACCCAGGCCTCGCTGCTCACCCCGCTTCCTACCCTCGGCATTCACGAGCCCCACATGGAACCAGCCCCATCACTGCCCGTGGGGCTGGGACCAGAAATTCTCTCCCTCTCCTGGGACTCGACGACCACCAGGGCCACATGCCTGCCGTTTCTTGGGCAGCTGGAGGTTCTCCCCGAGCTCAAATGGTGCCAGCCAGCGAGCCTGGAGCACAAGGGCCTGAGTTCTCGCCCCAGGTGCAGCATCTGTGCAGGCCAGAGGGCCCCTGGCCCTCCCCCCGCAGCACCGCCCCCCAGGCTCCTGCTACTCACAATGCCATCCTCCACGCAGAAGCCCAGTGGGTACTTGGAGTCGGGCCGGCGGACGATCGCTGTGGTGACGGGCGGGCAGTGCACGATGCTCAGCATCACCTCGGTCTGTGATTTCAGGTCCTGCTGGGGGCGGGGCTCATTAGCGCCACAGGGGAATCAGGATCGGCCCAGCCGTGGGGGGGAAGATAGGGGAGCAGGTTTACGCCCACTGGGCCCATGACACCCTCTGGGGCCATGTAGGGGGAAGGGAGGGTAGAACTGAACATGGCCACTGTGCTCCACACACCTTACATGGAGGCGGGTCTAATTACCACCCTCCTTTTATGTGGGGGGGAAAGGGGGAAACTGAGGCACAGTCTTGCCCAAGGTTACACTGCAGGTCAGGGAAAAGAACTCAGGAATCCAAGTCCAGCTTGCCCTGCTCAAACCTCTAGGCCATGCTGCCCTCTGGCGCAGTGCTGGGCTTGTCCGTGTTCTGCTCGGACACCTCCCAGAGGAAGCGTCTCATAGGATGCCCCCAAACACCTGAGCCTGGAGCTGATCCTCCCAGGGCCAGGGCCAGGGCCAGCTTGAGTCCCACCTGCAGAGGGATCTGAGCAGAACACTGGGAGCCAGGACTCTTGGGTTCCCTGGTGGCAGACTCTTGCAGGCTTAAGTCTGGAAGGTCTCACTGCACCCACGGGGGCTCTTGGGCCCAGCCCGCATCCCAGCAGTGAAGGCTCCAGCCCCTGCTCCACCCCCACCTGGCTGCAGCACCATCCCCAGCTTGCACGTCCCTCAACACTGAGCACCTCTGATGGAAAGGTGTCTGCTATCACAGACTAAGGGGCCCAGGAACTGGGCACAGGTCCCCCCCCCACCCCCTACACTCCCTCCCCATTCCCACCATCCTCCCCCTCCATTGTCCGTTCTCAGTGCCCCTGACCCCCAGAACCCCCTCACCATTGTGCCCCACCATCCCCCCATCCCCACTGCCCCCTCTTCACTGTCCCCCCAGTCTCACCATTTCCATCACCCCCTTCACAGCCACCCTGCCTGTCTCCTCCCACCTCCACTCGCCCCCTCTCCACTGTCCCCCAAACCCTGTCACTACCTCCATAGCCACCCCTGCCCCACTGTCCCCTCCCAACCCCCTCACCTCTTCAGCACCTCCTCCTCACTGTCCCCCCAACCCCTTCCCCAGTCACTCATCCCACTGTCCTCCCTCCCCCCTCATCTCCCCTCCCCCTGCTCACCCGGATGATGCTCTGGCAGGTGCCGAGGGGCAGCCCCACCAGGCTTGTCCCGTTGACGGACATGAGCCGGTCCCCGATGCTCAGCTCCCCGCACTTCTCCGCAGGGCCACCATGCATGAGGTTGGCGACGACCACGGTGGGTAGGATGGAGCCCCAGCCAGACTCCACCACAGCGACGCCCAGGATCTCCCCCTTCTGCTTGCGGATGCAGACCTGCAGGCCGGGCAGAGCGCAGGGCCCACTGAGCTGCAGAGCGGGCGCTGGGGGACCTCGGGGCTGGCGACACCGCGTGGCCGGGAGCTCGGGCTGCAGCAGGCTGCAGTGCAGGCACCAAGAGGAGTGAGTGGCTCGCAGTTACTCCAGATCTGGATCCCAGAGGATGCAGGTACACCACTGGCACTGGGCAGGGTGGGGCCCCGGAGAGGCTGTAGGGAGCGGGGCCTGGGCACTAGCCCTGGGGGAGCCCCCGGCTACTCCAGGCCCAGCTCCCGCAGCAGGGCGCTGGCAGGTCGCAACACAGGAGGCTCCCAACTGCTGCAGACACCAGCAGGAGGCACTGCAGGGAGCCAAGCTGGAGCACTGGACGCTAGGGAGCTGATCCCACCTCCCACCCCTGCAGGCAGCTCTTACATCCTTGCAGTTCTCCTGCTTGGAGAAGTGGGCCAGATCCCCGTTGTGCAGCTCCTGGCTCTCCAGGGCGCGGCTGTCCTGGCCAGGGGAGAGCTGGCTCGGGTCGATGCCACTGGCCTGCAGCAACTGCTGGTAAGCCACGCTGAAGGCCTGCCCGATGGCCTGGGCAATCAGCTGAGCCTGCAGGAGAAAGTGCCCAGAGGTTACCCCAGCAGCGGGGTGCTGGGCCCCAAGCACCTGTGGGTATAGGGCTCCACCCTCCAACACCCCCAGCACCCAAGAGCCTGGGCAGTGCCAGAGGGTCAAAGCCAACCCATCTGCCATCCGCCAGCCTGTCTGGGGCACAGCCAAACCCTGCTAGGGCAGCTGCAGAGAACCTGGGATGTATTGCGGGGCAGCGGGTGCTATAGTCACTTCCAATCCCCTCTAGATACCCCCACACCTCTCCCCTCCACTCCCCAGGTCCCCTTTACAGCACAGACACCCTCACGCCTCTCCCCTCCCCAGACCCTTCCCCCCCAGCCCTGGCTTTCCCCAACAGTACAAAGGACCCCCCCACCCTACCCACTCCCCAGGTGGCTCTCTTTACTGTCTCCAAGCTAGACCCGAGGCGGCTGGAGATGGGGGTGAGCGAGCTCCCAGCCCCCACAGGGACAAGGCCCAGCACAGCGGCAAGGAGACGTGCCACTGAAACGCCTCAAGGAACAGCACCACCTGGAGGCCAAGCTGAGAACCCCCAGCTCGTGACACCTACTGGGCTTCGGGTAGGACTGGGATCTGGAGCTCCAGGCTTGAAGCCCCTGCGCAGCATAAAGCCCCCGCGCAATGCTTCGCCCCCTACCCCGGCCCACCGAGACTCACATCCGCAGAATGGAAGACGTGGCAGATCATCTTGTAGAGCTGCTTCTCCCGCGAGGTGTCTGCCCGCCGCGGCAGCTTCCTGCGCGCCATCAGCACAATGATGCTGCCGATGTCCGCAATGTAAGAGATGGTCTGGAGCGGATGGTCCATCATGGCCTCCTGAGGGAGGGGGCATGAGAAATTCAGGGGTCATCTACCCCACTGGCCCTGGTGGTCTCAATGGACAGCTGGAGTGCCAGCGGGATTATGGGAGCACAGTCTCCAAGCCAGGGGAGCCTGTTAACCGAGAGGAGGGAAGGGTTCTTCGCGGCTTGTTTAAAACCCTGGGGCTCTAGTGGCTATTTCACTCAAACGCCAGCCACACCGTTGGGAGAACACCCATCTGGTTGGACACGCCTTCAGCCAAGGACTCCTGAGCCACTCATAAGAACAGCCGTACTGGGTCAGACCAAAGATCCATCAAGCCCAGTATCCTGTCCTCTGACAGTGACCAATGGCAAGTGCCCCAAAGGGAATGAACAGACAGGTTATCATCGAGTGATCCATGCCCTGTCACGCAATCCCAGCTTCTGGCAAACAGAGGCTAGGGAGACCATTCCTGCCTGTCCTGGCTAATAGCCATTGATGGACCTATCTTCCATGAATCTATCTAGCTCCCTTTTAAACCCCGTGATAGTACTGGCCTTCACAACACCCACTGGCAAGGAGTTCCAGAGGATGACAGTGTGTTGCGTGAAAAAATACTTTGTGTTTGTTTTAAACCTGCTACCTGTAATTTCATTTGGTGGCCCCTTGTTCTTGTATTATGAGAAAGATTGAATAACACGTCCTTATTTCCTTTCTCTAGATCACTCATGATTTTATAGACCTCTATCATATCCCCCCTCAGTCGCCTCTTTTCCAAGATGAAAAGTCCCAGTCTTATTAATCCCTCCTCATACGGAAGCCGTTCTATACCCCTAATAATTTTTGTTGCCCTTTTCTGAACCTTTTCCAATTCCATTGTATCTTTTTTGAGATGGGGCGACCACATCTGCACACAATATTCAAGATGTGGGCGTACCATGGAGTTCTATAGAGGCAGTATGATATTTTCTGCCTTATTATCTATCCCTTTCTTGAGGATTCCCAATATCCTGTTCGTTTTTTTGACTGCCACTATGCATTGAGTGGATGGATGATTCCTGTGGGTCGTGCAAGGAGACCCCCAGCAAAGCCAGCGGAGACCTGACTGCACATGCCCGATGGTTATAAAGGAGAATACGAATCCTCTTCGGCTTTCTCTATCCATCCAGTGAAACTGCCGCGGAACCCTGCTGGGATGCTCATGCTGAGATTGAAAATGGTTGTACTTTGATGTTGTTTAGCTCAGTAATCAATCAACAGAAGCCAGGTTTAGATTAATTTAGGAGCCTGCACAGGAGGCTCTGTATCAGTGGAGCTCTGAACCTAGAGAAGGCCTAAGGTGGAGGCTCCAACACTGTGGGGGCTCTGGAAAAAAAAAAACAGACTCCTGAGTCAGCCCCTCCCTCTCCCTCCCAGCACCTCCCGCCTGCTGTGATCGGCTGTTCCACGACTGTGCAGGAGGCGTTGGGGGAGAAGGGGCGGAGTGGGGGTGGGCCCCAGGGAAGAGCACCCCTTGGTACATTAGGAAGTCGGCGCCTCTGGTATAAGGAACGCACAGAACCAATTGGTTTTCCCTTTACATGTAAACTTTTAACTGCTGCTGGGTCCACCCCAGAGGTGGCTGCATTCTGGCAGCAGCTGTGAGATCCCCACTGATGCCAGTGGATCCTCCAGGAGGAAAGGCCTCTTTACCCGGGTGGGGTCACAATCCCAGCATACCTGCACCACGTGCAATCGATCGCCTTAGGCCAGTTTCCTGCACGGACCAAGTGCCCTGATCTGAGTTGGAGAGGGCGGGGTGCAGAGAAGGTGATGTCCCAAGGGTGGGAGAATGCTAACAGAAACAAGACCGGTTCTCCTAGCACAGGTGACCCACCCCTGTAACGACATCCCATGTCCTACACACCTGCGAGTCAGCCGTCAGGACCTTGATCCTCTGGGTGGAGACAAAGAGATCCACCTCGGTCATGGGCTGGGACTCCCCCTCCGGTGCCTGCAGCATGGTAAGGACAAAGCACCCGTGTGCATGGTCACCAGTAGCCCCAGGGCAGAGGCTCAAAGCAAGGGACTTGGAGCCAGGACTCCTGGGTTCTATTTCCAGTTCTGCCCTGACTCTCTCTGTGACCAGGAGTAAGTCACCACTCCTCTCTGCGCCTCCGTTTCCCCTCAAGGAGCAATGGGTCTCCATGAACATGCAGTCTGGGGTGCTGGGATGGGCGAATTCACAGCCCATTGCAATGCCAGAGCTGGCTAGCAGCAGCTAACATGACAGATTGGGTAGAGGAAGGCAGGGCAAACCCAATCTCTGAATGACTCCTGTCAAGAGCAACCCTCAGTGAGCACTTTACAGACAGCCCGCACAGGAGGAATCAATCAGCCTCTTTTTACAGGAGGGGAAACTGAGGCACAGAGATGCCAGGCCTGGCCTAGTGTCACCCAGTAGAAGAGGTGGGACTGGAACTCGGGTCTCCTGACTCCCTGGCCTGTGCTTTGACCACTGCTTCCTCCTTCTCGCCTCTCTGCATCCCACTGCTGGAACCCTGTTCGAATCAACTCTCCCCACTGATCCTCCCCACACCTTCCACCCAGCCTAGCGAGCGGGAGCTCAGCTTCCAGCTGCAACCAGACTCAGGAGTGACCTGCTTTCATTGCTCTTCACACCTGCTCCCTGCAGCCTACAGGTCCGAGTATAAACAGAGCTACGCACCTCGGTGAAGTCAGCAGCACCCTCTTCTGGAGTGGGGCCCCGGGAAATGGGGGGGTCCCTATTTTTTACCCACCACTCAAAGCTCAGCTGCTGGCTGCAATGGCAGGGGTGGGCGAGAACCTGATGCAAACACCAGCATCGGCTCGTGACATGCTCAGCTTTGCCCCGCTGCAGCCGAGGGAATGGACAAGGATCCCACCCTCGGGGCCCACACTTCCCTCGACCTGCTTACGTGCCAGGCCAGCCCAGTGAGCCAGGAGCCGCCTGCGACGGGCACAGGGTGGGGAGGGCAGAGAGCAGAGGAGGATGCACACTGTGCTCTGGGCACGGGAGAGGGCACCTCCTCGGCTGCATCGATGGGGGCACCGTGGCTGGGCAGTCCCAGACAGCTGGGCTTTGGCTCCTGGCGGGTGAAAATCAACTAGTGCCAGGAGCTCATCTCAGCAGCCTCTGCCCCCAGGGCTGGATGCTCCTGAAGAGACGCAGGCGGCAGTGCCGGCTCGCACAGACTAGCGAAGCTTAGCTCACCTGGCGCCCTCACCCACCTTTATCCTGTCCACAGCCTCCTGGGCCTGCACCATGCGGACGCTGGCAGGGGGGTTCCTCTCTGAGACCAGCTGTGTAGAGCCCAGATACTTTGCTCCGAAGATCACTCCATCCAGGAGATCCTCCGGCTCACAGGGGCCTGCCACTGAGAAGCCAGGTGCAGGTGTCAGCAAAGGCAGGGCCTCCCCGCTCCTCCCCTCCCTGCAATGCCCATGGCCTGAGACACCGGTCTGGAGCCAGGCCCAGCTGCTGCTGACTGCAGGTGTGGGGGCGCATGGCCTCTCTCAGCAGCCTTTTATCTGGGGGGCCAGGTTACCCCAGGCCTCAGCAGGGCGATTCCCATCTCGTTCCCCCGTTTAAAGTTGTAGCACCCCCTGGAGCCCCCGCGTTCTTGCAATGCCCCTCAGCATGAGTGAGATCAGCCCGGGCACGGTACCCCCTGCTTTACAGACCTGAACCCTCCGTGCGAAAAAGTCCAATGCATGCCCCTCTGCAGAGCAGGGAAAAGCTCCCCTCTTGACACAGAGATGTGCATCCAGCCAGGCCCAGGCAGCAGCACCGGGGCCTAGCAAGGGCTGGCAGGTGGCTGGGCCTGAGCAGCAGCAGGCACCACCAGAACTTGCTTTTCAACCCTGGTTTTCACACCCCTCCCAAGGCAGCTCTCCATTACTCCCCACCTTTGAGCTCCCTGCAGGCACTGCCCCATTCCGAGAGGCCCAGATCTCTTGGGGGTAGCTGCAGGGGAGATGGATCTGTCCCCAGCCAGGTATCCTGCATCACCAGCTGCCTGCTCCATAGGGCTGGGAATGCCAAGCCCCCTGTGGCATCTCCTTGTCCTGCATGTGCCATTGGCAGGTGCCACGTCGGCAGCCCCAGAGGCTGATGGCACCAATAGCGGCCGGGCAAGTGCCCCCAGCCCCCCCCCCATTCACACACATGCCTGAGCCCTGAGCTGGAGCGACCCCTTCCTTGAGCAAAAGGGAGTGCAGCCTCCTCGACCTCCCTGCTGCGGCTGCCCCGGGGGATCCCAGTCATAGGAAGCCACAAGAAGGTTTACACAGCATGGGGACCCAACTGAGACCCTCCAAACTCGTTTCATACAGGCCACAACAGGTCACTTGTGACTAGAGCAGGATTCGAACCAGTGTCCTCAAGCTGGCCCCTCTCCCAGGACTTGGCAGCCAGAAAGCCTTCCTCCCATGAGCCAGGGCAGTGAAAGACAAACCCCCGCCCTTCATAAATCCCCTCCCCTCCCCGGCCGGGCTGGGCCGGCCTGCTGTGCACTAGCCACACAGCACCCAGGAGGGGCTGCCACTCACACGGCAGCCCACAGGTTGGTGGTCAGAGCAGGTGATGGGGAAGCAGGACGCCTGGGTTCTATCCCTGTTACAAGTATACGAGTAACTCACCCTCTTTGAAGGCCGGATAGGCCACCTGGGATTCTTTAACCTACAAAGCAACCATGAGAGCATTGAGTGTCAGCACCCAGGGGGACGCAGACGCCGGGACACCTGCCGGCCACCTCCAGCCAAGGCTCCGGTGATGGGCACAAGACCTAACTAATCCCCGAGCAGCAGCCAAAGAGGAACCGAGAGCAGCAGCAGGACAAGGCCAGAGGGCTCAGTGTTCTGGGTGCGAGGGGCAGAGAAAGGGGCAGGCCAGGGATGCTGAGGTCAGTGGGCAGCTGCTGCCAGGGTGGAGGCCTCTGGGTTAGCTCAGCAGCCTGGGATCGGCCAGAACCGTGTGAGCCCCGGCAGGGATGGGGGACGGTCAAGCTGCTGGGGAGCCTGGGTAGGGGATGTTCTGGGGACAGGGCTGGAGGGGGGCAGGGACTCCAGTTGGTACCCGCTGCCAGCCCATCATGCAGTGCCCCCAGAACCGCTCTTTCCATGCCAGACCCTCCGATGCGAGTGCCGTCTCAGCTCGCAGTGGCCGGATGTGTGAGTCTCCCATGCACACAGTGGAGAGCAGACCTTGTCCCTGGCCCTGAGAGGGTCCATACCTACCCCTACCCGGGCTCTGGGCTTCAGTGGCCCCCACACGTGACGCTGGACCCCTTGCTTGGCTGCAAGTTAACAATGGGTGTCAGCAGCCCCTCGACCTGCCGGCTGCCCTCGGGAACGCCTCCCCCCACACCCCACACATGGCAGGGAGCCAGGGGCAGCTGCTCTCCGCATCCTGCTCCCCTCCACCACCCCGCTCCCCAGCCTGGGGGCAGCTGTCAGCGACTCTTGTGCCTAGGGCTGACCCCCAACTACCCCGTGTAGCCGTTGTCACAGGGATCTGTCAGAGCGCTCAGCTCCAGGCCTGGCATCCAGAGGTAGCTCAAAGCCCCACCCAATCCCAGGGCCCCCCAAGACAAGGTGCCCAGGGTCAGACCTCCAGCCAGCATGCAAAGCACTCACAGCTGTGCTCCTGGGGGTGGGCTGCTCCAGACCCTGGCTGGGAGGAGGGGACATGGCCACCCACACGGGCTCTGGGGAGCTGTCCCGACTGCCCGGGGACAGGCAGGCAGAGTCTCCCTCGTGGGCTCCCTCTCTCCGATACCACTGGCAGGAGCCTTCTGCCTGTGAGCTGCCTGGCTGTGAAGCGGCCCCCTCCACCTGCCGGGCCGCTGGGCTCTCCTGGCACTGCAGGACCTCCCCGTCGCTCCCGGCCAGGACGTCTGACCTGGCGAGGGGGGTCTCCTCACTGGCCTCCACTAGGAGTCCCCCCTCATGGTGCAGGAGGCTTAGCAAGTCCTCCCGGTCAGCCTCTGCAAAGAGCAGGCCGTGGCTCTCCTGGCTCCTCTGGGAGCAGGCGGAGGGCTGAGCATGGCAGGGCTGCATTGCCAGGCCTCTCCCCATGGCAACATGCAGCAGGCAGGGAGGGCACTTGCCCAGCAGGCCCCGGCAGCGGCCAAAGGCCCTTTTGTGGGGAAGCACCGTGTCTCCCCCAAAAGGGCCTGCGTCATGGTCTGACGCCAGCAGCGGGTCGTCCTCCAAGGCAGGCAAGTCGTCGCGGAAGCTGGGGCTAAGGATCTGGAGCTGGGCAAGGAGGCCCTGGATCTCCAACTGGTCGTCCTCCTCCACACTCTCAGCCCACTCCTTCCCTCTCAGGTGGGCTTCAGGCTCCTCATCCAGGTCCATGCAAATCAGGTCACTCTGCTCCGTGTTGGACGGGACTCTGGGACAATCCACCCCCCGGTGTGCACCCTCTGGGCTCCCTTTCCAGTCAGCATCGCTCCCAGGTGCTGCAGCGTCCTCACAGCCTTCCATCCCCCTTCCCAGGTCCCTGCAAGCATCATCACGTGCTTCCACAGCTGCCCGGAGGGCTAAGTCCAGAGCAGCTGCAGAGCCGGGGGTCTGCAGGCCCCCCAGAGGGCTTTCGGGAACAGTTGGCTCTGCGATGGCTGCACCAACAGACAGTTCAGCCTCAGTAGCAGAGGGGTTGAGGTCGGAGCGCAGGGCACTGAAAGGGGATCCGGGCTGCTGCAGGCAGCACAGGCTTTGTTCACAGGCCGTTGGCATGGCCAGTGTTGGTGAGCCCCCTTCCTCCAGGTCCATGGCTGGAGGCTCCAGGAGCTCCCCGGGAAGGCTGTGGCTGCCAAAGCCAGGCCCCGGGCACGCATCGGTTTGGAAGTCCATGCTGTTGTCCATCACGGTCACTCCTGCCCAGGTGGGGGAAGAAGAAACTCACCCTACACTGAGAACAGAAGGAAAGAGGTATTGGAGGTTAGACATGGGCAGAACTGAAAGTAAGAGCAGAGACAGCTTCGTAGACCAGATCCCCGCAGAGCTGCCCTGAGTCAGGCCCGCGGAGGATCCAGCCCCGGATCTTCTGGATGGAAATCAGCAGCAGAGGCTGGGCAGGGCTAAATTAACAAAGGCAGCTGCAAAGCTGTTCCTGCCATTGCAACCCATAGGGAGTAGCCGTGTGGAGTCTCCCATGCCACGGACCTCAGGCCCAGATCCTCCGCGGCAGTGAGGATTGAAATCAATGGGAGTAAGGTGTGGGCCGGCACTCAGACTACGCTGGGCAAGTCTGCAAACCCACATCGGTCTCTCTGTTGCACTGCACGTTATACTCATCAATGACCGAATCTCACTGGCCAGCCTCCGAAGAGGGCCCTATCTCACTGTCCCTAGTTTACAGAAGGGGAAACTGAGGCACAGAGCCATTAAGGATGACATTTTGCAAAGGCAGCCATTGACACTGGGAGCCCAAGCTGATTATTTCAGAGGTGCTAAGCCCCCTCGGTTCCCGCTCGGAGTTGTGGGCACTCAGCACTTCTGAAAAATCGGCCCCCTTCCAGGTTTCTCAAGTTGGGCACCCAAAGCCAGTAGCCACTTGTGAGAACTCTGCCCTAAGGGACTTGCCCAAGGTCAGGCAGTGAGTCAGTGGCAGAACCAGGAACAGTCCCCAGGAGTCCTGACTTACAGTCTGGTGCCCTGGGACCACATTAACAATTCTTGCTTTAGTCCCTCTCCAAACATATCCAATGTCTAACCTTAAGAGGGTGGGCACTTCCTTGCTTGCAATGGGGCTCAACCCCCGCTCTTGGTACTGCTGCAGGGAATCCAGCCCCAGGGTTTGTGCAGGAGACTCATAAAAAACTCCTTCTGAAGAGCTATTATGTCCACCTCTGCCGGGCCACGTTTCTCAGAATCAGTTGCTTTCCCCTGGAGGGCAGGGATCCATGGATGTACATGGAGCTGCTGGGAAGCACCCTCAGACCCCAGCAGGACAAGGCTGGAGGTCACCATGCGCAGATCAGCAACTGCTTCCTGTGTCTCTCCCAGCAGCTGTGCTGAGAATGCTGAAATCGCCCCCCTACAAAGGCTGCTTCCTCTCTGTCAGATCCCAGAGGGATGTAGAAATGTCACAGTCCCCTCGGGCCCCCACACGCCCTCTCATACTGCTTACATTGCACCTTAACGTCTGACACACAAACAGGGAGGCCTCAATCAAGAGAGAATCCACTGAAGTCCATGGAGCTACTCCTGATTTACACCTGCATCGTTGAGAGCAGAATCTGGCCCCATAACCACAATCTAGCCTTACAAAATTATACTGCCCCAATACAAGGTGGTTTCATTAGATTGGTGAGTAAAAGCAACTAGCTAGGCCCTGTTTCAGAGTAGCAGCCGTGTTAGTCTGTATTCGCAAAAAGCAAAGGAGGACTTGTGGCACCTTAGAGACTAACAAATTTATCTGAGCATAAGCTTTCGTGAGCTACAGCTCACTTCATCGGATGCATTTGGTGGAAAATACAGAGGGGAGATTGATATTTTCCTGTATTTCTCTATCTCCCCTCTGTATTTTCCACCAAATGCATCCGATGAAGTGAGCTGTAGCTCACGAAAGCTTATGCTCAAATACATTTGTTAGTCTCTAAGGTGCCACAAGTCCTCCTTTTCTTTTAGCTAGGCCCTGATTTTGCAATCAGACGCTTCCAGGCTTCCACCCCCGGGGGCTGCCAGGGCACTGACTTCACTGCAGCTCCGCTGGGACAAGGGGGGCCGATTGCAGGATCTGAGTCACTAAGGTGATAGAAGGTGGGCAACTAGCTCTTGGGCCTGGGCTAGTAAGTTGCCCACCTGTTGACGATGCCTGGAGCATCAGGACTAGCGAGCCGCATCTCCCAGCGGTCACCATTTAATAAACAGACCCGATCCCCTCATTCTGAGCCAAGCCCTTCAACTTATGCAGCAAAGTTATTTCTAACGAACGCTTGCTTTGCATCCCTCTTTCCTGGCGGCATCAGCCAGGGCTGAAGGCCAGGAAGGGGATCCCCCAGATCCGCCGGGCAATCCTTGCCCCTGGCCGGCTAGGAAAGGACCCAGCAGCCAGGGGTGTGTTAGTCACACGTCCGCCTCGCAGAGAAAACTTACTCCCGAGAAAGTTTCAGCAACTCCTACAGACGCCGCGATGCAGGGAGCGGGGCTTAGTTAACCCTTTGTGTGCCGGAGTCTCCCGGGGCCCAGGCCCGGGCGCCCTCCTCTCGCCGGCAGCTGCCCTTGATGGGGGCTGCGGAGTTAAACCTCACTTACTCCCGAGCCTCTGTTTGCCGCTCCCATCTTCCCGTTGCTCGTCCCCTCCACCGAGCATGCGCGGGCCCCGGAGGCTGCTGGGGGATGTAGTTCTGGGCCGGGCAGCGCAGCTCTGGGCACGCGGGGCGCTGCTGGGGGATGTAGTTCGGAGGCGCAGTTCCCAGTGCCCAGCCCTGCAGTGTCCTGGGGCCGGGCGCTGCAAAGCCGCTGCTGCGGGGCCACGTTCCTCCACAGCGATGTCTAGGGTGACCAGGTGTCCCGATTCTATAGGGACAGTCCCAACATTTGGTGCTCTGTCTTATATAGGCGCCTATTGCCCCCCCACCCCCTGTCCCGATTTTTTACACTTGCTGTCTGGTCACCCTAGCGATGTCAATCCGAGGAGCAAGTGAAATCAGCGAGAGAAAATATTTGCCCTTCGACCCCGTTCCTGCAAAGTTGCGAGCAGGGGCCTGACTGTGCCCATATGGCTAAGGCAGGGGTGCGTGGGGGGGCATGTCCCCTGCCCCCCAGTTTCCCACCACAACAGGATGCAAACAGGAAAGCGAGCTGCTGTTTTGTGCTCTGCGGAGGAACCCACAGCCCTTAGCTGGGGTCCTAGAAGCACTATTGGCTGACAGGGCTGGCCCCCCGGCTCTGGCTGGTGGGAAATGTACATTCCCTGGCTGTGTGGGCTGCTGGCTCCGTGCACTGGAGAGCTGTCTACATGGTTCTGTCCTTCCCCACCCCTGCGCAGAGCTGGTCTAATGAGGTTTCCAATGCCCCCTTCAGCTGGGCAACTGAGAGCCTGTACACCCATTAGCACCCCCCCCCTGCCAGCCCGTGCCCACAGCCAGCAGCAGCGCTAGCAGCTCCTGGACCAGGGGGGCACTCAAAGCCCTTCATGTGGGTAAATAGCTCCCCGTCACCCAGCTGATAGGATGAAAGCCAGGAGAGAGCAGTTTTTGCCTAGCCTTGGCTGAGACCCGATGAGTGCTGATCTCCTTAAGTCTCTCCCACAAAGCTGATCAGTTTTATTTTCAGTGTCACAGTCAGTGCTGTCTTTAGACATTTCAGTTGCTCTTGATGGAAATCAGAGGAAGTGATTATACATAGCTCTGCTTTTCAATCAGAAAATAAAACATGTTTTCTTTCTTAAATTAGTCTATGGGAAATGACTGCCTAGGAAGGAGAACTGTGGAAAGGGATCTGGGGGTCAAAGCAGACCACAAGCTAAATATGAGTCAACAGTGTAAAGCTGTTGCAAAAAAGCTATCATTCTGGGATGTATTAGCAGGAGTATTGTAAGCAAGACACGAGAAGTAATTCTTCCGCTCTGCTCCCCACTGATTAGGCCTCAACTAGAGTATTGTGTCCAGTTCTGGGCGCCACATTTCAGGAAGGATGTGGACAAATTGGAGAAGGTCCAGAGAAGAGCAACAAAAATGATTAAAGGTCTAGAAAACATGACCTATGAGGGAAGATTGGAAAAACTGGGTTTGTTTAGTCTGGAGAAGAGAAGACTGAGAGGGGACATGATAACAGTTTTCAAGTATGTAAAAGGTTGTTACAAGGAGGAAGAAGAAAAATTGTTTTTCTGAACCTCTGAGGATAGGACAAGAAGCAATGGGCTTAAATTGCAGCAAGGGAGGTTTAGGTTGGACATTAGGAAAAACTTCCTAACTGTCAGGGTGGTTAAGCACTGGAATAAATTGCCTAAGGAGTTATGGAATCTTCATCATTGGAAATTTTTAAAAGTAGATTAGACAAACAGTTGACAGGAATGGTCTAGATAATTAGTCCTGTCATGAATGCAGGGGACTGGACTAGATAACCTCTCAAGGTCCCTTCCAGTTCTATGATTCTATGGACTCTTGAGACTTTTTACAATTCCTGGAGGGCTCTTAATCCTACAAGGCTGTTATAGCCTTAGAACGTAAGAACGGCCATGCTGTATCAGAGCAAAGGTTCATCTATTCTGTCTCTCGACAGTGGCCAGTGCCAGGTGCCACAGAGGGAATGAACAGAACCGGTAATCATCAAGTGATCCATCTTGTCACCCATTCCCAACTTCTGGCAAACAGAGGGTAGGGGCACCATCCCTGCCCATCTTGGCTAATAGCTTTGGAACAAGAAAAGGAGTACTTAGAGACTCTAAGGTGCCAAAAGTACTCCTTTTCTTTTCCTTTTCTTTTTGCGAATACAGACTAACACGGCTGCTACTCTGAAACCAGCCTTGGAACAGGTTTCTTTATTAACTTCCTTAATATTTGAGTAAGCCCTTGAAAATGACATTGTTTAGAGGGCAAATTTTCTAAATAAAATTTAAGACATATAGTGTCACATTATATTTTAAGTCACGGTTAATAATCATCCAGCTGGGTCACTGTAGATACATACTCAGGATTCCTGTATTACATTATGGAACTGAAAAGTTTCCAGAAGCTAAAACAGGCTTTTAGATCAGTCATTTGTAAATGCATTGTATAAACAGATTACAATGGTTAAGACTTTATTTCTAATTACTGGCTATCTTAACAGGAAAAGAAAACACTTTTCCATTGGAAAAAGGTGATAACTTTTATCTACTGGAAATATACCTTCAGGTGTGTCAGAGCTGATAGGAAACCTATGTTGGCAAATCTGTCGTAATATTTTCTTTCCAATTATCACTTTAAAAACTTTTTGTCTTTTTTTTTAAGCTAGTGCCAAAACAAATTTGTTTTCTAATTTGTTAGTTATTCTATGTTTTAGAAGAACATTTGAGAGGAAATTCAACTACTTTAGACTTCATAACTTTTTAATGAGAAATGAGATATACAAAGTAAGAGTGCATGTATTTTCTTGCTTATATTTTTCCAGACGATAATATAAATGAAAATAAAAAAGTGAGTGGGTGTTTGAGGGTGATTGGTGTGAGGTTATAAGGACAATTATATTTAGTAAATATTCTGTATTCATTTTATTTACCAATTAAAGTTATTAATTCTTGTACTAAGGCTCCAAAACTGACATGGGAAAGTAAATGCAAAGTAATGCACATTGGAAAACAAAATCCCAGCTATACAAATGATGGAATCTAAATTAGCTGTTACCACTCAAGAAAAAGATCCTGGAGTCATCATGGATAGTTCTCTGAAAACAACTGCTCAATGTGCAGCTGAAATCAAAAAAGCTAACAGAATGTTAGGAACCATTAGGAAGGGGATAGATAATAAGACAGAACATATCATATTGCCTCTATACAAATCCATGGTACTCCCACATATTGAATACTGCATGCAGATGTGGTCACCCCATCTCAAAAAAGATATATTGGAATTGGAAAAGGTACAGAAAAGGGCAACAAAAATGATTAAGCAGGGATTCTCAAACTTCATTGCATCGCAACCCCCTTCTGACAACAAAAATTACTATACGACCCCAGGAGGGGGGCCGAAGTCTAAGCCCGCCCAAGGCCCACTGCCCCAGGCGGGAAGGCCAAAGCCCAAGGGCTTCAGCCCAAGGCGGGGGGCCTGTAACCTAAGCCCTGACACTCAGGGCTGAAGCTGTCAGGCTTGGGCTTCGGCCTCGGGCCCTAGCAAGTCTAACGCCAGCCTTGGCAACCCCATTAAAATGGGGTCGTGACTCACATTGAGGTGCTGACCCACAGTTTGAGAACCACTGGATTAGGGGTATGGAACAGCTTCTGTATGAGGTGAGATTAAAAAGACTGGGACTTTTCAGCTTGGAAAAGAGACAACTAAGGGGAGATATGATAGAGGCCTATAAAAACTTGACTGGGGGGAGAAAGTGACTAGTGAAGTGTTATTTACCCCTTCTCACAAGAACTAGGGGTCACCAAATGAAATTAATAACGCAGCAGATTTAAAACAAAAGGAAGTATTTTTTTACATAACGCACAGTCAATTTGTGGAACTCATTTCCAGGGGATGTTGTGAAGGCCAAAATTATAATAGGGTTAAAAAAAGAACTAGATAAGTTCCTGGAGGATAGGTCCATCAATGGCAATTAGCAGATGGGAAAGGATGCAGCCCCATGCTCTGAGTGTGACAGTGTCCCTAGCCTTTGTTCGCCAGAAGCTGGTAGTGGAGGACGGGATGGATTACTCGATGATTGCTTGTTCTGTTCATTCTCTGAAGGACAGGACACTGGGCTAGATGGACCTTTGGTCTGACCCAGTACGGCTGCTCTTATGTTCTTATGATACCTCAAGGTTTGGAATTGGGAATATCTTGGTGTATTATCTCCTGATTGTTCTAAATTTACATATAAACTTAAAATATGACTTTAACTGGTGTTTGTATATATTTTTTCTTTCTTTATATAGGAATTAGATACAGTGCTTCTGTCAGACAATTTCTAAGTTATCTGCAAAAAACCTGGAGTTTATAGGTGCCTAAGTAACTCCTGGAATTATGGTTAATATTGCCCCCTCCGGCCCCCGCAAATCTGAAATGGTGCCACTGGGGCCCTAAATCTCATGAAGATGCATTGCAGGTTTGGCTCTTAAACTAGTACCTTGCATTATGGGGTCAAATAGCAGGACTGAGTTAATTGCACTAGTAAAGTCCTGCAACCTGATCAGTGCAGATGGGTCCTTGTGTCTGTGTGGAGTTGACCTCAGTGGGGTTCCTTATGGGTGCAGAGGTCTGCCTAGGAGGCCAGATCAAGACTGGATGTTTTCCTGAAAGCTCTGCTTTAGGAATTTGTTTGGGGACATTCTCTGGCCTGTGTTATAAGGTCAGACTAGATGATCACAATGGTCCCTTCTGGCCTTGGACTTTCTGACTCTATGAAGGGATTTATTATGAATGGTTATTTATATTACTCCCATAGCACCACTTAGGAATTGGGAGACTGGGAGGGACCTTGTATTTTTTCACCTTCCTCTGCAGCATGGGGCATGGCTTGCCTGCTGGGATCATCTGTGCACGTCTCACCTAAACAATTTCCTGACATCACATGGACCTTGGGCTTTGGTGGCAACATGGCCTCTCCCGTTTTCTGCCTGCAGCATGCTACAGTTTAGTCTCTAAAGGACTGAAATGCTACTCCAGAAGTCTGATCAGGAGCATGAACTTACTTGCGTAAGTATTTGGAGCAGGCAAGGGGCCAGGATTATTCCTCACTAGAATCTGATCTGTTCTAATTCTGCAAGTGCTTAGATGCATGAGTAGGCCCATTGAGTCAACTGGACTATATTCTTACTGGTAAATTCACACACAAGTGCCAGTGTTTGCATGATCAGGCTTTGGGTGCTTGTATTGCTGAGCAATGACAAATGGTGGGAGAGGCTTAAAAATCATGAGATTTTCAAAAATAATAAATTGTAGCTTCTCTGTATTTGCTTTCTGGTTTTTGCACCTTTAGGGGTCCATTTTCAAGCTCTCCCCTGCAACCACAAGGACCAGAAACATCCTTTTTTCAATTAACATAAGCTGAGAGCCTCATGTAATCACATGACTCTGGGAGCTGGGGCTTTAAGAAAAACCCCAAATATCATGAAACTCCTGATAAAATCAAAGAAGAGTAGGACTAGAAGAGACCTTGATAAGTCATCTAGTCCAGTCCCCTGCACTGAGAGTTTGCAGCACTAGATGCAATAAATTAAATAATAATTATTAATTAATGTAAGCTATTATTATGACATCCCACTTAAGTATAATAATAGTGATATTCATAATAAATAGCATAGGTAATCATGACAAATGAAGGTGTTCTTGCCACTGCATAGTTACATTGCATTTTACAGTTAAAGCAAAACTAAAATCCTTTAATTGTTTTAATAATTACTCTAACACTGTTATAGCTTCCGCAGCCAGAAGGGACTGTTGTGATCATCTTAGCCTGACCTGTATCATACAGGCCAGAACACTGCCCTGAAATAATTCCTAGAGCAGATTTTTTAGAAAATAATCTGTGAGCACAGCAACAATACTAAGTATTAATGATGACTAATGAGGATTCTTAGCATTACAGTAATTATAGAATACCTGGGTTGGAAGGGACCTCAGGAGGTATCTAGTCCAACCCCCTGCTCAAAGCAGGACCCATCCCCAATTTTTGCCCCAGATCCCAAATGGCCCCCTCAAGGATTGAACTCATAACCCTGGGTTTAGCAGGTCAATCCTCAAACCACTGAGCTATCCCTCCCTCCAGAACTAGTGCATTAGGGTATGTCTACACTATGAAATTAGGTTGAATTTATAGAAGTCGGTTTTGTAGAAAGTGTTTTTATACAGTCGAGTGTGTGTCCCCCCACACAAATGCTCTAAGTGCATGTAGTTGGCGGAGTGTATCCACAGTACTGAGGCAACCGTCGACTTCCGGAGCGTTGCACTGTGGGTAGCTATCCCACAGTTCCTGCAGTCTCCGCCGCCCATTTGAATTCTGGGTAGAAATCCCAGTGCCTGATGGGGCTAAAACATTGTCGCGGGTGGTTCTGGGTACATATCGTCAGGCCTCCCTCCTTCCGTGAAAGCAAGGGCAGACAATCGTTTTGCGCCTTTTTTCTTGAGTTACCTGTGCAGACGCCGTACCACGGCAAGCATGGACCCCGCTCAGCTAACCGTCACTGTACGTCTCCTGGGTGCTGGCAGACGTGGTACTGCACTGCTACACAGCAGCAGTTTATTGCCTTTTGGCAGCAGACAGTGCAGTACGACTGGTAGCTATCATTGACGTAGTCCTGGGTGCTCTTTTAACCGACATCGATGAGGGTCAAGGGCACCTAGGCAAACATGGGAGTGACTCAGCCAGGGTCAGTGACTCAGGGTCATTTCCCTTTTAAGTTTCATCTCATGGCGATTGACTCCTACCGGCAGTGCACTGTCTTTTAATCAGCAGCCAGCAGAAGATGATGGCCAGCAGTCATACTGCACCGTCTTCTGCCGAGCACCCAGGAGACGACGATGGCTAGTGGTTGTACTGCACAGTCTGCTGCCGGCAAGATGTATAAAGATAGATGAAGTGGCTCAAAACAAGAAATAGACCAGATTTGTTTTGTATTCATTTTCTCCTCCCTCCATCCGTGAAATCAATTGCCTACTAAACCCAGTTTTGAGTTCTATCCTTGAGGTTTTGAGTTCAATCCTTTAGGGAGCCATTCTGTTTCTCGCAAAGCCATCCCCTTTGTTGATTTTAATTCCTGTAAGCCAACCCTGTAAGCCATGTCATCAGTCATCCCTCCCTCTGTCAGGGCAATGACAAACAATTGTTTTGCACCTTTTTTCTGTGCAGACACCATACCATGGCAAGCATGGAGCCCCCTCAGATCACTTTGGCAATTAGGAGCACATTAAACACCACACGCATTATCCAGCAGTATATGCAGCACCAGAACCTGGCAAAGCAAAACCAGGCGAGTAGGCGACGTCAGCCGATGACAAGAGTGATGAGGATATGACATCTCTCAAAGCACGGGCCCTGGCAATGTGGGCATCATGGTACTAATGGGGCAGGTTCTGGGCTCGGGAAACAAGCACAGACTGGTGGGACCACATACTGTTGCAGGTCTGGGACGCTTCCCAGTGGCTGCAAAACTTTTGCATGCGTAAGGGCACTTTCATGGAACTTTGTGACTTGCTTTCCCCTGCCCTGAGGCACAAGAGTACCAAAATGAGAGCAGCCCTCACAGTTGAGAAGTGAGTGGCAATAGCCCTGTGGAAGCTTGCAACACCAGACAGCTACTGGTCAGTTGGGAATCAATTTGGAGTGGGCAAATCTACTGTGGGGGCTGCTGTGATGCAAGTAGCCAACGCAATCAAAGATCTGCTGATATCAAGGGTAGTGACCTTGGGAAATGTGCAGGTCATAGTGGATGGCTTTGCTGCAATGGGATTCCCTAACTGTGGTGGGGCCATAGACTGAACCCATATCCCTATCTTGGCATCAGAGCACCAAGCCGGTGAGTACATAAACCGCAAGGGGTACTTTTCAATAGTGCTGCAAGCACTGGTGGATCACAAGGGACGTTTCACCAACATCAACGTGGGGATGGCCGGGAAAGGTACATGACGCTTGCATCTTCAGGAACTCTGGTCTGTTTCAAACGCTGCAGGAAGGGACTTTATTCCCAGACCAGAAAAATAACCGTTGGGGATGTTGAAATGCCTTTAGTTATCCTTGGGGACCCAGCCTACCCCTTAACGCCATGGCTCATGAAGCCATACACAGGCACCCTGGAGAGTAGTCAGGAGCTGTTCAACTACAGGCTGAGCAAGTGCAGAATGGTGGTAGAATGTGCATTTGGACGTTTAAAAGTGCGCTGGCACAGTTTACTGACTCAGTTAGACCTCAGCAAAACCAATATTCCCACTGTTATTACTGCTTGCTATGCACTCCACAATATCTGTGAGAGTAAGGGGGAGACGTTTATGGCGGGGTGGGTGGTTGAGGCAAATCGCCTGGCTGCTAGTTACGCACAGCCAGACACCAAGGCAGTTAGAAGAGCACAGGAGGGTGCAGTGCACATCGGAGAAGCTTTGAAAACCAGTTTCATGACTGGCCAGGCTATGGTGTGAAAGTTCGGTTTGTTTCTCCTTGATGAAAACCCCTGCCCCTTGGTTCACTCTACTTCCCTGTAAGCAAACCACCCTCCCCACCTCCCTTCGATCACCGCTTGCAGAGACAATAAAGTCATTGTTGCTTCACATTCATGCATTCTTTATTAATTCATCACACAAATAGGGGGATAATTACCAAGGTAGCCCAGGAGGGGTGGTGGAGAAGAGAAGCACCAGGAGGGGTGGTGGAGGAGGGAAGGACAAGGCCACACAGCACTTTAAAAGTTTAAAACTTTAAAACTTATTGAATGTCAGCCTTCTGTTGCTTGGGCAATCCTCTGGGGTGGGGTGGAGTGGCTGAGTGGCCGAAGGCCCCCGCACCGTGTTCTTGGGCGTCTGGCTGAGGAGGCTATGGAACTTGGGGAGGAGGGCGGTTGCTTACACAGGGGCTGTAGCGGCGGTCTGTGCTCCTGCTGCCTTTTCTGCAGCTCAACCATACGCTGGAGCATATTAGTTTGATCCTCCAGCAGCCTCAGCATTGAATCCTGCCTCCTTTCATCACGCTGCCACCACCTTTCAGCTTCAGCCCTCTCTTCAGCCCACCACTTACTCTCTTCAGCCCGCCACCTCTCCTCCCGGTCATTTTGTGCTTTCCTGCACTCTGACATTGTCTGCCTCCACGCATTTGTCTGTGCTCTGTCAATGTGGGAGGACAGCATGAACTCAGGGAACATTTCATCGCAAGTGTGTTTTTTTTGCCTTCTAATCTTCGCTAGCCTCTGGGAAGAAGATCCTGTGATCCTTGAAACACATGCAGCTGGTGGAGAAAAAAAAGGGACAGTGGTATTTAAAAAGACACATTTTATAGAACAATGGGTACCCTCTTTCACGGCAAACCTTGCTGTTAACATTACATACATAGCACATGTGCTTTCGTTCCAAGGTCGCGTTTTGCCTCCCCCTAGCGCATGGCTAACAGTGGGGAACATTTCTGTTCAGCCATACGCAAACAGCCCAGCAGGAACGGGCACCTCTGAATGTCCCCTTAAGAAAAGCACCCTATTTCAACCAGGTGACCATAAATTATATCACTCTCCTGAGGATAACACAGAAAGATAAAGAACGGATGTTGTTTGAACGCCAGCAAACATACACTGCAATGCTTTGTTCTACAGTGATTCTCAAGTATGTGCTACTGGCCTGGAGTGGTAAAGTGTCCTACCATGGTGGATGGAATAAGGCTGCCCTCCCCAGAAACCTTTTGCAAAGGCTTTGGGAGTACATCCAGGAGATCCGGGAATGCCAGGGCAAATTAATCATTAAACATGCTGGCTTTTAAACCGTGTATAGTATTTTAAAAGGTACACTCACCAGAGGTCCCTTCTCCGCCTGGCGGGTCTGGGAGGCAGCCTTGGGTGGGTTTGGGGGGTACTGGCTCCAGGTCCAGGGTGAGAAACAGTTCCTGGCTGTTGGGAAAACTGGTTTCTCCGCTTGCTTGCTGTGAGCTATCTACAACCTCCTCATCATCATCGTCTTCCTCGTCCCCAAAACCTGCTTCTGTGTTGCCTCCATCTCCACTGAAGGAGTCGAACAACACGGCTGGGGTAGTGGTGGCTGAACCCCCTAATATGGCATGCACCTCATCATAGAAACGGCATGTTTTGGGCTCTGACCCGGAGCGGCCGTTCGCCTCTCTGGTTTTCTGGTAGGCTTGCCTCAGCTCCTTACGTTTCACACGGCACTGCTTTGGATCCCTGTTATGGCCTCTGTCCTTCATGCCCTGGGAGATTTTGACGAATGTTTTGGCATTTCAAAAACTGGAACGTAGTTCTCATAGCACGGATTCCTCTCCCCATACAGAGATCAGATCCCGTACCTCCCGTTCGGTCCATGCTGGAGCTCTTTTGCGATTCTGGGACTCCATCATGGTCACCTCTGCTGATGAGCTCAGCATGGTCACCTCTGCTGATGAGCCCTGCACGGCCACCTGCAGCTTGCCACACTGGCCAAAGAGGAAACTGAAATTCAAAAGTTCGCGGGCCTTTTCCTGTCTACCTGGTCAGTGCACCTGAGTTGAGAGTGCTGTCCAGAGCGGTCCAGTGGAGCACTCTGGGATAGCTCCCAGAGGCCAATACCGTCTAATTGTGTCCACAGTACCCCAAATTCGACCCAGCAAGGCCGATTTCAGCACTAATGCCCTTGTCGGGGGTGGAGGAAGGAAATCGATTTTAAGAGCCCTTTAAGTCGAAAAAAAGGGCTTGGTCGTGTGGACGGGTGCAGGGTTACATCAATTTAACGCTGCTAAATTCGACCTCAACGCCGAGTGTAGACCCTAGTCACTCCCCATGGGCACGGGGCACGATCCGAATTTAAATTGCAATTAATCCACACTAGCAGATTTACAAGAAATACAGCTCGGGCCCTTGAAAGCTCCACATCTCCGGCCCGCACAGAAGAGGGGAGGGGAGTAAATGAACTACACCTCCCAGCAAGCTCCCTGTTCTCTCCCGGACTGCAAATCCCAGCCTGCCCCAGGGCTGTGCCCCGCACTCACTGGGCGAGAGGAGCCTCGCGTGTGCGGCTGCGAGCGGGCCCATGGCAGCCCGGGCTCTCGTGCGGGCTCTCGGGGCTGGGCGCTGCCCGGGCGCCGCCCTCGGCCCCTTCTGCAGGGTGCTGGCTAGTGGCTATGCCAAGAAAGCAGGTGAGCGTGGGGCCGAGCCTCTCCCGCTGGTTGCTGGGGGTGCACTGAGTGGCTGGGACTCAGCTGGGCGCTCCCTGCTGCCCTCCCCGGGACCCCCGGGCTTAGTTCGGGTGGTCCCGCTCCCGACAGCCCCCTGGGGCCCCCAGCCCTAGCGCTGCTTGCTGGGAGCAGCTGGCTTGGAGAGGGGGCGCTGGACCTGTTTCCATTGTGTGGCTGTCTGCGGCTCTCACGCCTGCAGCCCCCGGGCGCAGCCTTGGCCGGGTTTCATTTCATAGCCATCCCCTGCCCCCGAGATTTCCCCCTGCCCGCGAGGGGGGAACATCTACCCCGGGTGCAAGCTGGGAGTCAGGACTCTTGGGTTCTGTTCCTGCTGGCGGACCTCGGCAGCCTCTCGGGCGAGTTTCTCTTTCCCCTTCTGTACCTCAGTTTCCCCATGTTGCAAATCCATAATACCAACCTCATTGAGGACGAGGGGAGGTAGGATTGGTCCAGCAGTTTGGGCACTAGCCATGGATTTAGGAGACCTGGGAGCCAGAGACCTCCTGTGTGACCCTGGGCCAGGTGGCCAGCCTCAGTTCCTCACCTGTAAAAGGGGGGTCCTACCTCCAGGGCATTGGGAAGATAACTACAGTGCAGATTGTGAGGGGTCACATGCTGTAGTGATGGCATCCTATGAGTCCTGTAAATTGCTGCCCATTTTGCTCTGCGCTGAGGTCCTCCCAAGTGTGTTTGGACATCAGCGTGGTGGGGGGTTTAATATGCTCACTCCGACTGTCCCAACACGAGAGGTTCATTGTTTTGCAACACAGTGGCCTAGAATCTCGGAGATAATGTGACCCTAACTGGACTGAGAGCTGCCTTGACGTCACGGTGACGGGCATGTCAGAAATTCACAGGCTTCTGCTCCTTGCGTTGCCGGGGGCTGGGCTTATGGGGAGTCAAAGTGAGAGGGTTGAATGGGGCAGTTGCGGAGCATTTGAGGTTTTCCAAGTCAGTGGACGTGCCTCCAAAGCTGCTCACTTGTGTAGCAAGAGCATTTGGTCTCTGCCCCCTGTGAAGTGGAAATTGCAGGTGGAGGAACGTGGTAGGACCATTGCTGCTCCCCGCAATAGTCCGGTGCCTCCCCCCAGTGCTGAGGCGGCCGGGCGCCCTGCTGACATCTATGTTTGTCTCTGCAGCGGTGAAGGCCAAAGGGAAAGGCTTCAGTAAGGAGGAGCTGAAAGGCCCGGAGGTGTGCAAGGACCCCATGCTGCTCACCACACACGCTATGGGAGTGAACTTCTACAGACAGGGCCCGGAGGTGGCTCTGAAGGACGACTCTGAGTATCCTGACTGGTGGGTGAAGCCTGGTCTGCCCTCTCCCAGCCACTCAAGGCACATGGAGACTAGTGGTTAGAGCAAGGGCCTGGGAGCCAGGAACGCTGGGTTCACTGCAGGCTCCATCACTGACTCCCTGTGAGACCTTGGACCTGGCTGTGCCAGTCTCTAACATAGGGTTAAATCAGGTTTATGGGATATATTGTGCCCTACAGCTGAAAGGGGAGAGCAAGGTGCTGAATAACTCAGGTTGTGAGCTCCCTGGGGCAGGGTCTGGGTGTTTAGTTGTGTTTGTGCAGCCCTAGCACAGTGGGGGCCTGGGTCATGACTGGGGCTCCTAGGCACTACCATAATACACCTAATAGATAATGTAAAGCCCCTGTAGCACCATGGGGTCCTGGGTAATGATGGGGGCACCGAGGCACTACCATAATACACCTAATAAATAATGTACAGCCCTAGCACTGTGGATCCTGGACCCCGACTGGGGCTCCTAGGTTTTACCATAATACACCTAATAAATTATGTACAGCACCTTGTATAGTGGGGTTCTGGGCCATGACTGGGGCTCCTAAGTGCTACCAGAATAGAAATAATAAACAAGCAGAGCTGTCACCCCCTCTACAAAGGTGTCGTGTCGTGTGTTCCCCCCCCACCCCCCGGCACCCCTGCACTTGTCAGTGTCTGACTCTAGCCACCTGCAATGCTTGTGCTGTATCCCGGCACCCATGGCCCCCTGCAGAACCAAGCAGCGTCCTGCCCTGTGGTCTCCGAGGGCCAGGCCCTGCCAGTGCTTAGTCCCACATGTTTGTGGGATCAGGCCCTGAGCAGGGGGTCCTTCCTCCCCCATCTGCCAGGGGTTGACTAGCTGAGCTGGGCAAGTAGGTGGAGTTTCTGGTTTGCTGGTAATTCTGAAAAGCAGGAAAAATATTCATTTCAGATGGAAGAAAACATTTTGGTTTGATTTTGTCTTTCTCAACATTTTTTATTATTTAACCAAAGGAAAGCTGGAAATGCCACCTCGCTTGGAACCAAAAAAGTCAAAACATTTTGGTTTGAAAAGGTGGAAATGAAATGGGATCATTCTTCCCAACCAAAGCAATTTGGTGCACGTTTGTGAAACTTTTCAGTGTAGCTGAATCTGCATTTTTCACCAAAAAAGCTTTGTGCAAAAAATTTGGCCCAGCTCTGGTGACCCTGGATAGCCTTAGGGCGCTTTAAATGATGAGGTGTGCTAGATGGCAAGTGAGTGCATGAGGCCAGGAGCTAGCCGGAACCTGAGGGGGCTGATGCATCCCATCACCTGGGTCAGGATTAAGGGATTCTGCCTGACGTAGAAACTCACTCACTCTCTCTTGTGCATTGGTCCCCAGGCTTTTCCAGATGCACCTCGGCCCCCTCAAGACACTGGAGGAGCTGGACCCTGAGACGCCCCAGTACTGGAGGCTCCTGCGGAAGCACAATACCTGGCGCCGCAACAAACTGAGCAAGAGCAAGAAGTTTTAGGGTGGGACCTGTATGGTGACACCCCTGCACCTCCTGTGCCCCTGGGCCTGGGAAGGATGCTGCACTGGGGCTCAAGGTGGGATTTGGACATGTCCTATGAGACGGAAAACAGATGCAGCTGGGCGGGCCCCTGAGCTGAGATCAGCTGGCACCTTCCCCTGGCCAAAGTCTCTTATTTTTACTTTGAATACTGACGACAATAAATCATTGGCCGTAACTGGACAGCGTTGGTGTGTCTGTCCTGTTATTTGAGCCCTGTTACCCAGTGCTCAAATCTTCATGCATCCCCCTCTCCGTGGCATCCAGCGCATCGCTGGGTCATTGGCTCCCTTTGAGGGCTGAATCAGAGTGGCAGGGGTGTTACCTGGTGTTCTTTCAACCCAAAGCTCTTGGTAACTTTTACTCTGTGCGAGGTGGTATCAGGAAATAAATCAGGGGAGACACGGCTGTCTGACCAATAAATGGCTGGCACAGGAGGCCAGGCTAGATGATCACAATGGTCCCTTCTGGCCTTACAATCTATGAAGAAAATGGCCAGGGGCTTTGCAGAGCCGTTAAAGACAGTGGCACGTGGCTGGCTGGCCCAGTCTGTCTGCGTGTACGGCAGCATGTGGAGTAGCAGATGCTGCAGGCCCAGCTAGCTGGGTACAAAGAGTGTAGATGGTGAGACGTGGTTTAGGTGAGCAGAGTATGGTAGAGAGCAGGACACACCTCAACCCCCAGGTTTGTCCTCTCCATGGCTGTCTACAAGCCCAAGCAGTGCCTCCCACAGCTGCTTTTAGCAGAGTAGTGTCCCACTGCCTGCCCCTGGCCAGAGCCTCTCACTGCGGCCTGCCGCTGTGTGTGTAGTGTCTGTACTCCGCACATTGCCGTAAATGTAGACATCACCTCAGGCAGGCATCAGTTACATGTGGTGCTGGGATTTTTTAATTTTATTTCACAGCGTGAGGCTAGAGGCTTCATTTTTTAAATTATTTTCCCCCCCTAATGAAAGCCTGGAATTTGGGGCTCAAGGAGCCAGCTTCCAGAAAGGGCTCTGCTTTGCTGATCCACTGTGAGCCACCATGGGTTCACCCCGTCTCCTGCATTGCATCAGACCAATGGTCCGTCTTCCCCAGTAGCCTGTCTCTGAGAGTGGCCCGTACCAAAGCTTCAGCATTTAGAACAGTGCAACTGTGGAATGATCTCCCCAACCCTGTCTTCCACTTCCAGTAGTCAGAGGTTTAGGGTGCTCCATGTGTGGGGTTGCATCTCTGACTATCTTGGCTAATAGCCATTGATGGACTTCATCCTCCATGAATTTACCCGACTTTGTTTTGAACCCAGTTATGCCATCACAGCATCCCATGGCAATGAGTTCCACGCATGAGTTGTGCATTATGTGAAAAGTACTTGCTCTTCCTTGTATTAAGCCTGCTGCCAATTAATTTAATTGCGGTTTTTATTTTGGGAACCGGTAACTAATCCTTTTCCCATGCCATTCATGATTTTATAGACCTCGTATCATTTTACCCTTAGTCGTCTCTCTTCTAAGGTGAAGAGCTGTAATCTTAGTCTCTCCTCGTGTGGAAGCCATTCATCCCTGGATCATCTTTGTTGCCCTTCTCTGGACCTTTTCCAGTTCCACTCTGTCCTTTTTGAGATGGTGGCAACCAGAACTGGACAGTATTCAAGGGGTGGGCGCACAATGAATTTATATTGTGGCATTATGATATTTCCTGTCTTATGTTATCCCTTCCCTACCAGTCCCTAACATACTATTAGCCTTTTTGACAAGATGTACACTTAGGTGATGGTTTGGAGCTTTTCTGAAAGAGCCTTCAAGGAACGGTGGGAGCAATGGATGAAATTGGTTAGTATCGTCAGCAGGTGCCAGCGTGGGCTAAGGGGAATGGCTCTGTGTCCAGGCCCTAGGACAGCACAGGCCATGGAGGGTTGATTTCAGTCGCAGATTTGAATTGTGATTTAAATTGGCAAGCAGGAAACCTTGATTTAAATAATCAAATTGCATCTTGTTTTGCATTTGCACTTTTTAGTTATTTTTCTAAAGCAAGGTTGATTCTCATTGGTGGTAACTATTAAAACAGGTTGGTTTGCCATTAAATAGCCTTTATGCTAAATTTGGTACTAGCTTTTGCTAATCAGGAGGATACACTAGAACGATACATATTTATTTAAGCAATTACTTATCTAAACATACATTTACTCAGATTCTTAATTTTTCCTATTTTCTACCATTAGAAAACAGTGAGTGATGCATTTCTTATTTACTAGATGATTAATTAGTTCTCCTTGTGTCAAGCTGTTTTTGGATGGAAATTGGGATTCAATTAAAAATGCACAAACCCAGCATTTCAAAATTTGTTTTTTATTCAAGATGACGGCCACAGCTATGTTGGATACATACATCAGGTGCCTGACTTTCCGTAAAGCTTCAAGAGCAAATGTACTGCTTCATATTCTATGTGATTTGATGTAAAGGATTTTAGAGTAGGGTAAATTTAGGGCCTTGACCCAGGTTGTCAATAACTTCCCATTTAAGTAGGTTTGTTTTAAAAAAAGAAAAATGCACTTAATTTAAATGTAAAAGAATTGGATTTTGTGTGAATCTCCCTGAGCCCACCTTGCTGGGAGTTTGAGAGACGCTCCTAATCTGCAGCCTCCCCCTGGCTGGTGCTTGTTTGACTCAAGGATGCCACAGAGGTTAGAAAGGGGGAGGGAGGGGACGTGCCCCATAGCTCTCCACAAGGTAATGTGTGCCCCTCCCCCGGGGATTTACAAAGCACCCTCCACCTCCACATGCTCTCACTTCCCCTTTGGCTCCCGCGTTCTCAGGCTGTGCAGTCGGAGGAGGCTCCTCCACTCACCTGACCCCATGGAGGGAGGGAGAAGCGTATTCACCCATTCTGCCTTCACGTTTTCTAAAAGGGAGCAGTGTCTAGTGGTTGGCGGGGGGGGAGGGATTGGCAGCCAGGCCGCCTAGGTTCCATGAAAAGATCTGCTGCAGGATGCTAGGCAAGACCCATTCCTGCTTCTCCCAAAAGCCTGGCGCAAAGAGATCAAGATCCAGACCCACATGCCTCAATCATGGAGCAGAGCCCACCTGGCTGTGCCCATCCAGGCCTCCCACACTGCTCTGCCAAAGCATCTTGATCCTTCCCAGCCCCACACTTCCAGCCCCGGGTACCCCCACATCCGTCCCTTCAGCTCTGCACAGAAAAGTCCTATCTCAGTAGCATCTCCACCTTCCCCCCCCATCAGCTGTTTATGTAGTTACATTAGAAACTGCTCCAGACGCGCAGGGAGTTTGCCCTGGGGTTTGGGGCAAGCTGCAGCCGCGGTGGATCATGCAGGATTCCTGGGGCATGGAAGGGCAAAGAGCCATCTGGTACCTGCACAGGTGGAGATGTTACCTAGCAGCTCTGTGTTCTTGAGGAATCAGGGTACAGTACCCAGCCTCTGTCTAACTCACGAAAGACCTTCCCCCTGCCCAGCCTCTGCTTGAACCAAAACCAATCAGAAGAAAGATGTCCAAAAAGCAATGAAAAGGCTGTGGGAGACACCTAAACCCCTGGGATAAGGGTGACAGGATTAAAGAAACTCCCATAGCCTCATTTGCATCGAAGATGGAACAGGGAGGCGTCTCTATTAGCATACAGAATGGAGAACAGACATTCCAAGGCAAGAACCGCTTAGAACTCTGGGACTATAAAAGCAGGGAAGCACTGCATGATGGGAGATCTCTGCTCCAGGTGTTAATGAACCCACACCTGCACACACCCAGCTCTGTAGTTTCACACCAATTCTAGTAATAAATCCTTTATTGGTATCCAAAATACTGAAGCTCCCTAGTTGTATTGTGAACTCCCTTGAAGGAACACTGCCCATAGCCAGGAATGATCAGTTCCTATTGTCTAGCCTGAACAAAACGACTTTGGTATACTCCCTTAAGCCATCAGTTTACACATAAACAAATCTAGTGTTCTCCCTCCAACCATTGTTGTTTCCCTACAAAATCCCCTACCCATGCTCAAGTAAGTGCTCTGATGCCTGGATCCAAAATCTGCATCAGTTCTATTGGGACTTCATCTTCTCTTGACTGATCATGCTGGGGGCTCTGCCTGACTCCAGCACTCCGGACCCTCAGCTGCCACCACCACCTGGGATCCCCAGTCGATTCAAGCTTCACAGAATGGCGAGAATCCAGCTCTCTCTCTCTCTCTCTCTTGGAATAGCCTTCTGACCCTGGCTTGTGTGATCAGTTATAGTTTTCTAAACCTGACTTTTATAATCCAATTTAAGTTAGATTTAATATTATAACTGTTTTAGAATCATAGACTTTAAGGTCAGAAGGAACCATTATAATCGTCTAGTCTGACCTCCTGCACAACGCAGGCCACAGAATCTCACCCACCCACTCCTGTAACAACCCCTAACCTATGCCTGAGCTATTGAAGTCCTCAAATCGTGGTTTAAAGATTTCAAGGTGCAGAGAATCCTTCAGCAAGTGACCCATGCCCCAAGCTGCAGAGAAAGGTGAAAAAGCCCCAGGGCCTCTTCCAATCTGCCCTGGAGGAAAATTCCTTCCCGACTCCAAATATGGCGATCAGCTAAACCCTGAGCATGTGGGCAAGACTCACCAGCCAGACACTCAGGAAAGAATTCTCTGTAGTAACTCAGATCCCACCCCATCTAACGTCCCTTCAAAGGCCATTGGGTATATCTACTGCTAATAGTCAAAGATCAATTCATTGCCAAAATTAGGCTATCCCATCCCCTTCATAAACTTATCAAGCTAAGTCTTGAAGTCAGATATGTTTTTTGCCCCAACTGCTCCCCTTGGAAGGCTGTTCAAGAACTTCAGTCCTCTGATGGTTAGAAACTTTTGTCTAATTTCAAGTCTAAACTTCCTGATGGCAAGTTTATATGCATTTGTTCTTGTGTCCACATTGGTACCGAGCTTAAATAATTCCTCTCCCTCCCTGGTATTTATCCCTCTGATATATTTATAGAGAGCAATCGTATCTCCCCTCAGCCTTCTTTTGGTTAAGCTAAACAAGCCAAGCTCTTTTCCATTCCTCGGATCATCCTAGTAGCCCTTCTCTGTACCTGTTCCAGTTTGAATTCATCCTTCTTAAACATGTTTGTTTGGCTCTCCAATGGTTATTACCTGGCAATAAATAACTTTCATGATTAAGATGGTTGCTTCCCTCTCTCTCTTCCTCCATCCCATCATGGGTGGGGTTTTTTTTTGGCTTCCCCATTTGCTTTGCAGCAACGCTCCTCGTGCCTAAGCTTAAGATCCTTGCAGTGCCCAAAAATCCTGTGGGGTTTGCTCATCAAGTGGGTTACTACCAGAACAATTGTAACAAGAAAGTGGCGATAGGGTTGTGCTGAACCTGGGGCATATGAGGGTGTCAGCTTGGAAGTGCTGCTCAACCCAGCCTGCTCAGGCATACGCTATTCCAGTGCGGTGCCATGGCATATGAGAGTGACAGCTTGGAGGTGCTGTTCAACCCAGCCAGCTGAGTCCAGGGACGTATAAGGGGTCAGCTGGGGAGTGCTGATTAACCCGGTCCTCTCAGATGTGCTCTGTTAATGTGTGTGTTTGTCTGATTCTGGGACTGGAAGAACCCAGCCCTGGGGAACCTCGGTCCTGCGGGATAGCTCCATTGGGAGGGAACTTGGGGCAGGGAGAAGCAGTGCTCTGTATGAGAACACAGTGTATAAGCAGTACATTGATAGAATTACAGAATCCCACTCCCACACAGAAAAGTAACCCTAATAAATGAGCATACCCCAAAGTAATGGGCAAATCTGGTAACAGAGGGAACTGTTCACTGCTAAGTCCCAGGTTCCCATTCAGGCTGGGAGTCACAAGAAGCTCCTGGGGCCAGATCCCCATGGGTATTTCTGTACCTACCTCCTATCTGGGCCTTGGCGTCTCCTGGCTGTTGGCCAGCCTGTGTGTGTCAGTGAGTCACAGGGCAGCCCCATGGCAAACTCCATCCACCATGGCACGGATGGGACTTGGGAGAAGCTAAGGTTTGAACTGGGATACGGAGACTGAGCAGGTGCCCCCAGAGCAGCACTCCTGGTGCGGGGCAGGGGGATTTTGTCCTGGTGCTGCTTATGTTGCACCTGTGGCTCAGTCTCCAGAGCTGGAATTCACCTCACCACCCAAAGCTGTCACTGCCCAGCCATGGATTCTCAGAGAGGCTGGTGTAAGCCAAGAGCAACCCACTTCCCGCTGGCATGTGGAGGGCAGTGCATGTGCACACGCATGATGGAATTGCGTGGGGCCCTGGGTGTCCTGTTTTAGCTGGTTCCATCTGAAGGCCAGTGTCTCGTTCCCAGGGCTCAGCTGTGTGCGCTGGACTGGGCGATGGCCATACAAGCCAGCCCCGCCTCAGGGGCAGCGCCGTGGAAGCAGAGGGGTGTGAGCTGGGCCCTAGCACTGCTGCAGTTAGGGCTCAGGAAGCTGCTCACAAAAGCAGAAGTGCCATGTACTGCAGCGTGGGGGGACTTTTGTTTTTAACCCTCGTTTCCTGTGCGTGGGCTTCAGAGCTTGGTGACACGGCCCTGCACAGCTGGGGCGCAGGCAGGCTCCGTGGACGGGTGTGCGGAGGGCTGCCATCCCCAGGCTCTGAGCAGTGCTGGCAGGAGCAGGTGGGCTTCTCCAGCATCCAGGCTGTCTCCAAAGGTGAGTCTGCTCTGCCAGGGGTGAGTTCACTGTTGCCGACTCCCTGCTGCTCAGACTTCAGCCCTCCCCTCCACTTCCTCCCATGCTCTCCTCCCTGCATGCCTCTTTCCATTCACCGCTTGGCCCCAGCGATCTCCCCTGTGCCCACCCTACGCAGGCCATATTTGCAAAGCCTTAATTCCACCCTTCCAAGCATCTGGCACCCTCAGCTCCATTGCCATCAGTCTCTTTGAAGATCGGGCCCTAGGCTGGTAAATCCAACAGGGAGGGGCGGAGCCTCCCTCGCAGTGCTAGCAGGCTGGTCGCAGGAGAGAAAGGACATGCTTGTGGTTAAGGCAACGGGGGGGAAGGTGGGGCAGGACTCCTGGGTTCTATTCCCAGCCCTGCCAGTGAGTTCCTGTGTGACCTTGGGCGGGTCACTCTTTCTCAGGCACTGTGGGTCCTGCTACTAGAGCTGCATGAGATGAAGTCAATAAGAGATTGCTTAGCTCCCCCTGCCCCCAACCAGGATCAAGGCAGGGCAGCTCCCCACTTGGGTCGCTACGATAACATTGCAATGGAGGAAAACAACAGAGAGGAGCTCCAGGGCTCCAGAGGAAACTGGAAGGGGGGAGGGATCCTGGCAATAACCTCCCCGATCCTTAGAGGTCAGCCAGCCTTACAATACCTCTAGCAGGAGTCTGAAAAATCCCAGCCCCCTCCCCCCCCCATTCAGTCTCCACGTATTCAGTCTTAACACGAGACTCAGAGGCTGAGGCCGAGACAGTGCAGCCTAGAGGTCAGAGCATGGGACGGGGAGCCTGTGACATACCATAGTACAATCCAGACTAATGAGCAGCTCAGTCATCCTGGTCCTGCAACCTTGGGTGCCTTACGATGCCTTGCTGAAGTGGCTTCCACCTGGGCCACTCACAAACAGCTTCCAGCGTGCAAGCCACACCCTGTGTGTCTTTGTGCAACTGCAGTCTGCCAGCCACACTGAGGTTATACACCCTGCTCTCACTAGCCTGGGTTATATTGCAGGGTGACACCAAAACACCCCCAGTCTTAGACGGTCCCTCAGTAATGTATGTCCTCTGCTGGACAATAGAAGCTACATTAAGTCTATTTCTTTAATGGAAATAATATGCACACAACTTGCCACCCCAAATGGAGTTTGTCAGATACTTTAATTTAAACACACTGGGTTAGATAAAAGCGTAAAACAAGTTTATTAATTACAAAGAGAGCCATTTTCAATTAGTACAAGTAACGAGGCAAAAAAATCAGAAATGGTTACAAGAAAAATAGAGTTAAGACATTTCCTAATGCAGAACTTAACAAACTCTATCAGATTCAAGCAAAGTTTCTTACCATATACTTTCAGCAGCCTTACTGACCAAACCCTGTAGGTTAGGACCTCATCTCCCAGAATCCAATGAAGGCTTCCTTTGTTGCACCAGGTGCAGTTAATCTGATGGGCAGGGAGAGAGAAAGAGGGGACCTGTGGGGTTTTTGTCTTTCCTTTTTATAGTTTCAGTCCTCCTCTTGAAAACCATTTCCAGGTGGGCACAAGAAGGAAAAGAGTCTGCATGGAAGGATGTTCCCTGCTGCTTTTTCCTCATCTATTTAAGCTTCCTTTGTTTCCTTTCCAGCTGATGACTCTGTTTCCTGCTTAAATGCAAATTAAGCAGAGGACACATTCCTTTGTTTAGGACAGGCCTGTTTGCCACCCTCAGTTTGGAACATGTTTTAATAAAGCCACACAGTGGCTTTACATACAAGGTTACCACACAGGATGTTTATCAGGATGTTACTGATCAACAAATTATGAGTTTTCAAATGATATCTCACAAGGAGTACTTTGACAAAAAGATTATTACAATAGCATGTCAGGTGTGAGTACAGGGGTATGTCATTCTGTCCCAGAGCCGAATTCCAATCCTGATGCCAACACTGAGGCCAGTGCCCATGTGTCTTTCCCAGGCGCTCTCCCACCCAGGGTCTGGGAGGCTATTAGTATATTACTGTATTCCCCCTGATCTAAACCCCCCTGAAACCCATCTACCAGGTCCCAGGGGCAGGATCACTCTGTCTAGGGCCCTTTGCCTAAAACAAATCAGACTCCAGCTCAAGCCTCCACCCAGGTCTGGGCTCCTACTTCTGGCTCTGGGAAATTAAAATAACCCCTCCTGGGTCCCCTTTACAGGGGGCTCTTCCCCCTTGCCAGCACTCAGCGCCCTTGGAACTCAAAGAGCTTTTTATCTGGGGGAAAACGGTCCAAAGAACCATGACAGCCCAGGTCTAGATTTACCTGTAAGAACCTGAGCCACTTAAAACAGTGCATCAGGAGTCTGGATGGCCTCACGGGAAGAGACCCAGGACTCCACTGGCTTGTCTTCCTGGCAGAGTTAACTCGAGTTACACTTCCAGCGTCACCCCTCGCTGAAGTCCCACAAACCCCTTCACTGGTGTGATGGTGCTTTTTACACCAGCTGACTGCTCCACCCCCTCCAGAGCACAGGCTAATGAGTTGCGCAGTGTGGTCGCAGGCTTGCTCCACTGGACTGCTGCTCATCCTCCAACGCCTTTCCACAGTTCTCCCCCGCCACACCACCAAGTCCAGAAAGGACAAACGAGTTTCCACTTACTGCAGTGTCAAGACCTTCTGCCACACCCGAGGAGGGCCACACCCAGTGTGGACACAACAGGTGGGATTCCACAGTGGAGCTGCTCTCACGCGAGCAAGGCTAACTCAAGTTAACTGCTCAGTGAAGACAGATCCCAGGCTGTCCACAAGCCCCACCCCCCTAAAGCCCTCTTGTGGTTCTCATCTGCTGGTCTGCCCCCGCCCAAAGAGAACCGTGCAGCTACCCAGCCCAGCTCTGCAATATCAGCTCAGGTCCTGCTGACCCAGAATCCTGGGAAGTCAGCTCTGGTAGGCGTGACTAACAGTGTGCCATGGGCTGATGGAGATCTCAGCCACATTCCACTGCTGCTGATGGCTACAACGCCAGCTCTGCACGATTCTCTCTCCCACTGCTCCAGTCCCACAGATTCACTCCACACAGGAACCAAACCACCACGTGGGGAACCCAGAGCAAAACAAGACCCTTGAGTAGGAGCTAGAACCCCAGCTCCTTGCAGTGATCCATCTGGTCTTTGCTTCAAGATTTCCTCTACTCTGAGGAGGATTTCATTCCAAACCACGGTCTCCTCGCCCCTCGGGCTGGGTGACCCCACCCTGGGCATATTCTGGTCAAATCATCAGCACTTTGGAGGGTTCAATACTAATCTATTGCCATTGACACAGTCAGAACAGAAACCAGTTCCAACCAGAGCGTCCAAGGGCAGTAGAGGGAATTCTGGGTAAGCAAGATGCATCCAGGAGGCTAACTAGAGAGGGCTGTTCCCCTTCTCCCCATAAAGGGTGCAGAGCACCAGCCCTAGGGAACGTCTACATGCCTTTTACAACCCAGGACAGAGAGTCTGTGGTGCTAAAATCAGCCGTTTGGCCTTGGACTGAGCTCCAGCCTGACCCTGAACGGCTACACACAGAAGGGGGGGAATATTGGGGGAGGGGGGGCAGAGTCACGTGCCCCATGAGATTTCGGCCAGGGTGGGAGTCGGGCTGAGCACGGCTGAGGGGGATGTGCCTGGGAAAGGCACCAGCCCCCAGCCTCACTAGGAGGTCCCAGAGCAGGGAAGAGAGACAGGGTATGGAGAAGCCCGCTGAGTCCCGTCCCTTCTTCACCCGCCGCTCGGCAGTCGGTGTCCGGAGCCTGCTCCGGCCCGGGAGAAGGAAGCGGGGAAGGAGCTGTGAGGGGCGTGGGTGGAGACAAGGTGCTGCCAACTTGGAGGAGTCTGGGGGACGCAGGGAGAATGGGAAAGGGACCAGATGCGTCACTTGGGGCAACCACATGCCCCCCCCAAACCTTTAAATTGTGCCTTTCCCCCCAGAAAGAGTTCCGGGTGGTCTCTGTCTAGCACCAGAGCATAAGCCCCACGTGCCCAAGTCTGCAGACCCAGGCTCTGAGCTCGTTGCATGTGGACGTACTCTGCGCCCTACGGCCCCATCAGAGAGTTTGAAACTCCTTGGGTTTCAGCTCATTTTGTTGCCTTTTGATAATTCCTTTGGGGGTGGGGGACAAAGGGGCAGGGTTGTACCCCAGCTGAATGGGCTGTGGGTTCAGCCTCCTAACCCACGCTGCTGCTCTGTTGGCATTTCCCCTGGTTGCAGGCTTGCCTGACTCTCCCCCCTTGCTGGCCCCCGGGCTATGGGATAGGGAGCTGCTGCTCCAAACAGCCTGCACTCCTGAAGGGCTCTTTGATGGGCAATTTGTGGGAGCAGGGGCGGGTATCAGGCCAGGGACGGCGGCTGCCCATAGGAGATGCCTACCTATTTTGCCCCCTGGTCTCAGTTCAAACAGGAGCTATTCACGAGCCGTTGGCTGCGTTGCCCTCCTCAGACTGACGCTCCACCAACGCTGGCTGTGCTTTCTGTGCCCAGGTGGATGCTGCTTCGGGATCAGCGGGGAACAGGCCAGCTGACACCTCCAAGGGCTTGAGGCAGAAGAAAGGGGCCAGGCGGGTCAATGGCTGACGGGAGTGTGCCCATCGGCACCCTGGGAGAAAGTGCCTTGGCCAGGCTCTGCGAGCTCCTGGACAACTGCAGCCGGGGCTGGAGGAAACTGGCTGAAATTGCCGGTGCCGAGAAACGCTTCAAATGCAGGTGGAGGAAGTGTGGGGGGGCACAACAGGCTTCGGGCACCGATCTGGGCAGCGCGTCCCTGGGCGACATGTCAGCGCAGCGGCCTCGCCAGCCTGCCTGTCCCAGTGCGTGTGCTTATGTGCAGAGGGGGGCTGGTGTGGGGAGTACACATGTGTGTGTGCACGTGCACATGCAGGGGGGTGATGTAGGTGATGCTCCTGGGTATGAGTGGTCACACTCTGTGTGTGTATGTGTGTGTGTGAGGGTAGGGGTGTCATCACAGTGTAGGCTGTGGTGTGAAGTGTCTGTGTGTGTATACAGTGTGCGCTGTTCCAGTGAAGGCTGGGGGGGGGCGGGACACGTGTGTGTGTGTGTGTGAGAGAGAGAGAGAGAGCTGTTTCAGTGTAGGCTCCATGTGTGTGAATGTGTGTAGCTGTCACAGGGCAGGCTGTGGGGTGTGTGTAAAGTGTTTGCTGTCCCAGTGGAGGGTGTGTGCTGTCCCAGTTCAGGCTGCGGGGGATGTAGGGCGTGTGCTGTCCCAGTGCCGGCTCTGTGTGTGGGTGTGGCGTCCCAGTGCAGGCTGTAGGGAGTGTAAGGTGTGTGCTGTCCCAGGGCAGGCTCTGGGGTGTGTCGGGGCTGTGGTGTCCCAGTGCAGGCTGTGGTGGGTGTAGGGGGTGTGGTGTCCCAGTGCAGGCTGTGGTGGGTGTAGGGGGTGTGGTGTCCCGGTGTAGGGGGTGTGGCGTCCCAGTGCAGGCTGTAGGGGGTGTAGGGTGTCTTCTGTCCCAGTGCAGGCTGTGGGGGTGTAGGGGGTGTGGCTTCCCAGTGCAGGCTGTAGGGGGTGTGGCTTCCCAGTGCAGGCTGTGGGGGTGTAGGGGGTGTGGCTTCCCAGTGCAGGCTGTAGGGGGTGTAGGGTGTCTTCTGTCCCAGTGCAGGCTGTGGGGGTGTAGGGGGTGTGGCTTCCCAGTGCAGGCTGTGGGGGTGTAGGGGGTGTGGCGTCCCAGTGCGGGGTGTAGGGTGTCTTCTGTCCTAGTGCAGGCTGTGGTGGGTGTAGGGGTTGTGGTGTCCTAGTGCAGGCTGTGGGGATGTAGGGGGTGTGGTGTCCCAGTGCAGGCTGTGGGGGTGTAGGGGGTGTGGCTTCCCAGTGCAGGCTGTAGGGGGTGTAGGGGGGTGTGGTGTCCCAGTGCAGGCTGTGGGGGTGTGATGTCCCAGTGCAGGCTGTAGGGAGTGTAAGGTGTGTGCTGTCCCAGGGCGGGCTGTGGGATGTGTCAGGGCTGTAGCATCCCAGTGCAGGCTGTGGCAGGTGTAGGGGGAGCTGTGGCGGGTATAGGGAGTGTGGCATCCCAGTGCAGGCTGTGGTGGGTATAGGGAGTGTGGCATCCCAGTGCAGGCTGTTGGGGGTGTAGGGTGTCTTCTGTCCCAGTGCAGGCTGTGGTGGGTGTAGGCGATGGTCATGGTTGTGCCAGTGAATGTAAGTATGGGGTGAAGAGAAAGGGCCCCCAAGGTGCTCTAAGGAGGGTGGGTGTCTCAGCCTGGATCCCCTACCCGAGAACGTTACCCCGGCTGTAGCACATCTCCTGCGTAGATCTCAAGGTGGGTTAGGATCATTATCCCTGAGACACAGGCCATCCAGCAGGACAGAGCCAGGCTGAGCTGAGCACCTGGGTCTCCTGCGTCCCCATTCCCTGCCTTCTCCACCAGACCACGCCACCTCCCACTCAGAAGCTGAGACTGTCTCCCCAGCCACAGGATTGAAAGGGTTAATGTTGTTTTGTGTTTGCTGTGGGTTCCCAGTGAGGAGGAGCTGGAGTTGTGTTCCCTGAAGGTCCTGGAGCCCAGCGGGAGCCCCAGCCAGTGCCTTCTGCAGCTGCTGTCGGAGCGGGACTGCACCCTCAAGTATCTGCTCTGCTGCCTGGATAAGATGGGACACACCGAGGCCTTCCAGTTTCTCTCCAGTGTTGGTATGGGCTGGTGGCTGGAGCAGGGACTGGGGGTCAGGATGCTGGGGTTCTGCTCCCCGCTCTAGGGTGGGAGTGAGGGCTGGTGGCTGGGTCTGGGGGTCAAGGTGCAGGGGTTCTGCTCCCTGCTCTAGGATGGGCGTGGGGTCTGGTGGCTTGGTCTGGGGGTCAGGGTGCAGGGGTTCTGCTCCCTGCTCTAGGATGGGAGTGGGGTCTGGTGGCTGGGTCTGGGGGTCAGGGTGCAGGGGTTCTGCTCCCTGCTCTAGGATGGGCATGGGGTCTGGTGGCTGGGTCTGAAGATCAGGGTGCAGGGGTTCTGCTCACTGCTCTAGGATGGGAGTGGGGTCTGGTGGCTGGGTCTGGGGGTCAGGGTGCAGGGGTTCTGCTCCCTGCTCTAGGATGGGCGTGGGGTCTGGTGGCTGGGTCTGAAGGTCAGGGTGCAGGGGTTCTGCTCCCTGCTCTAGGATGGGCGTGGGGTCTGGTGGCTGGGTCTGAAGGTCAGGGTGCAGGGGTTCTGCTCCCTGCTCTAGGATGGGAGTGGGGTCTGGTGGCTGGGTCTGGGGGTCAGGGTGCAGGGGTTCTGCTCCCTGCTCTAGGATGGGCGTGGGGTCTGGTGGCTGGGTCTGAAGGTCAGGGTGCAGGGGTTCTGCTCCCTGCTCTAGGATGGGCGTGGGGTCTGGTGGCTGGGTCTGGGGGTCAGGGTGCAGGGGTTCTGCTCCCTGCTCTAGGATGGGCGTGGGGTCTGGTGGCTGGGTCTGGGGGTCAGGGTGCAGGGGTTCTGCTCCCTGCTCTAGGATGGGAGTGGGGTCTGGTGGCTGGGTCTGAAGATCAGGGTGCAGGGGTTCTGCTCCCTGCTCTAGGATGGGAGTGGGGTCTGGTGGCTGGGTCTGGGGGTCAGGGTGCAGGGGTTCTGCTCCCTGCTCTAGGAGGGGAGTGGGGTCTGGTGGCTGTAACTGGCGGTCAGGACTCCTGGGTTCTAAGCCCCGCTGTGGGAAAGTGTTGGAGCAGGGAGCAGCAAAGCAGAATGGCTGGATTCCAAAGAGTGTGAGCTGATGGCTGGAGCTGGGAGCCAGGACTCCTGATGCTGGTTGGAGTGGGGGCCTCAGGAATTTACAGGTGAAGGGAAATTGTGTGAGGGGAGTGTAAGGGGAACTACCTAAAACTACAGCAACTTACACATAAGCCGGATTCTTGCCCGAGGCTACATCTACACAGGAAACGCTGCAGCCCTTCTAGCGCTTCAGCAGCGGGGGGGGGGGGGGGTTCTCCCATGGGGTAGCTAATCCCTCTCCCGCAGAGGTGGAGTTGCGTCACTGGAAAAATTCTCCCCTTGGCTTAGCACTGGCTTTGCTGGGTGTTTGGTTGGCTTCACTGTGATGCTCAGTGTGTGGATTTTTCACATCCCTGAGTAACGCAGCTGGGTTAACGTCTGAATGTAGACCAGGCCTGTGACATGTTCCTGTGGGGGGGCCTGATTGCCCAGGGGTTTGTTCTTTCCTCTCTTGCAGTCCAAGAGTCCATCAGGATCGTGGTGCAGCCCGAATCTCAGGTGGTTACAGAAGGGACCGGAGCGTCTTTCACCTGCTGGGCGACGGGGCCCCCAGGACTCAGCTACCAGTGGTTCTGTGGGAAGCAGGAGGTGAGGCTGGGGGAGGGAGGAGGAAAAAGGGAAAATCTCCAGGCTTAATAAATTAATCAGTCAATAAATCTGGAGCAGCAGCATGGTCTAGTGGGAGGAAAACACGTCCCAAGGCCTGGCTGTGCCACTGACACACTGAGTGGCCTTGGGGAAGTCAAATTTGGGGGGGCCCATCTTGAGACACAAAGGGCCGAGCAAAGCACTCCCAGCTCCAGCTGAAGGCAATGGATTCATTGGTGCCTGGACAGCACAGGCAATGCTCAGAGCTCTGTGTCAATGCTAGCTGGTATCATTACACCATGCAGCCTCCCAGCACAGCCCCTGTGGAGGGTGGGACACTTGGGGATGGATGGAGGGTGTAGTGTCAGGAGGCTGCATGGTTTCTGCTCCCTTTGACCTGGCATGTTTTATTTTGTGCCTGTTAGGTGCCCGGTGCCACCTCCCCTGAGCTGGTGATTGACCCAGCTACTCTGAAGACCCCGGACTGGTACATCTGCCGCGTTAACCACAGGGCCAACTTTGCGTTCTCCAGGTGGGCCCAGCTCCAGGTCAAGCGAAGCAGCAGCCCTGCCTCAGGTAGGAGGGCAAGTCGCAGGGCTGTTTGCAGCAGTGGCAGGGAAAGCAGCTGGCAGGGCCAGCCAGGGAGTTGAGCTGTCTGGGGGCAGCTCCAGTCTCGGCACTGTGTTGACTTGCAGCTCCTGCCCTCTGGGCCTGGCCGAACTGGGAGGGCTGTGTACCATCGATGTGGGTTTCATGCTTCTGCCTGGGATGGACCTGCTGCCCAGTGGTACCAGCTGTGTCTTGTCCTGCAGTCCTTTCGCATGCCGAACTCCCATTGACTTCTATGGGAGCTGTGTATATGACCCCAGCCCTTAGACTGCCTAACAAGCTAGGGTCACCAGGGCCTTCCCGCGAGTGTATTACAGCTGGGGAAGGCAGTGTGGTCTAGTGGGTAGTGCACTGGATTGGGACTTAGGAGTCCGAGATGCTATTCCTGGCTCTACCAGTGGCCTGCTGGGTGACTTTGCCTCTGTGCCTCAGTGTCCCCATCTGTAGCCCACTGGGGGGCTCCTGCCCTCAATTCGTAAAGCACCGTGAGCTCTGTGGATATAAATAGATAAGGGCTCAGGATTGCTGTTAACTGGAGGGGCCGGACAGTCTGGTCAATGCCCCAAGTGCTGCTGTGAGCAGAGGGCGATCTGGGCTCTGGACAGAGTGCGCCGCTGCTCAGACTGAGATGGGGCAGTGCCTGCTGGGATATGTAGTCTCCACTGGTTGTGCCTCTGTATTGCCCACCTGCTGTAGGACGGCACCCTTGGCTGCCCCTGCTTGAGCCTGCCCTGGGGCCTGGTCCCACATGAGGACTTCTGTGCCTGTATTGTCCTGCCCAGGCTAGCGCTCTGTTCTCCACCCCCCCCTCCCCCAGCGAGCGGCGATTGCCCGACAGCGGTGGGACTGCAGATCCTCTGTCAGCCCCAGCCCTGCACCTTGGACGAAGGAGACTCCCTCCAGCTGCGGTGCGTGGCCATCGGAAACCCACCACCCCAGTACCAGTGGTTCCGAAACGGGAGTCCGATTGAGGGGGCGCGGAACTCCCACCTCCAGGTACCCTCCCTTGGGGTCTGGGCAAGGGCTGCAGGCTGGGCAGGAGACCTGTCATAGGTTGCAGACTCTCGGTAAGGTGCTGTGGGCTCAGCAGCCCAAGGTGGGGGGGGGATCTGCAGTGCAGGACTGCGAGTGAGGTGTAATCCCCGGTTCAGCGCTCCAAGCCTAGCCCACCCAGGCACATTCTGCTGCATTCAGTGCTCATAGCCCCCAGCTCACTAAAGACAGATTCCTGGGGGCTCTAGCCCAGAGTGCAGGGTCCACCAGCTGGCGCTTGCCTCTTCCTTTCCCCTCGCTGCAGGTGAAGCTGGTGACAACCGCAGAGAGAGGCCGCTATGCCTGCAAGGTGTTTAACCTCTTCCAGGAGCTGTGGACGCCAGGACACAGAGGTGGAGATTGGTGAGGACTTGTGTCAGGACTCGGTATCTGTAGCCACCCCCATCGCAGGCCATTGGCAGGCTTGGAACGGGGGCCTTCAGAACCAAAGCTCAGTCCTCCATCACTCGAGCTAAAGGAGTAACTCTGTGCGCGGGTAGCAATAGTAGGCTGTTACCTTCTGTTGACCAGCCACTAGAGAACAGAAGCCACATTTTGCTTGCGTGTTGGACCCTTGGCACACTGAGCCCGCAGGCAGTCCCCACCCCACCACCCTGCCCTTTGCACTCCAGGTTTGTTGCCCGTTTAACAAGTCCTCAGCAATCACTGCAGGAGAGCTCTGAGGCTGCTGGGCAGGCTGTGAAGTGATGTGGTCAGTCCTATGAGAAAACCAGATAATCATGTGGGATACATGCTTATCACATGGCTTAGTGCAGCAGGGGAAGGTGCTTGATATCACGGTGATGGGCTTAGGCTGCCTTTTAAACCCAGGGAGCTCAACAGGGGTCTCATGAACAGGTCCTGGGGGTCATGACCACACTGGCTTGCTCATATTGTTAAATGGATGGGCCCCAGCTGCGTCCTGGCTAGACTGCAAGGGGGGTGGAGGAGGAGTTGAAGGCCCTTATTAAAATAATCCTCTGCCATGTTGGCCTGGAGTTCCCACCCGGGCACGGCCAGGGACAGAGGGCATCCCCTGCCCACCCTGGGCGTTCCTGCTTCTAATACCTTCCTGGAGGCGTTGTGCGGGGGGAGCAATCCCACCAAGCCTCACTGAGGCCTGGGGGTGGGGGAAGAAACCGCAGCGCCTCCTTATGGTGCTTCCTGTACCTGTCTGCCAGCCCTACAGGGAGGATGGGGTTTGGGGCAAGGACTGTGGCATGAATGATCTTGGGCGTCTGTGGCCCCAATCAGCAGCCAGAGCCGGCACTCACAGGCAGCCCTGCTCATCTCACCAGCCTCACTGCTTCACCCTTTGTTTTGTTCCAGGCCCACAGCTGTTTGCCTCCGGAGGCTCCTGGCGGGAGGAGGAGGCAGGTAGGTGAGGCCCACGTGGGTCCCACCTGGACCTAGGAGCTCCTATCTGAACACAGCTCCTCTGGGGCAGGTTAGGCGTTGTCATGGCAGGCGTGGCCTTTACATGTGCTAATTAGTGGACTGGACTTCTTCTTTGTCCTCACCCAGCTTAGCTGGCTGCTGGGGGCCGAGTGCCGGCCCTACGGCCCAGGGGAGTGCTGCTCTCAGCATCTCTCCCTGGGCAAGGGAGCTCCTGGGACTTGTGTTGTGTTGCTGGGGTTCCCTCCCCGCCAAGGGGGGCAGGGTCTACCAGCCATGGTGCCTATGTGGTGCTCAGAGAGATGATCATGTGTCTCATTCTTTCCAGGGAGTGCTCCAGAGCACAACGGCCCCAGCCAGCTGTGCGGTAAGAGGCTGCATCCAAATCCCCAGGCCAGACCTCCACTTAGAAATGGATTGAGAGATACAGCTCTCAGCCTTCCCCACCTCATACGTGCATCCTCCTCCCTGGTGCCAATGCAGGGACCCATTCCAGACTGTTGTTCCAGCCAGCCCCTGTCTCAGCTGGCCTGTGGAGAAACATGTCTCCCACAACCAGGTCAGCTGATCCATCCTCACATGGGCTCCTCCCCGTGGATGGGGCATTGAACCAATGTGGATCCAGCCCTGCCCGTGGACGTGAGAGATGGAGAAGAGCCATCAGACGACCTAGCCCAGCCCCAGGATTGGCCTGGCAATGCAATTTCCAGGGCTCCGTCCATCTCCCACCTCCTCCACGGCTTCCCACCCCCACCGCAGACCTGGCACCCACTGGCAGGCAGCAAGGGCAGCGTGCTGGCTGTTTTAGGCAAAGCATGGCCTTTAAGGGAGAGCCAAAGGCTTGTCTGGAGGGATGAGCCAGCTGGAGGGAGGACTCTGCCTTGGTTTGGAGTAGAGGTTTAGGCCCAGGGCTAAAATGTGGGGCTGACTAGTTACATCCCTGCTCTAGAGAGCCCATCCACAGCAGAAGGGGCAAGAAGCTGTCTGGGGTGGTGCTGAGTGTGAAGGGGAGATAGAAGCAGGGAGAGGATGAACGTTCATCCCAAAGGGCCCAGGAGTGATCATCCCCTCGTTCCCTCCCCATGCCCCTGACGTGTTCCTCTGTCCTTCTTCTGGGGCAGCCACAGACAAAGTGGCCCTCCTGATGGGCAACATGAACTACCTGCACCACAAGCACCTGAAAGCACCCATGGTGGATGTACATGAACTGACCAACCTGCTGCGCCAGCTGGATTTCAAGGTGGTCTCCCTGCTGGACCTGAGCAAGGACGAGATGCAGATGGCTGTCAACGAGTTCCTTCTCCTCTTGGACAAAGGAGTGTACGGTACAGAGGGAGCTCCCTATGTTGCTGGGTAGGGGTAGGAGAACCCCTTTACTGGAGGAGGGGAGGTCTATGTGGTGTACGTTTTGTCTACTCTGGAATAGGCCATTTCCTGCTGGGGCTCCGGCCCCTCTGGGCAGACTAGTGCAGGCTGGGAAGGGCAGGACTTCTTCATCAGTAAATACACAGGAAGGTTTTCATGAACATTTCAAAGTTTTTCCCCAATTTTAAACATAAACAATGTTGCCCCCTCGGTGGAGGCACCCGTTTCCTGCCCTTCTTGTGGCTGGGAGGTCGGGTGGCATCTCGGGGACTCAGGCAATAAAAGCAGAAGGTGATACGGTGTGATAGAGCGGGTGTATTTTACATAGCTGTATCATTTCTCGTAATCACCCTCATTCACTTGTCCAAGTGCCAGAAGGGAGTTAGCATTGAGTGATTGTCACCAACTTCAGACCATCTGGGAGGTGTGGGATTGGTAACAGCCCGGTGGTGGTCACAGACTCACCATGGGGTGGCGAGGAGCACTGGTGAATGCCCTTCCTTGCTCTCACTAATGCTCAGCACTAGCCTGGCCCACTGCGCTTGTACAGCATGCCATGCAGCCCAGGGACCGGAGTCATGATAACTCAGTGTTCTTATTAAACATGCTAATGGAGGTAGCACCTGGGCCAGTGCTGGGTGCTGTGCAGACATACAGAGGGCGTGGAGCTTATGGTCTGAATGACAGGAAGGTGATGGGGCCATAAGGAGAAATGAGTGAGCAGGAGGGAGGGATGGGGCAACAGGAAGACAAATGTAACATGAGCTGGGTATCCCCTAGCTCGGCAGTTGCAGTGGCCACAGCAGCGACCTAGGAGATGCCCACAAGAAAGTGCCCCAGCAGACACGGGGGCAAGGAGGGACTTGGAGGGACCAGGGGATGGCTGGAGGATTCTGTCTGGGTGCCTCCCCCTCGGGACAGGAGAGAGCACACGTATGCTTGTGGGAGAAGCCAAGCATGGGGCCCTGGAGGCTGGATTGTTAGCAGCTCAGAGGGAGCTGCCCGGAGATCAGGCCCAGCATGCTGGGTGAGGCCGAGCTGTGGAAGGCTCTGTCATTAAGGACAGGGTTTGGATTAGCAGGTGTCAGCGGTGTGGCATAGCCAGAACCTGGATCCTGCTGAAGGCCTAACGCAGGACATTTCTGGGCTTCTCCTCCTACAGTCTGGCCAAGAGAGGATCCCACAGTCCATTGCCGCAAGCAGGAGAGGGAACTCCAGTCAGTATGTCCCCAGGGATGGGCGGAGGGAACAGGGTGAGCAGAGGAGGGTTGTGTGTAGGTCAGACGGAGAAATGAGTGGGAAGGAGGAGGAGAAGCTGAGCCCCCTGGAATGGACTTTGCAGCCCTTGATGCAGTGGGCCGCAAGGCCAGCAGTGGGAGGGAGGCAGAGACGGAGAAGATGTGAGAGCAGCACAGACTGGTGCAGGTTGACGCGCTCTGCTCCTGCTCTCCTTCCCCCAGGTTTGCTCTACTACGCTGGCCACGGCTACGAGAACTTTGGAAACAGCTTTATGGTTCCTATTGATGCGCCAAGATCCTACACCTCAGAGCACTGCCTGTGCGTGCAGAGTGTGCTGCAAAGCATGCAACAGCGGCAAACCAGCCTCAACATCTTCCTGCTGGACATGTGCCGCAAGAGGTGAGCACGCCAGAGCCAGCCGCCCTGGAGCAGCAGGGCCAGGGTGCGGCACTCAGCACGGTGCATACCGCGGACGCAGATGGGGGCACAGTTCTTGGCTGCCTGCCTTGAGGGCCTTGGCTGGAAGTGCTATGTAAGTGCAAGGGACGTACACAGCACGGGCATGTGAAAGCAGTCCTTTGGCTTGCCGAAACACCAGCACTCTCACATATACAGACGCTGGTGCAAGCACACATGTCACCATGCTATCAGGTGTGAAATATTATAGCCACACACACACTGAGGTCATGCACACCATGTGTGTCCATATGCACATATAGCTGCCTGTGGGCATGTGTGTACCCAGGGGTTCCTACCCAGACACACGCAAGAACATGTATGCAGAGGCATCCACCATGCATTCCCACCCACAGGCGCATCGCCCCACTGCCCAGCAAACCAGCCGTGGTTACTCATGAAAGGGGATGCCTGACAGAGAGAGAGAGAAAGGTCCCTTGTCAGAACTAACTACAGTGCTTCCCTGGAGAGCAGCCATCCCCAGGGTAACCCCTGTGGAAAGGAGAACAGCAATAAATCCACAGCCAGGGGGCCAGAGTTCTTCTCCAGATACTCTGTCCTCTAGCCCAGTGTCCCGTTGGTGACTGCCTGGGCTCCCAGCCCACATAGATGTTCTGCAAGGGCATGCCAGGCACCTGCTGTAAAGCATTGAGCAGCTAAATACTCTTGGCCATTGAATCAGCAGTGCAGCCTGACTGCTGCTAAGCTGGCAAGTGCCATGTTGCGCCATCGCTGGCAAATGACGCTATTCAACCAAGTAAAGACACTGTAGTCTCCAGGCGCAAACAGATTTAGATCTAGGCATCTGCTTTTAGTATCTCGCTCGTTGGCCGATCTAACAGGTCTTCCCCAGCTAGGACTACTGCATTGCTGCCAGTTGGTGTCTCCTTGTGTTGGCACAGTGGCTTCATGCTAACCAATCCATCGGGCTTGCATTGTTTCCAGCCCGGTCCATGGTTGTTCCTTACAGCATGTTCTGCAGGGCTTTGTCCTGTCTGGGCCTGGGGGGCCCAAGCAACAGGGCTCCCACCTGAGGGACTAGTCCACTACCTCCCAGAGCTCACTGATAGGCAAGGCTCAGGCTGAATAGCATGAAACTTTCCTCTGCTCTTCTGATCAGAGCCCATTGGCCTGGCCCAAGCCCGGAGGTCCCAGAGCGACCATGGACTGTGTAGGTTTCATGCCCCTTGTGAGGTGCTTCCGTTTCTTTCCAGGAACCTGACGACAGACATCATCCCGCAGGTGGGGGCGCTGCAGGTCACGGCCAACATCGTCTTCGGTTACGCCACGTAGGTGTTTGCTGTCGCCTCCTGCTGGCCACAGTCACTCCTCCTGGGGCTTGAGTGGGGGAACGGGCGCAGGGTCCATTACAGGGAACTGAACCCACCAGTCACTCTGCTTTTGGAGAGCTGCTAGCAGGGATGTGTCCTGAATGGGTCTCCTGGGAGAAAGGGCAATAATGCAGCTTACCTCCATATTGCCTCTCACCCCAAGCTCTCCAAGAGGCAGCCTGGTGTAGAGGTTAGAGCACAGGGAGTCAGCGTCAAAAGAGCTGGGTTCGGTACCCCATTCTGCAGCAGCTTGGGCATGTCAGGTCCCTGCTCTGTGCCTCAGGCTCCTTCCCCCATCTATAATGTGGCCGTAACAATTCTTGGCCACCTGCTTGAGCTCCTTGGCTGGAAGGTGCTAAGGGACTGTGGCAGAGCACTTTTAATTCATTACACATCACAGTCCTCTTTGAAGAAGGTAGAGTTATCATCCCCCATTTAGAGATGTGGAAACTGAGGCACAGCAAGCCAAGCTGGCATTCCACCGCCCACATGGCTGATCCATGCTGAGCTGGACAGAGAACCCAAGTGTCCTGCCTCCCAGTCCTGGGCTTCGTTCTCCAAACAGCACTTCCCCCCAGCTGCATGTGCTGTGTATTTTGTTCATCTCCACGTCTCTGTCCCAAGCCAGAACTTCTCCCCTCTGTAACCTGAGTATAGGGGGCAACTTTCTGGGGCTGCTGCTGCTTTGGTGGGTTAGGTACGTCTGTCTCTCAGGCTTGCTGAGCTCTCATGGTGGGGAGCTGTGTCATGAGCAGGCTCTGCAGGAGTGGAGAACAGGGGGAATCCCCCCTCAGACTGGCCTTGGAGAGCAAAGAAAGGGGCTCGCTCCAGGGACGGGGGCTCCATGAGAAGCGAGGCTCCAGTTCCCATTGAACCACAAGGGTAGCAAAGTCCCTGCAGCCCTGTGAAAAACCCAGCTTTAGAACACAAGAGGATCCAACCTCTCTTCCCCCCTCATCTTAGCTATTGGGCTGCCTTGATAGGCCCAGACCCAAACCTGAACTTCTCCAGTTATAAGGATGTCTGGAGCCAGGGTCTTGGTTCCGGCCCATCTCTGGTGAGCCATCCTGCCTGAACCTGAAGCTTCCTCAGGAGTATGAATCAAGCCAGCTGCTGTTGAGGCCAGGTTCCCAGGAGCAAAGTCTCAGTACATTCTGTGCTGAGCGGGAGAAAGGGAGCACTTGGGCATAGAAGAGTCTTCACCCCCCTCCTATGAAGGAGCTTCAGGCCTTAGTTCTCTTTGGTGCCCCTCTCAGATGTGCGGACGCAGAGGCCTATGAGCTGAGCCAAGGGGAGCTGTTCAACGGCATCTTCGTCAGCTTCCTGAAGCGATGGCTGCTGGAGGAGGAGAAGATCACGGTGCTGCTGGACAAGGTGGCGGAAGGTGGGTTATCCTGGGGCGAGGGTAGAATGGCTCTTCCAGGCCAGCCCATCACACCTCAGGATGGTCTGTGAGCAGCTGACTCACCGCTGTGCTGAAGTCATTTGCCTGGCCCTGGTTGTGTCTTCCAGACATGGGAACCCTGGAGATCACCAAGGGCAGGCAGGCGCTGGAGCTGCGGAGTAACTTGTCCGAGCGACGAGCCCTCACCGATCCAATTAAACCATCTGAGGGCCCAGAGGAGTTCTCTGTCAGGAACCTGCAATGGGCCAAGGCCCATGGTGAGCATCATGGCCCCGTCATCCCTGCAGAGAGAGCAGTGGTGAGAGGCAGACAGTGAGAGAGGCCTGTCCTGGAGTCGGGGGGAAGGGGGTTACTCAGGGAGCCCCCAGGGATTGCAGTGACTCGGGGAGGTCTCAGTCCATGGAGCAGGCATTGCAATGCAGTTACCCAGAAAGCACGGGAGTGGGCAGAGTGCCGTCAGTGCAGCCAACTGTGGAGCGCCAGAGCACGAGGGGCACACAGCTGGGCCCAGCAGGAAGCCTAGATCTTATCAAACTTCTGCAAATGGCTTTGCTGCTATTGGCCCAGCTCTGATCAGGACAAGCACTGCTGGGATTGTGTTAGTGTCACAAAGCAGCTGTCATCAGAGAGCTCCACACTGACCCTGGGGACAGGACCCAGAGCCTCCTCTGCTCCCAAAGCACAGGCCCCTGCCATGTGAGCTGAAGGAGAATCTCCATTAATAGTGTTAGTAGAAGATGGCCTAGGACACACGGCTGAGCAGTTCTCATTCTGACCAGTGGGTGGCAGTGACACACACACGCGTATCATGGCCCCATTTCTTTGTTTGCAGTGCTTCCCGAAAGCCGATACCTCCAGTTCGACTGCGGGGCTCGGGTACAGCTGGGTTTCGCAGCTGAGTTCTCCAACATCTTGATCATTTACACCCGTATCATCGAGATGCCACAGGAGATCACACAATGTGAAGCAAAACTCACCGATGTCCCAGAGGTGAGAGACCCACTGCCAGAGCCTGCCTGGCTCAGAGACCTGACTCGGGCTAACCGCGGGGATGCCGAGGCCACAAGTAAGAGAAAGAGTTAGGCTAGGCCCATTCCCACTGGGGCATATTTCCCCTTCGCACCAGAGAGTGGCTCAAGCAGCAAAGTCCCAGCTGCAAGACAGCCCAGTTGGAGGGGTGCTGCCTGACCAACTGTCCCGGCTCCTACTCCCACTCTACAGGACACTGATGAGATCCCAGAAGGTCATGCAGGAATGTCAAGCAAGGGGATGGTACAAAGAAACTGCCCCTATGGCAGGAGCCAGCCAGAGTTTGCAGTCCCTGACACGGCTCCCACTTAGCAGCTAACTGACCTTTGGAATTCTGCCTTCACTCCTGACACCTTACTAGGAGAGAGGGCAGAGGAAGGCGCACCAAAGAGGAAGGGGTCAGGCTGACAGGCAGGGCCCTACTTCTCAGCTCATCACCCCCTCCCTGATCTCCCCAGAGGGAACAAGAAGCTTGCCTTATATAGTCCCACCTTTCCCAGCATTCCTTGCTGACCCCCCCCCCCTTTCTGGACTGAACACAGAAAGAGGCTGTGCTGTGCTCTCAGCCTCCCTTAGAGGCAGCCGCCTGTTACAAGTACATCAGTGCCAGTGTTGCCAACTCTCACGATTTCGTTGCGAGTCAGTGGCATTGGGTGTGTTCCTTGAGCCCCAGCTCCTGGAGTCGTGAAGATGCAGGAAGCTCACCTTTCATTTGGCAAGTGAGGACATGTCTATCCCTCCTAGCCACAGTGAAAATGTGACCCTTAAAGGCTCTGAGCACGGAAAGCAAAGAACCAGACCCCCACCATTATTATTTTTAAAATCTCATGATTTTCAATCCAATCTCATGATTTCGGGGGCACTGACTCATGATTTCGGACCACATGGGGTGGGCGGTTCCACAGCCTGATGCCCTCTTGTGCCTTGGCTGCCTTTGATGACAGTGTTGTCTCTGGCAGGAGCTGGACGTGGATTTGAAATTCACCAACAAGGAGAGCCCAGAGGAAATGGGGAGCAGCCTCTCCCTGGCCTGGAGCCTCAGTTTCCCCGATTGCTGCCTCTACAGCCGCCTCTGCGGCCTGCAGAAACTGAGGGTAAGTGCTGCCCCGCCCTGTTGGCGCTGGCCTTGGTGAGACCGCTAGCTGTGTAACCACACCCAAGGTGGAATGGCCTCCAGCTCCCTCTCCTTTGGCTGCACGGCTTCCGCAGGGCCAACGGGCTAAAGGCGGGGAAAAAATAATGACCCTGAACATGCAGAAGGAGGCCAAATGAAGCCCTAGTGTACATGGGCTAGCTCACTCCACTGCCTTCGGGGGACTCCTGCGCCCTGACACTGGGGTTCGGATCCTTCTCATTAGGGCACTCCAGCGCTGGGTCCCCTGGGGGAGGATTGCTGGGCTTTGCTGGAGTGAGTGACTGTAACCTTTGGGGCAGGGACTGTTTGTTCTGTGTTTGTACAGCGCCTAGTGCAGCGGGATCCTGGTCCGGGACGGGGGCTCCTAGATGCCCTTGCAATGCACATAATGAATAGCATCCTCAGCGGGCAGGAACTTCCCATGCTACTACTGCATGTTATAGTGAATGGATCCAATGCATCCCTCAAGTAATGCCCAAGTTATTAATCTAGTGGCACCTAGAGTCACCAGCTGACAGCAGGGGCAATGCACAGACAGTCCCTGCTCTTAGCCACATGCTAACAGGAGCCAGACAAAGGCAGTAGCATCCACATTGTATAGCTGGAGAACCAAAGGGGAGAGAGGTGAAGTGATTTGCCAAGGGCTGCACACAGAGTCTGTGGTAGAGCTCATTTGACCCAAGTCTCTGGGGTCCCAGGCCAGTACCTTCCCCACAAGTCCATCCTGAATGGTGCTGAGCCCCCGGAACAGAGTCCCAGCAGGATGGAGTTGGCACCATCAGGAGTCAAAGGATCAGCATGGACTTTGTGGCTTTGTGGCTGATGGTTAAGAAGAGGGCAGTGGGGAGTGCGATGTAGATGACTTAAGGTGATAAGTGTCACAAGGTCCTGTCACATGCCTACCTATGGTAACTGCAGCTTGTGGTGTCGTTGCAGAAGGAACTGGTCTTCACCATCTGCCTGCAGTACCAATACCAAGGACTCGATGACTTCATTGAGGAGAGCCAGTCAATAAATATCGGGAAACCACTGATTGCAAAGCTCAACCTGTGTATCAGCGACGGGCCAGGGGCAAACACCCCACTGGCCCATGCAGACTTGTGTGCGGATGCCTTGACTGGCTCATTCCAAAGCATCAGGAGCATGGAGACCCCCGAGTCACCAGCTGCGTCAGAGGCCTACCAGAGTCTGCCTTGTGACTCGCACCTTGGCAACTGGTATTCTGAGAATGGCCAGTGGGTGAACACCCCCGAGGAGAACCTGAGCCCTGAGTTCCCAGGCTCTCGCTCCATGTAGCACTCTGGGTCTGGCATAAACGTCACCATCCGCTTCTCTTCCGAGTGTGGACCGAGGGAAACTGCTAGGGTCAGATTCTGCCTTGGCCTCCACCCCACGCACAGTTGGGGGAGGGATAGCTCAGTGGTTTGAGCATTAGCCTGCTAAACCCAGGGTTATGAGTTCAATCATTGAGGGGGGCCATTTAGAGATCTGGGGTAAAAATTTGGAACTGGTCCTGCTTTGAGCAGGGGATTGGACTAAATGACCTCCTGAGGTCCCTTCCAACCCTGATATTTTATGATTCTCTGATGTGGGCCTGAGGACCTTTGGTGGGACCCCCGGTGCAATGAACTGTAATCTGTGGGGGGTTCTTGGGGCAGTTGGCCTTTACATGCCCCAGCTCATTATATTTAAAACATCGCCCAGCTGACTGGTCACTGGGGTGTGGTAGGTTGCTGGAGGACAGTGTGGTGGGACGATAAGGTGTCTGGAGTGTTCCTTGGGGTGTAGTTGAGGCCTTGGGCTGCCCCCAGTAATAGGTCTGAGGGTGTCCCTTCTGGTATCCGCTCCAACTGCGACCAGGGTTGTTTCTCGGTCCTCCCTCCACCCGTTTTGTTCCGGTTTGCCCTGCCTCTCTGGCGGGCTCGGACTGCTCATATTGATCAGCATAAGAAGCAAGGCTTCCTGCTGAGTCCATTTTCTTATCCCATAAACACTGTTTTATATCATCCTTGGACATATTCAGGAATTGCTCCTGTATCATCAAAGCCTGCATTCCTCCAAAGCTGGTTACATCCCATCCTTTGAGCCATTTACCAAACAGATCTGTCATCTGGTTTAAATAAGCCACATTACTTAGTCCAGGTCCTCTCATAAGGGCTATAAATTTTACTCTGTAAGATTCAGGTGTAACTTGAAATTGTTTTAAAAGCAAATCCTTGAATTTATTATAGTCAGAAGCCTCCTCAATAGGCATTTTATTGGATATGTCCAGAGCTCTTCCAGTCAATTTTGCGACCAATGTGGTCATCTTGTGAGCTTCAGGAATTTGATCGAGAGTGCGCAGTCTCTCGAAGGTGAGAAAATATTCAGCAATATCACTGGATTCATCATACTGTGGACACAGTCACTCCTATTTGTGGATTGCTAGGGAAGGATTGTTAGGGTTATTCGGTATATTCTGCTGAACCTTTGCCTTCTCTATCTCCATTGCATGCGTCTTCTCTTTTTCCCTCTCCTCCATTTCTTTTTCCTTTGCCTGCATTTCTTTTTCTTTTGCCTCCATAGCTCTCTTGTGGGCAGCTTCTTCTGCCTCCACCCTGGCTTCTTCTTTGGCTGTTTGTGCATCAATCTCCATCTGTCTGAGTTCTATCCGTCTTTCATGTTCCTTCTGTCTTTCCTCAGCTTCCAATCTGGCTAATTCCAGTTTCTGTTGGACATTTCATTCTGTCATCCTAACCTCTCTGTGTTTAACCTAGCTATACCCGAGAGTTAGAAAGAAAAAAAAAAAAACTTGGCTTGCAAAATTTTGCTGTGCTGTAACCTGATAGCTGTTCTCAGCCTACAGAAAAATCCTTTTGTTATGGAGCTGCTCTGTCCCCCAGGCAGAGACAGAAAAAACTCGAACTGCTTTCGGCTTAAAACCTACTTCCAAGCAGCCCAAAGGGAAAAAAATTGTCCTTTTAAAATGCTGCTGTGCTTCTGGTTCAAAATGAACCCACCGCTCTGCCACCATGTCAAGGTTTCTCCCCCACTCTGAACTCTAGGCTACAGATGTGGGGACCTGCATGAAAGACCCCCCCCCCAGCTTATTCTTACCAGTTTAGGTTAAAAACTTTCCCAAGGTACAAACTTTGCCTTGTCCTTGAACAGTATGCTGCCACCACCAAGCGTTTTAAACAAAGAACAGGGAAAGAGACGTCTTCCCCCAAAATATCCCCCAAGCCTTACACCCCCTTTCCTGGAAAAGGCTGATAATAATATCCTCACCAATTGGTACAGGTGAACACAGACCCAAACCCTTGGATCTTAAGAACAATGAAAAATCAATCAGGTTCTTAAAAGAATAATTTTATTTAAAGAAAAGGTAAAAGAATTACCTCTGTAAAATCAGGATGGTATATACTTTACAGGGGTAATCAGATTCAAAACATAGAGAATCCCTCTAGGCAAAATCTTAAATTAGAAAAAGACACAAAAACAGGAATACACATTCCCTCCAGCACAGCGAATTTTACAAGCCCTTAAATAAAAGAAAATCTAACGCATTTTCTAGCTAGATTACTTACTAACTTTACAGGAGTTGGAAGGCTGCATTCCTGATCTATTCCTGACAAAGGTATCCCACAGACAGACAAACCCTTTGTCCCATCCCCCCCAGATTTGAAAGTATCCTGTCTCCTCATTGGTCATTTTGGGTCAGGTGCCAGCGAGGTTACCTTCGCTTCTTAACACTTGACAGGTGAAAGGATTTTTCCTCTGGCCAGGAGGGATTTTATAGCACTGTATACAGAAAGGTGGTTACCCTTCCCTTTCTATTTATGACAGGAGTGCAGCAACTACACCAAAGAACAGTGCAAATCACCACGTTTGGTGCTCATTGGTGCCAGGTGCTGTTCAGCAGCTCCTAACAGGCCTGACAAACTCACTAAACCTAGTGCACTGTTTTCATGGCATTTATCCAAAACAGATGTCATGGGAGGTCTCTAATGAAAGCTTATGACATACTGAGCCTCATAAGCAGTGACATGTATGTATGGTTGATACTTAAAAAATTGTGTATATGTATTAATTTTAAAGTCTGTTTCGAAGGCAGGGTTGACAAGGAGGTTTTTGCCAGCCAGAGGATATATGTTCACTTGTCTGCCTCAGTTTACATGTCAATTAAGCATTGTAGCCCAGCACAATGGAAGCCCTGTTTGCATAAGAAGTCAACATGAGCATGTGAAGTCAAAATAAAATCAGCACACCAGAGAATAAACCCTGAGGCAGAGCATCATTCTGACTTTGGGGGCCAACAATGACCTTGGGGGATAGAAGGAGAAGTCAAAAGGACACCTCTTCTTTATCCTGCATGTGAGGAAGTAATCAAGCAGCCACGGTTGGAATCGCTGCAAGAAGGATTTGTTTGAGAATGGACAGCTGACAGGTGGTTAGCCTGGTAAAGTTAAGTTTAGTCTCTAGAAGGTGAATATTGATGTTGTGTATGTAACTTTTCTGTTTCCATTATCCTTATTCACTATCTCTGTAATCTTTTATAATAGACTTATGATTGTTTTCACTATTAATATATCTCAGTGCTGTGGTGTTATACAGGAGCTGATCCTCAGTTGATTCAAACAAGCTTGTGTGTGCATTGTCCTGTTAGGGATAGCAAACCTGGTATTTCTGTGAGTAGCCAGTGACAGGGACTGGATATCACACGAGAATGTGTCAAGGGCGCTCAGGGACTGGGGTACATCTATAGTTAACGTGCAGGGTGAAGACAGGGCTGGCATAGCTCATAGAAGAATGTATGAGTGGCTGAAAGGCAGATGTTCTTAGGGAGCTGACACTCAGCCAGGCACAGGCAGGACTTCTTCACACTGGAAGCAGGGGCTAACAAGGTGACTCACAGTCCTGGTTACCCTGAGAATCATTACAAGATCATGCCTTATTCACATTTATAGTATGCAAATAAAGTCCAGACCAGTGATATACATATGTGGTGCTTTAAAAGGGTCAGTTTCTCAAAGCGGAAAACTATGTGCCAGATCAGTTGGGAGGAACAATTTAATCAGAAAAATGTGAATAATAATTGCGAATTGTTTAAGAACATTTTATTAGATGCAGTAAAGTCACAATCCCACAATTGATAAAGAGGGGCATATTGGTTAAAAAACTGAGCTGGTTTAGAGGGCAAGTGAAGACAGTTATTAAAAGAAAAAAGAAATAGTATATAACAAATGGAAGAAAGGGAAAGTTGATAATAATGAATATAAATCAGAAGGTAGGAACTACAGAAATTGACAAGGAAAGCCAAGGGACACAAGGCAAAAATCTATATCCAGAAAGTTAAGTTTAATAAGGAGTTTTTAATGCAGAATAGGAACAAAAAGGATCCTGACAATAGTTTGGTCGATTAGGAGATGGAATTTGTAGAATTATCAATAATAAGAAAGAAAAGGCCAGTCAGACTGACTTCAATGCCTAGGAAGCTACTAGAGCAATGTATAAAACATTGAATTTGCAAATACCTGGACAATGAAGGGGTAATTACTAGCAACCAGCATAAATTTAATAAGAACAGCTAAAGCCAGACTAGCTTGATTTTTCTTCTTTGACAGGGTAAGTGGTTTGGTGGATGGGGCAATGTGTTGGACATAATATATCTGGATTTCAACAAGACTTTTGACAGTCATAGAATATCACGTTTTGAAGAGACCTCAGGATATCATCTAGTTCAACCCCCTGCTCAAAGCAGGACCAATCCCCAATTTTTGCCGCAAATCCCTAAATGGCCCCCTCAAGGATTGAACTCACAAACCTGGCTTTAGAAGGCCAATGCTCAAACCATTGAGCTATCTGTCCCCCACAGTCCCATGTGGCATTCTGTTAGCTAATCTGGACAAATGTGGGCTGAGCAGATCTACCATTAAGAGGCTATGTAATTGGTTAAAAGAAAAGGAGTACTTGTGGCACCTTAGAGACTAACAAATTTATTTGAGCATAAGCTTTCGTGAGCTACAGCTCACTTCATCGGATAAATGCATCCGATGACGTGAGCTGTAGCTCACAAAAGCTTATGCTCAAATAAATTTGTTAGTCTCTAAGGTTCCACAAGTACTCCTTTTCTTTTTGCGAATACAGACTAACACGGCTGCTACTCTGAAACCTGTCATAATTGGTTAAACAACTGCAAACAAAGAGTAACTATTAATGGAATGATGTCAGATGGGAAGGAGGTCTCAAGTGGGGTTCCACAGAGATCTGTTGTTGGTCTGGTGATGTTTAACATCCTTTTTAGTGACCTGGATGTAGGAACAGAGAGCATACTGACCAAATTTGCAGATGACACACAGCCGGGGGAGGGGGAGTGTGCCAACGCTTTGCAAGATAGAGCTAAAAGTCAGAGGGATCTTGATAGATTGGAGAACTGGGCTACAGACAGCCAAATGAAAATCAACAGACAAATGTAAGGTGCTACACTTAGGGAAGAAAAACCAAATGCACAAATACTGAATGGGGGATAAATGGCTTGGCAGCAGCACTGCTAGGAAAGATCTGTGAATTGTGGTGGATCACAACCTGAACATTTGAATCAACAATGTGATGCTGTTGCAAAAAAAGCAAATGCAATTTTAGGCAATAACAAAGGCATAGTATGCAAGTCACAGGAGGTGATAACACTGCTCTATTTGGTGCTGGTTAGGCCTCAGCTGAAGTACTGTGTCCAGTTTTGGTAACCAACATATAGAGAGGAGGTAGAGAAACTGGAAAGAGTCGAGAGATGAGTGACAAAGATCAAAGGGATGGAATGCGAGCCATATGAGCAAAGGCTGAAGGAACTGTGTTTGTTTGGAAAAGAGGAGATAAAGAGGACATATGATCGTGGTTTTCAAATACTTAAAAATACATTTAATAGGTGGAGAAAAGTTGTTCTTTCTTGCCACAGAGGACAGGACATGAAGCTACAGCAAAGCAGATTTAGATTAAATCTCAGGAAAAAATTCCTAACTGTAAGAACAGCAGGACAACGGAACAGAATGCCTAGGGATGTTGTGGAAGCTCCTTCACTGGAGGTTTTCAAAAGGAGGCTGGAGTCATCTGTCTAGGATGGTTTAGCCATAACAAACCCTGCATCTTGATAGGGGGGTAGACTAGATTACCCTTGGACTCCCTTCTAATTCTATGATTCTAAGACAAAAGTATTCAATAAATATATGTGCTCAGTATGTGGGGAAAAACAGATGATGTAGTCATTTCATACGAAGAAAAGGCGCATAAGCTTTCATGAGCTACAGCTCATGTCATCGGATGCTGTAGCTCACGAAAGCTTGTGCTCAAATAAATTTGTTAGTCTCTCAAGTGCCACAAGCACTCCTTTTCATTTTGCGAATACAGACTAACACGACTGCTATTTTGAAACCTGTCATTATGTAAGGCACTCATTTCATATTTCAACAGTCTTTCCATTCCACTTTTCATTCTCAGGAGCATGTTAAACAGCAGTGACTAAACTTAGACATTTTTAAATAAGCAGATTCAGATAACTTGCATTCCGAGAGTTTTAAAAGAGTTGGCTGAGGACTTGCTGGACCCTTAATTTTGAGTTTCAATAAGTCTTGGAGCACTGGAGAGGTTCGAGAAGACTGGAAGAAAGTGATTGTGCCAAATTTCAAAAAGGTTAACTGGAATGACCTGGGTAATTATATACCTATCCATCTCACATCAGTCCCTGGCAAGATAATGAAGCAGTTGATATCCGACTAGATTAATCAAGAATTGAGGATAAGATAATTAATGACAATCAACACTTCTTTTTGAAAATAGATCCTGTCTTGATATCGTTTATTGAAGACATTGAAGAGTGTCGTGCTAATGAAGCCAATGTAATCAAGGTGGCCCATTACAAGCAGTTAACAAGAAGGTGTGAGTATCAGCATGGGGTAATTTCTTTTTGTACTGAGCCATAGGATGATTCATATCCAGCCAGAGGCATATGGTGTAATATAAACATGACGTAGATATTTTGCAGCTGTTTAGTGTATCAAAGTAGACAGGTAGATTTGACGTTCTCTTCTGGTGAAATCCGGACCTGTGGCCTCATTAGCACTACAAAAGTGATTTCCACCCCTTCTTGTCAACTGTTGAGAATAGCCCACTGCCACCTTAGCTGAATTGGCTCATTAGCACTGACCTCCCACTTGGTAAGGCAACTACTGTATTTTGCACTCCATGCGTCTGATGAATTGGGTTTTAGCCCACGAAAGCTTATGCCCAAATAAATGCGTCAGTCTCTAAGGCACCACAAGGACTTCTCGTTGTTTTTGCTGATACAGACTAATACGGCTATCACTGAAACAGTAGCCTTTGTAAACTGAGCTGAGATTTCCCAAGCACTTCAACTGAAACACACTGTTTTAGGTAAAATATAAACCAGATTTATTAACTACAGAAAGATAGGTTTTAAGTGATTATAAGTGGTAAGCACTAAAGGTCAGAGATAGTTCCCAAAGAAAATAAAAGGGAATATTTTTATCAAGAAGTTTTTCTCACCCCACTGGATGTTGCAGATAGGTTACAGTTCTTAATACATAAGCTTTTCCTTTAAGCCTGGGAAGTTCAAGTCTTTGTCATTGTAGTGGCATATTAACCCCGGTCCAGTGACTGGACTTTATCAGCACCAACCTGATGTGGTACAAGCGAGAGCGCTCCTCTCACTACTCACAGTCACCACCCTGGTACACATCTCCCTAATAAGATGGGGAGCTCACCTACACAACTACAAGGTTCAAGACAAATGGCCTGCCACAGAAATGACCTTCCATAGCACTCTTTTGGGGCTAAGGGCTGTCAGGAGTGCCTGTGAAGACTCTCTGCCTTTCATCAAAAACAGCACACAAAGATCATGATGGCCTTAATGTGAGCTGTATGTTTTGTCAATAAACTGGCAAGAACCTGCCAGATCTCCCTCCCTCTAAAAGACAGCACTCAAACTTTGGAATAGATGCACCCATCACAATGTGCTCATCTCAGCTGTCTATCGACCAGGGATACAGAATGTGACAATAGACAGTCTCAGGTGGAATTTTCTCAGGACAATGAGTGTGTGCTGAATTCAGAGGTGCTTCAAAACATATCCACCCTTCGGGGAACCCTGACTATGGATCTCTTCGCTACTTAACAGAACAAGAAAGTCGTTGTTACTGCGCCATGGCTGGCCTGGGGAAACATTCATTGACATTTTCCCTCATCTTCCCATGGGACAGGGTCCACTTGTATGTCTTTTCCCAGTTTCCTACTCTAGCCAAAATTCTTTTTAAAAGTCAATGAGACAAAGTGAGAGTTATTCTGATTGCTGCTCTTGACCATGACAAATCCTTATGTGATACAGATGGCAATATGCCCTCCTGTTTTTCTTCAGCTCATTTGTCACCCGCTCTCTCAAAACAAGCTGACCCTTCACCCCCAACCCACGGGTCCTACACCTCCAGGCTCAGCTCCTTCTTAGTTCCAAGGCAGAATGCTCTGACAAGCTGAAAGACATGATGCAACACAAACAAAAGTTGACCACTCAACATACTTATCTACAAAATGAAAATGACTCCAAGTTTGTGTCATTCCAAACACACAGACCCAACCTCATCTTTCCTCCTCCTGATTCTGCACTACATTTTAAATTCTCACTCAGCACGAAAATGGCTTCCCACTTGGTGTTTGGTCACGCACTACTGCGTAGATTCTTTAAGGGCACTGGGACTCTTTTACCGCTTGTGATACCACCCGCTCCAGCCTGGGACTTTAACCTAGTTCTCAGGGCTTTGACTAGACCTCCCTCCGAGTCCAGGGCAACTTGTTCTCTCTTACACATATCCATGAAGACAACATTTCTAATTGCCATCACCTCAGCTAGGCACATAGGGGAAATAGTGTCCCTGACGGCACATCCATCATTCACGGCCTTTTTTTTTTCTAAAAACAAAGTAATTCTAAAACCGTATCCCAAGTTTCTCCCTACTTTCTCTGCACTTTCCATGTGAATAAACAGAGCCCTCTCCCTGCTTTTTCCCAAAACCACATTGTGACAACTGAAAGACAATTGTGCATATGCTACATTTTAGAAGGACATAAGCATTCTACTTGGACAGGACTAAGGACTTTAGGAAATCCCCTAAACTTTTCCTTTCGTCCACAGAAAGATACAAAACCTCTGTGATATTGGCTCAAAGCTTATCCAGCCTATCCTCCTCAAAGCCTATCCTCTAGTTGTATTAATCCCTTATGAAGGGTGCAACTTGCTTCCATCCAGAGTCCATACACATTCCAGGAGGTCAGTTTCAACCTCAATCACATTCCGTAGCAATACCACTAGCTAAGCAATCCATAGAGGAATCATTTTTCCCTCTGCCCATATTTTCGCAAAACATTATGAGGTCACTGAAGATGAGGTCACTGAAGATTTGGCCACTGACACCATCTTCGACTCCACAGTACACTCTGTAGCAAAAGACTCCACTCTGAAGTCCCAGCCTCCACTGGTGGGGGTCATCGACCATGGAGCACCCATAGCGACACTACTTGAAGACGAAGAGGAAGCTACTCACATTGTGCAGTAACGATGGTTCTTCGATATGTGTGTCCCTATGGGTGCTGCACAACCCGCCCTCTTCCCCTCTATTGCACAGTTCTCTATAGGGCTCTGAAGTAGAGAAGGGAGTGAAGGGTGGTTCACCCGTGCAGTGCTAAATAGCCTCGAGGCAGACCGCGAGGGAAGAAAAGTATATGCGCGGGCTCAACGGGACACTGCTACTAAAAAATTAGAGGTGCAGGGGCACACAGACATCTATCATTGAGCACCCATAAGGATACACACACATCTCAAAGAACCATCATTACTGCACAAGGCTAGTATCTTCCTCATGCTGTGTAGCATTCCATTCCATCTCCCCCTTTAGGTTAGTACCATTTACAATATTTACTCTATTGTTCTATCTTCAATAGATATTAGTCTGTTAATTTTCTCTGAATCATACCCATTTTCCAATTACGCTACCAAAACGCATGACTACTTGGTCATCTGGCTGTCCCTTAGTTGCAACAACTGGCTGTGGCTGGTTTGAAATCCTTGAGTCTTCTTGTTCTGCATCTGCCATCTGTAGAGTTTGCTCTGTTGCTTGTACTTTCCGAGGGACAAACTGTAGATGTTGATGGTTTCTGTTGAACTCTCCACGCTGTCAGGATCCCATAAAATCTGGGCTCTGAAATCTTCTTCTTTATGACACCTAGAGTTTTCCATCCTTTTTCTCCATCCAATTTGACATAAACAGAGTCACTAGGTTCTAGACCAAACAGTTCTCACACTGAATGATGTATCTCGTAACATTGTTCATAAACTCTTTTAGCCTTTTTATCAAATTTGGCCACTCTCTTCATGTCTGACCACCTTGAAATAGGTTCTTTTCCAAGTTAGAACAGTCATTCTGAGCTGTTTTCCCATCAGGAGTTGTAGAGCAAGAGAAGAGCAAGGAATGGATCTTCCTACTGTTGGATTTTCTTAGCTGTCTGTACGACTGTTCGGCCTCTCCATTTGCTTGTGTATAAAGTGGGCTGCTAGTAACATGATCAAAATCATATTTCTTTTGGCATGACAAATTTTACTGTCTTGTGACTTGTGGTCTGTTTTCCATCACTAGTTTTTCTGGAATACCAAAGGTCTTTCAAATACATTATTTCTATATATATGGAAAAATAATCCATGACGGCCAGGTAATGATGTCCTCTGAATTTACATAAATTTGCAGCTAGTCGCTTCAGTAGAGTGTAATGTCCCACAGATCTCAAACCCAGGCCTATGGGTCCCCAGGCAATGCTCTGACACTCGGCTGGTTACCTGAGCAGGGGAAGAAAAGAACTAGTAAAGTGATAGCTCACAAACGGCCCCATTTCTAGTTGGGGGAAACGTCCCAAACCCCCAATGGCTGGGGCGCTTTATTTAAACCAAGAAAAGCCACAGGAAATTAGCTGACTAAATTATCTAACTAGAAGAACCCCCGGACCCTGTCTGCTTACCTGACTTCTGAGCCCTGATGTTTCCTGTTCTGCTTATCTCACACTCTCTGTCTCATCCTGTTTCCTGCCTCACTTCAGGTCCTGCGCCTATGCTTTATCCCTCCGCCTCTAACCCCTCGCTTGGCACTTGAGTCTATCCCTTAGGATTGACTACCCAATCCCCAGTCATTACATGTAATGTCACTAGGCCCATCATGACTGACACTGAGAATCTGTGGTCTTTTGATCATATACATTCTGAATGCAACTTTTATTTTTGTAAGTTTTTTCTGTGGTGAACCGGCCCATGCAGTTCAGAGTTTCTCCAGGGCTAGTCTGAGCTCCATCTGGTGACTTCAGCTCCAGAGGGGTTGAAGGTAAGTCCCTTCTGAGATGGTTGTGATAGTTCTTCAGTGAATTTCAAAGTCAATTGTCTTGCCACGAATATTAAAGTTGAGTCTTCAGGCAGATACTTTGTCATCACAAGTGACAGATCGCAGAAACAATGGCTCTTGAGTGTCTGTAATATGAGTCAACTACTGTGACACTCTGTACCTCGACGGAAAAGCCAGCACCCCCATGTTCATCCTTGTAAAATGATTTTGTGGTATCCAATGCAAAGTTTGTCATGTTTGGTATCTTCAGAAAGCTCATGATAAACTGAGCATTGTTATTGCAGTAAAGTTATAGTAATGCTATAGGTTATAATTTCATATATATAGATCTGAAGCTGAAAATGTGTCCTCATGGCTTAAAATAAGCCCAGGCAAAAACTTTCCGGGAGCAGAGGGACAGTTCACACCTCATCAGGGAACGTATTACACAAAACCAGCCAAGCTTCACAAGAACAAAGGATGCTAGCCTAGGCAGAAACAAAGGATCTGTTGGACTCTTGAGTGAGTCACCACCCCCCCCTTTGGTCAGTGTGGGACTGCAAAGTGGTAATGCTCTGAAGGTGGGGGCAAAGTCAAGAGGAAAGAAAGGACATCATAAAAGGGAGAGACGTTTGCCAGGCTCTCTCTCTCTCCCACCTACATCTACAGACACCACCACAACCAAACGACTGAAGTGCTGATCAAAGGGCAGAGCCTGGCTGATTGGCAACCAGCCAGTCTGTGGTGAGAAGCATCTAAGTTTGTAAGGACATTGACAGTGTTAAGATCACCTTAGAATGTGTTTTGCTTTTATTTCATTTGACCAAATCCAACTTGTTATGCTTTGACTTATAATCACTTAAAATCTATCTTTATAGTTAATAAATCTGTTTGTTTATTCTACCTAAAGCAGTGCGTTTGGTTTGAAGCATGTCAGAGACTCCATTTGGGGTAACAAGCCTGGTACATATCAATTTATTTGTTAAATCAACGAAGTCATAAGATTGCAGTGTCTAGCGGGCTAACTGGACACTGCAAAACAGAGGTTCCTAGGGTTGTGTCTGGGACCGGAGCTATTGGCTAGTGTCATTCAGTTGCAGAATCCAAGGAGCATTTTACATGCCAGAGGCCGTGCGTGAACAGCCCAGGAGTGGAAGTTCTCATAGCATAGCACGGTAAGGATGGCTCCCAGAATCAAAGATTGGACTGATCTAGCAGATCACCACTCCGAATAACGCCAGAGGGGAACGTCACAACTACTTTGATGCACCAAACAGCAGCAAAATATCTACATATCATGTTTGTATTACACCATACGCCTCTGGATGGACATGCATCATCTCTTCAAATATTACTTTTTCTATACCTTCTGCATGTAAGCTGGAATTTGTCCCTTTTAGCCTGGGAGTTCTCTCTCCTTGCCTCAGGGCTTTATTGCTCCTGCCTTTTCTGTTGTTGTTTGACTATGCCCTGGGCTACACTACAAACAACCAACATGGCTTTACCTGTCAACATATCTACCACCTCTTAGGGAGATGGAATACCTGCGCCTAGAAGAAGCTCTGTTATTGTCATAGGTAGCATCTTCACTAATGGCTAGTCTATATTGGCAACATTAAAGTGCTCCTGCGGCAGTGCTTTAACGTGGCTTGTGTAGTCATGGCAGAGTGCTGGAAGAACCAACTCCATGAGTGACAAAGTCGCAGCACTGTAAAGTGCCAGTGTAGACAGTCCCTAAGCGTTAAATTGGAGCAATTTATGAGCACAATGCTGTAAGTGTAGGCAAGCCCACATTCTGCTTTTAAAAAACAAAAAAGTGTCACCTTGCCTAAACAACAAAGTAAAAGAAGCAGTGAGAGGCAAAAAGGCATCCTTTAAAAGTGGAATTTAAATCCTATTGAGGAAAATAGAAAGGATCATAAGCTCTGGCAATTGAAGTGTAAAAATATAATTAGGTAGGTCAAAAAAAGAATAGCCTTTCTTTGCTGCGGCTTGGCTTTGATGAGAAGTCTTAAAAGAGCCAGGTTTTTCTCCACGTTGCTAGACATGTTTGTCAGGTGTTGCTGTTTTTTAAAATGGAAGTTGGATAAAAATAACTATTTTATGGGATTTTTTTAAAAGATGTATACACAGGGCCAGTCTGGAGGAAAAAAACCTGTTCTTAATCTGAAGGCTTCAGGCGCTGAAGCGTTTAAATCCACCAACAGCTACCCGTAGGGTTTTTTGGTAGCGTCCTCAAAAGACTCCAGAAAGAATTATGTTTCACCAGGGTACATTTGTGGTGATTGGCAATTTATCGGGTGGGTTTTTAAGAATCATATACTTGGTATTTAAATTAATCAGTCGGCATTTTTTCCTATCACAAAACATTTTACACAATGTACATAATATTTCCTTTTTTGTGGGGTATGTATTTTGTAAAGGCATTTTCAATTTCAGAAGCAGACTCCATTAGATCATCTATAATAACCATAGTTACTTTATTATTCGTCACTAAAATTATTAGGTAAACCTTCCAAAAACATAATACATGGAAATTTTTGCAGCAACTCTTTATACAACCGTTTCCTACAGCTATAACACCACACAATATTTTCAGGCGTACAACTTATTATCATTTGTAACAATTGATTTCTAAGAAACGATTTTCCAGAATTCGAGGGGCCACAAAGCAAAACAGGGAAAGGAGTGAACAAACTGAACGTGACTTTTCATAATAATCAATACCCATACAGCAAGGGTTTTAAATCCACGTCAAAAGCTCTTTTGTTGTAAACGACTTTTGGGTTTTTTTTTTCAGAGTTCTCATTTCTATCAACCCTTACGATTCCTGACTACTCTCCCAGATAAGTACTTTTAAGCTTTCAAATTTAGTTTATTAGCTATTCCCTAATTTGAGCGTGATCCCTTTTACTTTCATACAGATCTTGCAGCCGAATAGTTTGTACTCATATGTTTTTAGGCCCAGCGGTCACAGACTCCACGATATGTTCATCTAGTGGCATTTCGCTGGTCAGATCCTCTAAATAATCCCCTAGGGGCGTGTTCCACTCCCCTACTTTACTCACAAAAATTACAGACTCCGTATTGTGATCAAGACACCGCTCCTGTAAGTTGTCTAACAGGCGGTAGAGATCTAGGCTGGCATAAGTGGTGGTAAATAACGCTATAAACACGTTAGTGTTGTTGGAGCGGGTGCAGCTTTCTTTTGTGTACTTCCAAGTCACCGCAGCCATTTCATCGTTAGCAAAGTCGCACGCTGACACGTCGTAATAACATACAAAGACGTACTTGAAGAGCTCGTCGGGGTCAGTTAATATACTGGTGTTAGTCAAATTTGTTCGCGGACCAAATTTTCCCCACAAGAAATTTAAAAACAGCTTTGAGATTTGCGTTTTTGTGAGGTTTACCTTAATTTTGTTTAGACGCAGACACACGTCTTCTCTTTCACGGTACTCTTTAACTTGCTGTTTTGTTTTTTTTTAACTTGTCCGTACACCATTGAGGGAACCCCATGGCCTCTTGTTTCGGTCTCAGGTGTGTTTTAATGTAGTCTGAAAACAGGGCATCTGAAGAGCAGTTAAAATGCCAGACTTCATAAATCTCGGTGATTCTGTACCCTTTGTCTAAAGCCTCCAGCAACTCTATTGTGCACCAAGTTCCTGTTAAAACCCTCTCCTCCTGACTGTGCACGCAGGGGTCCTTTTGTTTTTTTTCTGCACAAAGGGCTCACAGGGGGGACATTAGTTTACCATCGACGCTATATGGTAATACGGGGAATACAGGCCTCTTGGAGGGTACAGTTTAATCCTGGCGATGCCAAAGTACTGTCTGATATTATGTATGACCGTTTTGGGGATAACGGGGTGTCCCATAGGGTATTGTTTATTCTTCTTAACAAAAGCGTAAAGACTGGTAAAATCTTAGTAATGAATCTGCTCCCCGGGCTGCGGTTTGTAATAAAGGCAGATGGCATTCATTCTACCCCTGTAAAGGGCATGTCGAGGAACCAAAGGTTGTGGCAATTTTTTTTTCTCGTAAAAAGATAATCTTTAGCTAGCATAGCCTGCCATTCGTGTTCCCACACGGCCGTTACCTCAAACCTCTATCTTTTTAGAAATTCCGCCTTAATTAGGGTTTGGTTGTACAGGTTTCCGTAGGTCGTATTTTCACAATATGAGATGGGGCAGCCGTGAAAAAAATCCGTTAAATTCAAAGGCTGTGGGTTTACCAGCTATGATGACATAACCATCCAAAAATAGGCCCCCCCCGCTTTAAATTCCCCACCCTGCAAAGTGTGTTGGATGTAAATGTTCACAGGGTGGGCTACGTACAGCAACCTTCGAATGTCCGGGGTGGAATATTTCTTCTGCTGTTTGTGGTAATTGTCTAATGGCAGGAGGGCTATGGGTCGCAGGTTTAAAAAATTAAATCAGTACATGGCCATCCAGATTGAGGCTAATGTAAGTACTGAAAGGGATCTATATATTTAGTGACTACCTCCTCATCATCCTGTCCTGGCTTTTTAACAATCTACTTTTCTGTCATTTTTATGACTTCATTTTTGAACCGGTCGCAAGACACTCGCAAAATTTCAACATCTTTTTGACAATAATAGCGCAGTTCTTTTTGGAGATTGAATTTGTTTTGGCAATTGTGTTGGTACCAGTTCAGAAATTCCTTTTTTTCTTCAAGCAGCATATATTCTACTCCAAATTCCCAGATGGTTTCTTTCTTTAGCTGCAAGGCATAAACATAATTTAGCACATATATCCAGTTTCTTTCATGCATTCAAAATCATAGAACATATAATCCTGCCCCATTCTGGAGACCAACTATTATGCATATAACGTTCATGACCGTCTATGTTCTCAGTCTTCTGATAGCGCTGGGGACATTTTTTTTGCTTTTACACCTGTGATTTTTAACCTGGTAGAAGTCGCAATTATTGCAAAGACTTCTGTTTTTACAATCAACTTTGCCGTCTTTTGTCAAAGTATAGTACCTTTCTAAACAGGCCTTGGAACTGCAAAATAGTTTACAGCTGGGGCATCTTTTTTTTTTTAGTGGCCACTTCAAGGCACTCGGCGCTATTACACGTACTGCAGTGATTTTTACAGGCTTACTGATATTTGTGGCTGTACGTAGCGTAACAGTAGTTGCACAAATACGGCACACCTATAAAGGCTTTAATTTTTAGAATGCCATAATAATAATAATGTTTGCCATGTAACAGAACAAAAACAGTTTTCGGGCGGTGTACACCAGCCGTTGTAAAAAAGCGCAACTTTACAGTTTCATGATACATAATGGTAATAGTTACGCCTAAGCGCTCTTCAAAAGTGCTCCCGTCTGTAAATCTAATAATTTTTTGGTCCGAAAACCCCTGCTCCTGATGGAGATGTCTGGCTGCCTCTAATAGTTGGATATCTGTTTTTCATCTGATAAGAGACCCAGCACTCTATCAGCAAAACACAGTTTGTTACCTTGGTTATTTAAATCAATTAATTTTTTCTCTTTTTTTCCAATGATTTTACTGTACATGATAGTTTAAGGGTCTTACAGCCCCCTCATCATAACAGCCCTACTTCTAATAAACTTAACTACTAGTCTTAACTACTAGTCTTAGAGTTTTGGACCCTACAATCTCAGCATTACTTTGCAACACCACAATGATGTTATTTAAAAAAATCTACCGTGTTCACATCTTTCCAATGCCTCCGTAGAGAAGACAGGTTGCTTTAGCCCTTGGGCGTCTAAGCGCAGCTGTACAAAATCTTCAGGGCCCACCTGATTATTAATATCACCTAGCAAATTTTGAATAGCCATATCAAAGGCTGCCATGGCCTCCATAAAGACTGTTACTCTGTCCAATTTAGCGAAACAAAATTCTTGAAAATATTCATACGCTCTAAACGCTCTTCCATATACACCGGAGGTTGTATATTAGGAGCGGTAGAATCGGGACCTTAAGAAGAGGAGGTTGGGGGGGAAAATGTCTATTTCCCTTTCTTGGTTGGGGGGTTGTTGTTTTAAAAAAAGTTCATGCTTTAAGTTTTTTAGCCAAAAGCCACCTCAATTTTTTTAGATCTCTTCCATTTTTTTCCTCCAACCTCTCTATGTTTTTAGGTTTAATCACACTCTTCCTTCCACCTTTAACACACTTTCCAACTTTTCAAGCAGTACACGGGTCTCTTATCTTTTGGTATAAAACCACCCTTTCTTCTGGAACATTTTGCTTTTTAAACACCTCAACAATTAGCTTCGAAAACTTATTAAATGTTTAGGAGATGTACAAACACTAAACAACTCATTACAAACAACAAGTGATGCAGCAAGACTTACAGGGAAGTTCTTATTTGTAGCAGAGGTTTTGCTTTGCCCAGAAGCCTGGGGCAGGTCTCTTGACTCTGCGTAAACCCACCTGGATACAGCAACTACTACAGGATTGTTTACCTGTACCCTTTTAAATCTGGTTCCTTCGGGGCTGTAAAAGCTTGAAATTGTTGAGAACTAGGGGTTTTAATCCCTTTGCATTGCTTACCAGTGTCCCCGACACTGCAGAGGTAGATTTTTTGGCCCTGGTGGTGCAGGGCAGATCAAAATGGGGGGGAACCCCCTTGTTCCCATATGCTATTGTTTCAGTGGTAGATTTTTTTTGGCCCTTTTTAAGGATGGCTGATTCTATGTAACAGAGGCTTTGAATGTACTGGGCTGCTCAAAATCAGGGGTCCAATACCCTTGCTTCCAATTGTAGCTGATTCAGAGGGAAATTTCTTGGTCCCTTCAACATTTTTTCTTGAGGGATAGGTTTCAGAGTAGCAGCCGTGTTAGTCTGTATTCACAAAAAGAAAAGGAGTACTTCTGGCATCTTAGAGACTAACAAATTTATTTGAGCACAAGCTTTCGTGAGCTACCGCTCACTTCATCGGATGCATTTGGTGGAATACAGGAAAATATGAAATCTCCTCTATGTATATACATTCCACATAACTCACCCCTTCAGGCTAAATACCTTGTAAAAAAACTAAAGCACTATTCCCTCTTTTGCCACATGGTGACAGTACAGCTCCAAAATTCTCAACAATGACCAGCAAAACATGTTTACAGTAAAACCTTTGGGGGCAAACAAGAAACACCTAGAAAAAAATAAAAGGAGTACTTGTGGCACCTTAGAGACTAACAAATTTATTAGAGCATAAGCTTTCGTGAGCTGTAGCTCACGAAAGCTTATGCTCTAATAATTTGTTAGTCTCTAAGGTGCCACAAGTACTCCTTTTCTTTTTGCGAATACAGACTAACACGGCTGCTACTCTGAAACCTAGAAAAAAATGTACACTATTTAAAACACATTTAAAAACAAATCATGCCGTCTTCTGTAATTTCAGGAAACCCTATCTGTTTTAACTTCCATCTTTTTCTAAATTTTAAAGAATAAACTTCTTAAAACCATTTTCTTTTAAAAATAAACGATAAAAGTGTAACATATTAAGCAGCTTACCACAATTTAAAACTTCTAGTGCACAATCTGGTATGTCAAGAAAAAAGGCCTCTTTCTATTTGAAAAAAATACATATATTAGCTTTTAACTTTAATTGAAACACCCCTGTAAATAAAGGGCTGTGAGTTTTCAAGTCAATATAAAGCCGAGCTTTATGCGTTAGAAAATGTAATGTAACTAATTTGTGTTTGTTGAAAAGCAGCCTTCTTCTTTCTAATCACAGCTATCAGCTGCAAAGCCTGTTGTTTTATATTGAGCTTACTTAAAAAAAAAACAAGAGCAATGCTAGCCTAAAATGTAGGAAAAATAACTTTTAAAAATGGCATGTTACTAAAAGCGTATGGTTTTAACTTTTATGAAAACCCCCTTCTAAAAAACTACATGGCGGGAAACATGCTGGGTGTCTGTTTCTTTAGATGGACCATTGGATAGGTGAGATGGATCTAATATGGTGAGGATGCCAATATGGTGTGGATACATATAGATAGATAGGTGGTGAGAGTGGATGGGGCTGGATAATGGGGTGTGGATAGGGATGGATAGACAGTCATTGTGGTGAATGTGGCTGGAACCAGAACCACATCCGTCACCCAATCCTTCCTCCCATATCAGCGGCGGGGAGGGGGAGGCAGGTCTGAGGCTGGTGCCCTTCATCATGGTCAACATGTCCTCCTAGTCTAATTAGTACGATGGCCGTAAATATATTTTAACAGTAATAGATATTTTGTCTAAGACAGGGGTAGAAGTGGTAAAGCCGTTTAAAGCTATTTTTACACAAGGCAGTGTGCCTCAAAAATTACAAACATATCGAGGAAAAACAAACAGTTTTTAAACAAACCTTTAAAGACTTTGTTTAAGCAACATGGGATACAGCACTTAGTTACCAATAACAAACTCGAGGCAGGGGTAGTGGAGAGGTTTAAAAGAACTTTAAAATCAAAGATGTGGAGGTATTTTACCGCGCGTAACACCTTTCGCTACATTGATGTGCAGCAGGTCTTCATAGATGGTTACAACAGAAGTTATCACAGAACTATTAGAGGCCAATCCATTGATGTGACACATGCTAACGCCGTGAGCATGTGGAAAACAGTCTACGGGGACAGTTTTAAAATGAAGGCGCCGCGTGTGCTTTTTAAGAAAGGGGATCACGTAAGGGTATCTGAAACGAATGCTACTTTTGAAAAGTGATTTGCAAATCTTTACCTATGAAATATTTATCATATCAGGGGGTTTATTACGAGGACAGAGGCCTGTGTACACAATACAAGATTAAGGAGGAGAGAAGAATGCTGCTTTTTCTTTTTACCTCAAAGTATTACAAAAAGTAAACCCTAACCAGGGCCTCATTTACAAGGTAGAAATGCTTTTAGCGAAAAAAGGCCGGGGAAGGTACAAGTATTTTCTTGTGAAATGAAAAGGATCGCCAGAAAAATTTAACAGTTGGGTTAAAGCGTCTGAAGTGCAAGACCTTTAATAAAGATGGGGGAATGACCAAAGTTTTGAAATCACTTTACCAAGCAATGCCTCTGAGGGGGCTTCTCCTGAAAATACTAGTTCCAATGTTACAATACCACTAGCCAAGACTTTACAACTGATGGGTCATTGGGATATCGCCTTACCGGAAATTCATTATTGTCACTCGTGGAACACACTTTCACAGCCATGACACCCTTGCTACCCACTTTTCGACAGGAGGGTTTTATAAAGACATGCCGAACAAAGCACCATTTTGTTCGGCGCGACTAAGGAGGGGTTGATGCGCAGGACCAGACTAATGGAAGGCAGCAGAAAGCTGGATCTGTTGGGGCCAGTACAAGTTTATTTTCTCAAGAAAAACTATTGCTTAAAGGTGTGGCCTTGAAAATTAAAACTGATGTGTAGCAAAGATGTCTTTTGCCTCCTGAGCAGGGATGCTGGCCAGAATGATAAAGTTCACATTATTTCAGCTTCCCTATTTCTAAAACGGGTAAAAATGACCCCGGGGGGCTGTTTTCTGCACTCTGAAGCTCTAATGACCGCAAATAGTAAGTAGATCGCCTGGGCAAAAGGTGTTTCCGGCTGACAGTCATGTCAGTAAGCAGGAAAACCTCTTTTTGGGACAAAAAGAAAAGAAGTCCTTTTGGCCCCTTAGAGACTAACCAATTTAGTTGAGCAATTTATTTGAGCTACAGCTCACATCGGATGCATTCAGTGGAAAATACAATGTGGCGATTTATATGCACAGAGACTATGAAATAATGGTTGTTACGATACATACAAGACTGATCAGGTAAGATGAGCTATTACAAGCAGGAGAACGGGGGGAGGGGCAAACCTTCTGTAGTGATAATCAAGGTGGGCCATTTCCAGCAGTTGCCAAGAACATCTGAGGAACAGTAGTGGGGGGGGGGGTAAACATGGGGAAATAGTTTTACTTTGTGTAATGACCCATCCACTTCCAGTCTCTATTCAAGCCTAAGTTAATTGTATCCAGTTTGCAAATTAATTCCAATTCAGCAGTCTCTCCTTGGAGTCTGTTTCTGTTTTTGTTGTTGAACAATTGCCACTTTTAGGTCTGTAATTGAGTGACCAAAGAGATTGAAGTGTTCTCCGACTGGTTTTGGAATGTTATAATTCTTGATGTATGATTTGTGTCCATTTATTCTTTTACGTAGAGACTGTCCAGTTTGGCCAATGTACATGGCAGGGGAGCAGCGCTGGCACATGATGGCATATATCACATTGGTAGATGTGCAGGTGAACGAGCCTCTGATAGTGTGGCTGATGTGATTAGGCCCTATGATGGTGTCCCCTGAATAGATATGTGGACACAGTTGTCAAGTGGCGTTCTTACAACTACCACCTGCTGAAGTGAAAAATAGCTTGACAGAGCCAGAAGAGTACCCAGAAGTTACCGACTACAGAACAGGCCCAACAAAGAAAATAACAGAACGCCACTAGCCATCACCTTCAGCCCCCAACTAAAACTTCTCCAACGCATTATCAAGGATCTACAACCTATCTTGAAGGACAAGCCCTCACGCTCACAGATCTTGGGGGACAGGCCAGTCCTTGCTTACAGACAGCCATCCCAATCTGAAGCAAATAATCACCAGCAACCACACACCACACAATAGAACCACTAACGCAGGAACCTATCCTTGCAACAAAGCCTGTTGCCAACTGTGTCCACATATCTATTCAGGGGCCACCATCATAGGACCTAATCACATCACATTTCAGGAACCGATTTCTTCCAAATCACCAGCAGAGAAATGAAAAGGATGTTGGAAGATGATTGCTCGAAACTTTATCGCTAGCACGTGTCAATAATGAATTTCTCATTTTGAGTAATATTCATGAACCGGTCTCTACCAAAATCACCAGGAGAGAATGCAACTAGTTTTTTTTGGTGGATAATGCCATGAGAAATTTATCCAAAGGCCTGATAAGGCATTAATATCTCATTATTAGTAATTTTCGAGATCCGATTTTTTCCAAATCATCAGGAGCGAATCAGAAAGGATTTTGGAGGATGATTCCATAGGTTGTTAATTGCTGCAAGTGTTCAGGAATTACTCTCTCAGTTTTATTAACTATCATTTTCGAGTCTCTGCTGGTGATTTGGAAGAAATCGGTTGATGAAAATTTCTAAAAAGGAGAACTTAATCATTGATGTAGACTGATAACTTTTGCAAAGAATCTTCTTGAAAGCCCGTATCACTAATAACCATGCGGTACGAGCAGTTCATGAAAATTACTAAAATATGAGAAACTAATCTCTCATCAAGGCTTCTTTTAAATTTCTCATGGAGTCATTCTACAAAGCCACTTGGATTCTCCCCTGATCGCTTGGTGAAAATGGCTAAAAATGAGATAGTTATTACTGATCACTGCTAGAAATTAACTCCATAAGGAATCGTCTTTTAGAAACTCTCCTGGTCATTTGATGGTGATGGTTCATGTAAATGACTAAAAATGAGATATTCATCACGACCAATTGATGTCTCATGCAATCTTCCTTGCAAAGCCATGAGAATTCTCTCCAGATCATTTCGTACAGATCGTTTGGAGGAAATTTCTCAAAATTCATCATTGATGTGTCTGACTGATGAATGTCTCAAGGAATCTTCATGAATGCCCCTAAGAGTCACTTCTGGTCATTTGGTATGGCTCAGTATGTGAAAATTACTCATCAGGGCTTCTAACAACTTTCTCGTGGAGAGATGCGATAAAGCCATTATGATTGTCCCCTTCTTATTTGGTAGAAATGTATTCATGAAAAGTACCAAAAAATGAGGTCGTTATTACAGATGAATCCTCGCAGTTAACGCCATATGTCTGCTGGTGGAAATGTCTAAAAATGAGAACTTCATCATTGATGTCTGCGACTGATAACTTTCGCAAGGCATCTTCCTGAAAGGCAGTGGATTCACTTCTGATCATGCGGTACAGATCAATACATGAAAATTACTGAAAAATGAGAAAGAAATTCCTCCTCAAGGCTTCTATTAATTTTCTCATGGAGTCATCCTACATTTCCTCTGATCATTTGGAAGATATCGCTTCGTGAAAATGACTAAAAATGAGATAGTTATTGCTGATCACTGCTAGTAATGTACAGAAATGGCAGAGTGCTGTGCTGGAGGAAGGAGGGCACAAGAGGCAGAACAGGCAGGCAGGAGAAAAGGTGAGAGGGAATAACGGAAAGCAGCAGGAGCTGCAGGGGGAGAGAGAAGGAGGAGCCCCTTATGTACCTCTCTAGCACCCGCAGGAGCCTGGACTAATTAACACCAGCTTCTCAGGGAACTTTCTGTTTCCTGCTGCTTCCCTGAACCCACTTGAGGAGAACAGGCAGTCAACTGAGGAGACCAGGCAGTCAACTGAAGTAGTAGGAGCCAGTTTGGCCCTTAAGACGCTGATATCTTCCCTCCCTCAGGCCCTGCTACCAGCCTGCTTATTTGTCCCCTATTTGTTGAGAGCCACTATAGTTGGCACAGAACAGCAGTCATGAGTGAAAGAAGAAAATGCCCCTCTGGGGCAGCATTCAGAAAAAGAAAGAAAGCAAAGGAAATTTTTCTATCTAAGCAGGAAGGAACCCTTCTGAGATACATAGGCGTGAATGTTCACAGTGAGTCTTCTGGCCCCAGTGAGGATGTGAGTGGTGAGGAGAGGCCTGATCTTCCAGTTAGTCAGATCTGCAGCATCCATAGCGCCATCTCAAATAGATGTAACCATGCACATTCCTAAAGAAAAGTGTAGATCAGAGAAGAGTTTGGTGGAGGTGCAAGAAACCTCCGCTGTTGAGTGTAGTTTCTTAAGACTAGATGATCCAGGACTGTGGACCCACTTGAACAGTAGCCTGAGGGACTTCCTTCCACTGCATGGGCCACAGCAAGTGAAAAATGTCATGTTCTCCAAAGACAATGAAAATAGAAGTTTCCATCCAACACTTTGGTGAAATCCCCAATGGTGACAAAGTGGAGAGGCCATGGCCTATGTACTCAGAAAACCAGAATGCTGCATACTGTTTTTATTGCAAACTCTTCCAGTCTAATGTTCCAGCTACATTGGGTTCTACAGGAACAAAGGACTGGAAAAATCTGGCATGTCATGAGAAGGCAGCAAAACACCAGAGAACATTCCATAGGAGGAAAGAGCTTGAGATGAGACTAAGGTTAAAGGCCACCATAGATGAACAGTATCAAGAGAAGATTGCATCAGAGTCTCTTTACTGGCAAAATGTTCTGAAAATGCTCATTTCCATTGTGAGAATGCTTGCTACCCAAAACCTAGCACTGCGTGGCACTTCAGATCAGCTGTACAGCTGAAAAAACGACTTTAATGGTACGTTTTGTAACAACAGCAGAACCTCTTGAAAATGTCCCTGGAATGCTGACTGTCAGCGAGTATTTTCTAGAATTTATTGACATTGATGATACTACAGGAGCTGGTATGACACATGTGATTTTAAAAAGCTGGAAGATAGGGGAATTGCGATAGCTGATATGAGAGGTCAGGGCTACGATAATCGTGCCAACATGAGAGGAAAGAACAGAGGAGTGCAGACACAGATCCAACAATTAAACCCTCGAGCTTTTTTTGTCCCATGAACTTGGTGGTCAGTGATGCAGCATCAGCTTCTAGTGAGGCTGCTGAATTTTTTAATGTAATTCAAAGCATCTATGTATTTTTTCTGCATCAACTCATCAATGACAAATTTTGAAGCAACATCTGGGAAACATCCTCTCTGACACTGAGACCACTGAGTGCCACATGATGGGAAAGTTGAGTGGAGGTGATAAAGCCTATCAAACACCAAATTAGGAAGATAGATGATGCCATAGTTGCCATTATGAAGGATAATGCTATGACAGGAACTGTTCATGGGAGAACAATGGCATCGGGAAATAGAATCACCAGAAACATAAATAATTTCAAATTTCTGTGTGGTTTAGTGTTGTGTCATGACATACTGTTTGAAATAAATGTTGTAAGCAAGAGACTCCAAGGTGTTGACCTTGATATATCTTGCGCAATGGAACAATTGGACAAAGCAAAGTCATACCTACAGTCTTACCAGTCAGGTGAGGGATTTCAAAACATTCTGAATTTCACACTGAAGCTATTTTCCCACTCATTCAAGAATACAAGAGTCACCAAAGAAGAAGACATTTTGATTACGAGCACGGGACAATCCCATAAGAGACCCTAAACAACAATTCAAAATTGAATTCATTAACCAGGTGCTAGATTGTGCAATACAGTCCGTTGAAGAACATTTCATGCAGCTCCAACTGCTGCTACAGGCGTCCAGGCACTTTGCCATGAAGAGCCTGAGCACCCCTAGAAGCCAGCCCCACACCACGCGAATAGCTCACTCTCTGCTAAACACCAGCAGCCTCTATGCATCACAACTTGGGAGAGGCTATTTTAGGAAGCCAGTTTGTCAGAGCACAGCAATGCTTGTCTCTGGGATCTGCACTCCAGCCTCTGGCTCCTCTTGTGGGTCAGTGACTTCTGTGAGACCCATGAAAGGAGATAGCCCTAGCCCAGGTGCGATCCTGCTGGTATCTGGGGTGTATTGAAAACTGTGAAATTGTAAACTATCGCTTTACATTTCTAAGGAGTCTAGGGGGCTCTGTAGGGAAGTGTGGGATGAGTCAGTCTGGAAAGAGCCAGCCTGCAGCAAGGTGGAGTGAGTTGTGTCTCTCTGCCTTAGGGAGCAGCCTGCTTTGTCTCTCTCTCTCTCTCTCTCTGGTTTTGGTTACCATGTGTGTTTGCTCAGGATTCTAAGAATAAAAGTCATGTTTTGATGCAAGCTTCCAGCCAGAGTTGTCTAATGTTTTTAATCTTACTTCTCAGTGTGTGTGCCATGAACATCATAGCAGCATGTATCTGCGTCAGGTAGCTGTGGAGGTGAACGTGTGAAGCTGTGGCAGACAGCTGGGGTCTCCTGAAAGCCAGAGGGTTTGGAGAGACTCTCCACTGACAGCAAGCTGGAACCACTAGACTCAGTGGCACAAAGGGGCTCTGGCAGGAGAGAGGGCTATAAGGAAACATCCCAAAAAGATGAAGGCGGTGGAGAGGGGGCACGCACAGCTGGGAAAGGGGAGGCAGGTCTGGTGCACTGTCTTCTCCAGGGGCTCTGTGAGGGCCACATAGCAGCAGCCAGTCTCAGACATGCCACAGGCAGCTGCTGACAATGGGGCAGATGGGAGGTCAGTGGGTGGCAGTGGCAGGTGGGATGAGCCAGTTGTGGGGGTGAGGTGGGTGTGGTAGTGATTGGTAGTTGGTGAAGGGTGTTGGGGTGGCAGTCCTGGGTGGGAGGTTAGGAGGACAGTGGTGGGTGTGGAGTAGCAGTGGTTTGTGTGGAGATTGAGGGGTAATGGTTGGTGGGTGGGATGGAGGGTCAGTTGGGGACAGTGGTTGATGGGCGTTGGGGGGAAGTGGTTGGGGGGATTTGGGAGGCAGTGGCTGTTGGGAATTGGGGAGGTGGTAGATGGGAATTGGGGCAGTGGCTGGTGGGAGGGGTTGGGGCAGTGGTAGGTGGGGGGTTGGGGAGCAGTGGTTGATGGGGGTTGGGGTGCAGTGGCTGGTGGGAGGGGTCGGGGGCATGCAGTTGTATCCCTACTCATGAGCTTCGGCAGGGTTAAGTTCTCATGTGAGGTTAGAGCCAGGGTCTCAGCTGGGAAAATCATCATTGTGCTATTGGAATCAATGGGAAACCTGTTTACGCCAGCTCAGAATCTGACTCTCAGCTTCTAGCTTTTCTGCTGGCCAGAGACTTCCTGCCTTCACTGATGTGCGTGGATCTGGCCCTCCCTAGCCATGTCTGCTGGGTGGCACCTCCTTCACCCTCTGGGCCCCTCACTTCCCGAGAGCCTCTTTCCCACCCTCCCAAACAGCTGCCCAAACTAACACTGCAATGGCAACAGTACCAGGCATGGTTCGAGTGGCTCAGAAAAGGTTTGTGTGCCTAGCTGCTGGTCTAAAATGCACCTGTCCATGAGCCCCAACACTAGCCCAATCTAAAGGCTCCAGAGCCCTGCAGCAGTCTTATTTGCTAACACTATGGCATGGTTTGTGTCCACTCCCCAGACACAGATGCACCCGACTGCTGGTGCAGGGAGTCTGAGTAGTATAATGTCAACCAGACACCATCTGTGCCGGGTACGCTCATGACAGTCACCACTAGAGGGTGGACCAGGTGCTCCAGGTGCAGTGCTTTCCTTTACGATTGACAGGGCTCTTGCTGCTGTAGGGTTAGGCAGAAAAGGAGAATGAGTTGCCCAGACTCATTCCAGGCAGCCGGCTGTGGCTGCTCAGCGGCCAACATGGAGCACAGGCTGTGCGGTTGAGTCACACGCTGAGCAAGTCCTTCTGCTCACTCTGCCAGTGGGGGTCACTGGGAGGAGCCCAGTACCTCTGGAGGACATTGGCTGACAAGATGTAACAGGCTAGTGGCCCGCCCCACAGGTAGGATCAGTGAGGCATATGCTACGCCAGCTGTCCTGCAGCAGTGCCACCTCAGGGCTGTGCAGAGGGAGCAGACCAATTGCCAGAGTGTACCAGACTGTCTAGCCCACGGATTTTTGTCTCTGTCACACCGTCATAGCTTTCAAAGCCAGTAGGGACCATCATGAGCCTCTAGCCTGATAACCTGCTGTGCACAGGCCAAAGCTAATGGCTGAGCTAGAGCATATCCTTTAGAAAACGACGTTCAGCCTTGATGTAAAGACTCCAATTGACAGTCAACCAACCATTTCCCTGGGGAATCTGTGCCAATGGTACATTTCTCGCCTGTCAAACATGTGTGCCTCATTTCCAGTGTGAGCCATCAGCAGGGCGTTAATGCAAACACTGATGGAGGACAATGGAAACTCACTAGCCATTAGAACAAATCCCAGCCATTACTCACCCATATAAAAGCCACGCTGTGTGCGTCTGCCTGCTGGTGTTCCCCAGGACTGGGGCAAGAGGATCAAGTCAGTCGTTTAGCTCCATCTTTCTCTCAGTGCATTTCTACCCAGACACATCAGAGAATCATAGAAGATTAGGGTTGGAAGAGACCTCAGGAGGTAATCTAGTCCAATCCCCTGCTCAAAGAAGGACCAACACCCACTAAATCATCCCAGCCAGGTCTTTGTCAAGCTGAGCCTTAAAAACCTCTAAGGATGGAGAGTCCACCACCTCCCTAGGTAACCCATTCCAGTGCTTCACCACCCTCCTAGTGAAATAGTGTTTCCTAATATCCATCTAGACCTCCCCCACTGCAACTTGCTTCTTGTTCTGTCATCTACCACCACTGAGAACAGCCGAGCTCCATCCCCTTTGGAAACCCCCCTTCAGGTAGAATCATAGAATCATAGACTATCCGGGTTGGAAGGGACCTCAGGAGGTCATCTAGTTCAACCCCCTGCTCAAAGCAAGACCTAATCCCCCAACTAAATCATCCCAGCCAGGGCTTTGTCAAGCCTAACCTTAAAAACCTCTAAGGAAGGAGATTCGACCACCTCCCTAGGTAACCCATTCCAGTGCTTCACCACCCTCCTAGTGAAAAAGTTTTTTCTAATATCCATCTAGACCTCCCCCACTGCAACTTGAGACCATTACTCCTCGTTCTATCATCTGGCACCCCTGCGAATAGTCTAGATCCATCCTCTTTGGAACCCCCTTTCAGGTAGTTGAAAGCAGCTATCAAATCCTCCCTTTATTCTTCTCTTCTGCGGACTAAATAATCCCAGTTCCCTCAGCCTCTCCTCATAAATCATGTGCGCCAGTCCCTAATCATTTTTGTTGCCCTCCGCTGGACTCTTTCTAATTTTTCCACATCCTTCTTGTAGTGGGGGGACCAAAACTGGACACAATACTCCAGATGTGGCCTCACCAGTGCTGAAAGGAGGAGAATAATCACTTCCCTTGATCTGCTGGCAATGCTCCTACTAATATAGCCCAATATGCCATTGGCCTTCTTGGCAACAAGGGCACACTGCTGACTCATATCCAGCTGCTCATCCACCTGAGTAATCCCCAGGTCCTTTGCAGCAGAACGGCTGCTTAGCCAGTCGGTCCCCAGCCTGTAGCACTGCATGGGCTTCTTCCTTCCTAAGTGCAGGACTCTGTGCTTGTCCTTGTTGAACCTCATCTGATTTCTTTTGGCCCAATCCTCCAAATTGTCTAGGTTGCTCTGGACCCTATCCCTATCCTTCAGCGTATCTACCTCTCCCCCAGGTTAATGTCATCCACAAACTTGCGGAGGGTGCAATTCATCCCATCATCCAGATCATTAATAAAGATGTTGACCAAAACCAGCCCCAGGACTGACCCCTGGGCACTCCGCTTGACACCTGCTGCCAACTAGACATCAAGCTGTTGATAACTACCCGTTGAGCCCGACAATCCAGCAAGCTTTCTAGCCACCTTATAGTCCATTCATCCAATCCATACTTCTTTAACTTGCTGGCAAGAATACTGCAGGAGACCATATCAAAAGCTTTGCTAAAGTCACAATATATCACATCCTCCGCTCTCCCCATATCCACAGCGCTAGTTATCTCATCATAAAAGGCAATCAGGTTGGTCAGGCATGACTTGCCCTTGGTGAATCCGTGTTAACTGTTCCTGATCATCTTCCTCTCCTCCCAGTGTTTCAAAATGGATTCCTTGAAGATCTGCTCCATGATTTTACCGAGGACTTAAGTGAGGCTGTAGTTCCCTGGGTTCTTTTTATTCCCTTTTTAAAATATGGGCACTATATTTGCCTTTTTCCAATCATCCGGAAAATCCCCCGATTGCCACAAATTTTCAAAGATAATGGCCAATGGCTCTGCAATCACATCAGCCAACTCCCTCAGCACTCTTGGATTCATGAGATCTGGACCCATGGACTTGTGCATGTCCAGCTTTTCTAAATAGTCCTTAACTTGTTCTTTCACCACTGAGGGCTGCTCACCTCCTCCCCATACTGTGTTGCCCAGTGCAGCAGTCTGGGAGCTGACCTTGTCTGTGAAGACCGAGGCAAAAAAAGCATTGAGTACTTCAGCTTTTTCCGCATCATGTGTCACTATGTTGCCTCCGCGATTCAGTAAGGGTTCCACACTTTCCCTGACCTTCTTCTTGTTGCTAAAATACCTGTAGAAACCCTTCTTGTTACCCTTCACATCCCTTGCTAGCTGCAACTCCAGTTGTGCCTTGGCCTTCCTGATTACACCCCTGCATGCTCGAGTAATATTTTTATACTCCTCCCTAGTCATCTGTCCAAGTTTCCACTTCTTGTAAACTTCCTTTTTGAATTTAAGCTCACTGAAGATTTCATTGTTAAGCCAAGCTGGTCGCATGCCATATTTGCTATTCTTTCTGCACATCGGGATGTTTTGTTCCTGCACCCTCAATAAGGCTTCTTTGAAATACACCAGCTCTCCTGGACTCCTTTCCCCCTCATATTAGCCTCCCAGGGGATCCTGCCCATCAGTTCCCTAAGGGAGTCTAAGTCTGCTTTTCTGAAGTCCAGGGTCCGTATTCTGCTGCTCTCCTTTCTTCGTTTTGTCAGGATCCTGAACTCGACCATCTCATGGTCACTGCTGCCTAGGTTGCCACCCACTACTTCCCCTACCAATTCTTTCCTGTTTGTGAGCAGCAGGTCAAGAGGAACATGGCCTCTAGTTGGTTCCTCCAGCACTTATACCAAGAAGTTGTCCCCAACACTCTCCAAAAACTTCCTGGATTGCATGTGCATTGCTGGATTGCTCTCCCAGCAGATGTCAGGGTGATTGAAGTCCCGCATTAGTATCAGGGCCTCTGATCTGGAAACTTCTGTTAGTTGTCCGAAGAAAGTCCCATCTACCTCATCCTCGTGGTCTGGTGGTCTACAACAAATGCCCACCATGACATCACTCTTGTTGCTCTCACCTCTAAACTGAACCCAGAGGCTGTCAACAGGCTTTTCTCCAGTTTCATACTGGAGCGCTGAGCAATCATACTGCTCTCTTACACACAGTGCAACTCCTCCACCTTTCCTCCCTTTCCTGTCCTTCCTTATACAGTTTATACCCATCTATGACAGTGCTCCAGTCATGTGAACTGCCCCACCAAGATTCTGGGTGCTGCTGTGATTTCAAATCCAGAAACTCATTCATTTCGCCTTTGGCCTCTGTAATTAGTTCAGCTCTGCAGATTGTCTCATTAAAATTGCTGGGTATTTTTTGTAAAGGGCCTTGAATCTCTGAATAGATTTCAGCAACATAACAGAGATGGGAATGTCTACAGGCGATGTACCTAGCCCGCAAGGCTCTAAACCAGTTTGCATCTTAGCCAAAGGGCCAAGAAGGACTCCTATAAGGTTAAAATTGTTTCTACAGTGGAAATGAAGCAGTATGATTTGGTGTCCTATAGGGTCTGTTCTGCTTATGTATCTAAACAGCACACAGCACAAAGTGGTGCTGCTGTAATATACATAATTTGCAATAAAAAGGCACCAGCTTCCAGTTGCTTCAGGATCCAGATTTACAGGTCAGACAGACAAAAACTGGTCAAGGTATTTATTATTATTATTTGCTGCAAATTTACCCTTGTCTGTTTGTGAGTCATTCAGACCAATGCTGATTTCTGCAAATGTGTCCGCTGTTCCTAAGTATTGGCCTTGAAGTTTGGAAGAATAATTGTTATACTACAGGTGCTTTGCAAACTGTTCCCTTGGCTATTTAATTTACACTATTGGTGATGGATGTGCTGTTTTTCACCCATGTCACATGGTGTTGCTTCTGCGCCCTGATTGATGACTTGCATGTTTTCAACAGGGGAATAAGGAATGCTAAATAGTGATTAACCAAGAACCACAGTTTGTTTCATTCACAGCAATGGTTCTTTCTAGAATTCATTAAACTTTGGGGATTTGCAAACAACTGTTTCTGATCAGCTGAGTTCTGAGAAATAACAGGTGACAGGACCTGACTGGCAGCAATGGAGTGAAGGTGGCTGATTTGTGTAAAAATAAATTAATGAATCTGCTTTTGTTTCTTCCACTCCTTCTACTAGAAATAAATCAGAGCTCAATGGTTCTGAAGGAAACTGGGGATTGTGGACTGATTATTTTCATTACGGAAAGGGGAACAGAAACACCTAACTCTTCTCTTCTCTTCCTATATCATGCCCATCATAACATGGCCCAGCTGACAAATTAAGCAAAGTGATAACTGTTATGTGTGGTCCCTTTTCCATTCCTCTGCCCTGGAGGAAATTTGCATGCATGTTGATTACACTGCTGTGCAATATGCTGTTATTGGTAGAGGTAAGAAGTGCACCTTGCCTTGGGACTAGAGCACTGAAGATCCAGGCAGTTCTCAACTCCTGGGACAGTTCCATTCTTCTTAAGGAAGCTCCACATCCCATGACCTGTAGTAAAAGCCCAGTTTTAAATTGTTTCCACCGTGGAAAGGAAGCGGCATGATTGGTGGGAGGGTCCAGTGCCTATCGCATTGCTAAAGAGGAAATCTTGTCTGGTGCTGAGCCCAGGTTATATTCTGAACACGATAATTCCATCCAGTTTCACGATCACAAAGCCATCAGATGTTCCCCCAGGGCCGCATTCTGTTCTGATTTACACACGATCAGCTCCCCTGACTTCAGTGCAGTTGCTAATGATTGACACAGGTGTGAATTCAGAAGCTAGTCCTGAGTGTGTTCTAAACATTACTCTGCAGTGCCGTGGTTTGCGGGAGGAGGGCTGAACTCCGTCGCTCTGAGACAAAACTTCCTGTTTCCGCCATAGGAAATATTTACAAATACCCACCCGGGAGCCCTAGAGACTTTCTCTTCATGGCTTCCAGATGAACGGATGGAAAATTCATCACCAAAAAGCATCCCTGTTGGCGAGAGCTGCTTCCGCCATCAGGCCTGGGCTTCTGAGACATGACGTGAGGACTGACATTCCTCTGCTAGATACTTTGTTTTTCGTTGGTCATGTTCACATGGCAAGTTATAAGCTTGGATTACATCTCTCATTTCCGCATAGCGTAGCAATGGGCGACCTCACTGCAGTAAGTGGGTGAAGCTATTTAATGAAAAGTAAACCACTGAGGTAAAGCAAATAAGGGGAAAGGAAGTGACCTGGATCTCAGCAGTGAGTCCAAACGGCTGTTTGGGAGGGTTTTCTGAAGGCACAGCCAGAGGTTGCCCTGATCTTCTGAAAACGAGAGCTGGTCAAATAATAGTATTTGCTGATCCAAATGAACTCAGCCTTTCTGGTTCCTGAGTTCATTCCTGATTCCTGTGTCTGCATTCGCTGTTCCAATGTATTTGCCAAGTGGCTGAGAACTATTTTGTGACTATGGGTTGTTCATGAGCAGGTCACTTTTTGCTTCTCACTGTGGGTGAAAAATCACCCCTGTGCAAGAGAGCAACCTGAAATCTAGGCATCCCTTTGGTCCCACTCCAGTGTTACATGGACTTTACACTGGCCCTCTGCACAGGGGTCAATTTCACACTATTGGTGTGGTTTGATTGGTCACATGCTTATTTTCTGCTGCTTGATTGGATGACTGAAACTTTTAAACAGAGGAACTTATGACACAGAGCTAATAGTGGATAAAGAGTAAAGTGTAAGACCCTTCCATGTACAAAGTCCGGGGTGCTTGCTGGTCTGTGAGATCGTCATGAATCCTCCTGGTTATGTGCAGTAGTGGGTATGTGGCCCCAGGGAAGAGCAACTGGGGGCCCTGATCACACACATTCTCTCAAATCTTTTAAAATTATTCTACCAGCTGTACTGAAAGTGTGCAGTTTTGGGGGAAATTAATGTCTCTAGCAAAAACTAGGATGCTTCTGTAGACTCAGTGACACCAAACTGCAGTGACAGTGTCCCTCCCCGCAGCAGTGAACTGGGCTCCGTGCAGTGGGGTGCAGTGACAGTGTTACTCCCCATAGCAGGACTCTGGGCTCTGTGCAGTGGGGTGCAATAACTGTCCCTCCCTGTAGCAGTGCTGGGCTCTGTGCCATGGGATGCGGGAGCAATGCACATAGTTTATTGTGTCTTGCAGTATGGGAGCTCTATTTTGTTTTATCACACGCTGGGTTTGCTTGTCAGGTTTGGCTCACCCCTTTCCTTTCCCTCCTCTCCCCCTTGCTGGTGCTCCCATTCCTCGCCCCCAACCCCGGGGCTGTCTTCCTACCCTGCCAAGAGACATTACATCAGGGGATGGAGGACACAGAACTCTCCTCTGCTGTGAGCGAGGGTCTCAGAGAGGAGTCAGGCAGGAACTGGTGCTGCCAGAACAGCCCCAGGGAGCTGCTTATTTGCGCAGGAAACCTCCTGCCTGCTTTTTTTTCACGGTCTTGATAATGTGCCTCTGCACACAGACGCTTGGGCAGATTCCGCTGATTCCTGTGGCCTCTTCTGCTGGCAGCACAGGAGGGAAGTTTGACTTCACGGCCGTTGTCACCCCCATTGCTTGCGGCTCTGGCTCTGCTTTCTGGAGACACGGGCTGTAGTAGGCCCAGTCCCGAGCAGCCGGCCCAGCGGCAGCACTCTGGCTCTTGGGCAGCGCCGTGCTCTGCTGGGTGTTCGCTGGTTTGGACGGTGGGCAGGGTTGGATTCAGGTTGTGGGGGAGGAAGAGCTGGCTCGGCACACTACAGAACATTTGCATGTCGTCTTCGTATTTTTCTCTCTTCCAATCCCTGCCAAAAGCCTTTCTGCTGGAGGGGAAGGACTTGTTTTGTTTCAATCAGACAGGCTGCTCTCCTGCGCTCTGACTTTAATCCACATGAAAGGGCCGCACACCCAGGGGAGCCAAGTCCCGCTTATTCAAAGAGCTGCATCACCCTCCAGGATGCCTGAGATGCCCCGGCCTCAGGGCTCAGGGCTACGCTAGGCACAGAGCTCTAAGGAGCGCCCCTGCATAGCCCTCCTTGTGCCCAGGGCCCTGCAGAATAATGAGCCTTTGTGGTTCTCCAGCATTTCCCCACTCAGCCAGTCCACCCTGAGCGGAGACAAACCCAAAGAGAGTCACACATATCAGGAGCAGAGGACGCAGCAGACTGGATCGGGCCATCTAGACAGTGTCATAGAATCATAGAAGACCAGGGTTGGAAGAGACCTCAGGAGGTTCTAGTCCAACCCTCTGCTCAAAACAGGACCAACCCCAGCTAAATCATCCCAGCCAGGGCGTTGTCCTGGCTCAGACACCTGCAGTAACAGATGGGGAATCTCCCGCCCCCCACCCATCAGGTCTCATCCTGATCCCTGATGGAGATTGGCTCAAACCCAGTTGCTCCATTAGCTGTGATAATGTGGGATATTCTTGTTACCCTGATGGTAGCAGGGCACACCCCTTGCCTGCCTTTGGACAGCAGAAACCTGCTCAGACTCCACAGTTTGGGTAGCCACACCCTGGTCCCTCCACCAGTCCCTTTACTGTGCCGTGCAGCAATACAGTTTACAGCGTCCCCTGGGCTTTCGGCTCTTTCCTCAAGGCCTGAGAAGAGCAGAGTCTCCTTTCTCTGAGGTCTCTGTGAGACTGGGCGCAGCCAGCCCTTCACTTCCTTCCTGTGCCCTTCTGATCAGTCTTGAGCTGATCAGCTAACTGGTTCTTTAGCTCAACCAGTCCCTCCACCTACTAGCTGATTAGATAATTATCTTCAATTGCCCAATCAGCCTGCTCCGGGGAACTAACGAGTGCCCGAGTGATCAGAGTGCCAGCTCACCTGTTAACTCCCAGTTCTCTGTCACACTTAAATATATCTGATTCCTTTTTGAAACATCTTAAGTTCTTGGCCTCAATGACTTCCTGTGGCAGTGATTTCCACAGTCTAATCACATGCTAACTCAATCAGCTAGCTTGACTATATTTCCTGGAGCTAGACGTTACAACCTACCTCTGTTACAGACCTACCCTAAAGCCCCTAACTTTCACTTTAACTGGTTTAGTCCAATATTTAGGTGCCACTGAGATCCTCAAAACCTCTGCTCAGCTGCCACCTAACCTCAAAGGTATCTAATTTTCCTGGGTCCAAAGTTCCAGCTGGTGGCCATGTGCAAAGCTGCCCAGCTCGTGATTCCACGAGCAGCTTGGCTCTATTGCAGACTGAAATCCGGCGAAATTTTTTCCATCTGTCTCGCCTGCAGGGCCCGAGCTGGCAGGCATTTCCAGTGCACACTTTCCATGCACCACAGGCAGCTGGAGTGACCAGATTGGGAATTTGGGGTTGGCTGGCTGGCTGGGTGTGTGCTTCCCACTATAACTGGAATGCAGCTGGGGCAGTGTGAGGGGTGGGAGAGGCTAGCAGCCCCAAGTCTGTTCCCACAAGGCCATTCTTGGGGCAACAAGCACTCGTGCTACACTGCTGGGTTCAGTGTCCTTGCTAGGGTGGGTTTGCTGGACATTCTGCCTCCCAGCTCTGGCAGAGATATCCCTGTGATGTTCTGTATGTACACCCCTATGTTCATCCTTATAATATGATTGTGTGGTATCTAATGCAAAGTTTGTCATGTCAAGTGTCTTCGGAAGGCTCATGATGTACTGAGTATTGATGTTATGGTAATTGTTGTTACAGTAATGTTATAGTGATGTTATAGGTTGTAATTTCATGTATATAGTTATGAGGCTGAAAATGTGTCCTCATGGCTTAAAGCAAGCCCAGGCAAAAACCCTCTAAAAGCAGACGGGCAGTTCACACCTCATCAGGGCATGTATGGGACAAACCCAGCCCAGCCTCACAGGAACAAGGACACTGGCCTAGGCAACAACAAAGGAACTGTTGGACTCTTGAGTGAGTCAGCCCCCTTCCTTTTGTCAATTTGGGACTGCAATGAGGTAATGTTCACCTGACTCTGAAGGGAAGGCAAACCCAAGAGGGAAGAAAGGACATGATAAAAGGAAGTGTCGTTTGCCATGCTCTTCCTCTCTCTCTTCCACCTCCATCTACAGACACCACACCAAGCAACTGATCAAAGGGGAGAGCCTGGCCGAAGGGCAACCAGCCAGCCTGTGGTGAGAAGCATCTAAGTTTGTAAGGACATTGAAAATGTTAAGATCAGCTTAGAATGCATTTTGCTTTTATTTCATTTGATGAAATCCGACTTGTTGTGCTTTGACTGATAATCACTTAAAATCTATTTTTGTAGTTAATAAATCTGTTTGTTTATTCTACCTGAAGCGGTACATTTGGTTTGAAGCGTGTCACAGACTCCCCTGGGGATAACAAGCCTGGTACATATCAATTTTTTTGTTAAATTGATGAACTCATATAAGCTTGCAGCGTCCAGCAGGCATAACTGGATGCTGCAAGACAGTGGTTTCTAGGGTTGTGTCTGGGACAGGAGATATTGGCTAGTGTCATTCGGTTGCAAAATCCAAGGAGCAGCTTACATGCCAGAGGCTGTGAGTGAACAGCCCAGGAGTGAGGGTTCTCACAGAGGAGCAGGGTAAGGCCAGCTCCTAGAGTCAAGGACTGGAATGACCTAGCAGATCACTGGTCCCGATAACACGAGAGGGGAACATCACAATCCCCTATGTCCCCAGTGGCTCTAGCCCTGTCTTCCTAATACCAGACTTGGACTGTCTGCCATCACAAAATGGCTTTCCACCCCCAGAGCCAAGGAAGGAGGCAGCATCACAGGGGAGACAAACTGTGATTGAGTCAGGCTTTATCGGGGTATTCAGACAGTGGCTGGAGTGACAGGGGTTGGCCCAGCCCTGCCCCAGAGGAGACCCCAGCTGCCTGTGGGCAGGGAGAGGTGGAGCTTTGTGCTGTTTGAAGGGCCGGATGCTGACAGATGCTGTACCTAAGGGCATGTCAACACGTCCCGCGCTGCAGCACATCTGGTGAAATGCTCTATGCTGACGGGAGAGAGCTCTGCCAACAGCATAATGGAACCACCTCTGCCAATGGCAGAACCTATGTTGGTGGGAGACGCTCTCCCGTCCTAGTACTATGCACACTAGCGCTTATGTCAATGTATGTCCGTTGCTCATGGGGGGCGATATAGGCCAACCTAGGCTGTAGTGTAGGGCTTGGGCTGTCTTTAGCCACTGGAGAGCACCCCAAAGCTCAGCCAAGCTGCAACCAGGACATGCAGCCTTGGTACAAGTAGATGAGGAAAAAGTGGATAGAGCCAGCTGTCAAAAATCATCGTAATTAATAATAATTGTCTCTGGGCATAGCTGTGCCCTGCGTGGCTCAATCTGGGAATCTAGGAATGAGGTTGACCGAGGTAGCTCAGCACAGAAGAAGCAGAGGGTGTGTTCATCGACTGCCAGGCCAGAAGGGACCACTGTGATCATCTGCCTTCCTGTGTGATATGGGCCAGGGACTAATTCCTTGTCAGAGCTAGAGCAGATCTGTGAGAAAACATCCAGTCTGGATTTAAAAATCGCCAGTGCTGGAGAATCCACCGCGACCCTCGGGGGTTAATTATCCCTTGCCACTAATCACTGACACCCTTTGTTCTAGCCTTGGCAAGGACAAGCCGCCCATTAGCAGCAATGCTGTGGGGCAGCAGAGGACACGAGGGGACATCGCTTTTGTCCTGCTAAAGTTTAGCAGGAAGCCAGGCAGGAGGCGAAAGGGACAACTCTTCCGCAGCACTGCACCAACGCAGGCAGAGCTGCCCTGGGGTAAGGCTGCTGAGCCCTTTCTACTTGGACAGTCCCTTGCTCGGTGTCAGCTGAACGTGTCTTGCCCTGCCATGGGGTGGGAGGAGTGGGGAGTGCGGGGAGTGTGTTTGTGGGGAAGGAAGTGGGGAGGGGGAGCAGGGAGAACACGTGTTTGGGGGTGGGACGCTATGTCTGTGGAGAGAAGGGCTGAGGGGTTGGCAGGGCTGGGGCCTGGAGAGCATGGCTTATGCACATGGTCACTCCAGCAGTGTCTGATCATGGAGGGGATCATGGGTCATGTCTCAGGAAGGTGATCCAGAGGGAGCTGTGGGTGTGAGATGCAAGCCTGCAGGCAGAGGGATCTACATGAGCACCCTGGGGTCACGCCTCTCCAGCTCCTAGAGGAACTGCCCTCAGTGCACAGTGAAGGTCCCTGATGTTACCTAGCTAACAAAAGGGCCATTTCCCATCACACCGTTAGTGTCCCAGACATTCCTGCACAGACACCAGCTGGCCCAGCGATTGCCCGGCTGTATGCCAGCCCTGGCTGCTACAAACACTCCCAGAGGGCTCCCGAGCTGTGGGTGCCAAACCTTAGTAAAGGCTCAGTCTGCAGCAGCAAACCTGGGAAAATAAAATCAGCCTGAAATGAAACTGCTGATCCCTGGCTCCTGGCCAGAAATGTGGGAAGGACTCGGCTCTAGCAAAGTGAGAAGTGTGTGTGGCAGGGGGCCTGCTAGGCACAAGCACTGGCACGAAGCCAGAATGTGGATTTGGGCTTTCCTGTATCTGTGAGGCTCAACAGACCCTCTTACAGAGGCAAGGGAGGTTAGGTAATACCTTTTATTGGATCAACTTCTCATAAAAGGGATGACATCACCCACCCCTTGCTTCTCCAGTATCCTGGGACCAACACGGCTACAACAACAACACTGCATAGATTATGTAATTGCATTTCACTCCTGAGGCTGATTCCAAACCTGGTGTGATCGAGTGCAATGCCACATCATGAAGACCTGGTGTGAGTGAGTTCACTGCCATTGGATCCAGACCTGGTGTGAGTGGGTCCAAAGCCATGGGATCCAGACCTGGTGTGAGCAGGTGCAATGCCATGGAATCCAGATCCACACCAAAGGCCATTTCATTCTACATGGCCCCATCCCCTCACCCCATATTACAGCCACATCGAGGCGACCAGTCCCACACCATTGTTCCTCAGCATGGGTCTGTTTGTAGTGTCAGCAGGATCAAATAATCTCTTAGCACTCTGGCAAGCAGGGGAATGAATTCACCTTGAGTGGGAATGAATCCTGCAGGAAGCCCAGCAAAGGGGCTGGAAACACTGAGCTCTGAACAGTGACCCAATGTGAGAAATAATTTTCCTAATAATTTAATGGAGGTTTGCCACGACTAAGTCTCCACCCAAGCAGTTCCTTATTAGCCCAAAGGCCACTTGGTGTAGGTCACAACCAAAACCGGAATATAAGTATACATGTTCACCTGTACTCTATATCCAAGCAACAATACAGTGATAACCATTGGCCGAGTACTCTCAAGCAGATCTGGTCTGGAGACACCTTCCCTTCCTGCATGGCTCCAGACAGTATGGAAAGCTCTGACAAAGAACCCCTAGAAAGCCTTGCTTTTCTGTACACCTCAATGAACAGGTGATGTCACTGCTGGTATTGGACCGTAGTTAACGCCAACTTAAGCAGTTTAGGGCTGCGCTCTGCTCTCTTGAAGGTTTTTTCCTTTATCTCACATTGCTATATTTTCCCAGCTATTAAACTAAGCATTTCTAACCAATTATTTACTCCACTGGTGCCTAGTTAACCATGTTTTCGTTATTTTTATTGCTCAGCCCAACCCCTAAAGAAGGTAATGCTGCTATTCCGAAGAGTCACTAACAATCCTTTCTCATTAGTTCAGTCTTTTGGGCCTGTTACTCATGCTAATATCCAAACTCAATTTAAAACCATGGACACTCAGGCGAGTGTGGGCCTCTATTCTGCACCCCTCCACAGGCTGGAGGCTTGCTCTGTTTGGAGCAGCACCTAGAGTGTTGGATGCTGACCTGAACTGTTAGTTCAGTGCAATGACTGGTGAAATGTGTCCACAGAGCAGCGTGAAGCTATGAAGGAAAACGTTCTGCCTTTGAGAAACTCTCCTGACTTCTCCTGACCATCCCAGGAACTGTAAATGGATTATTCAGCAGAATTGAGGAAAGGCCACATTTTTCAGCTGGATTCTAGGAGCCAAAGTGAAAATAATCATGGTAATAAATTATCCGTCTTTGGGATGGTGAGGGTACTGAATGTGCCATGAGCCAATCCCTGGGCTCAGTTATAATCCAAGGGTTTTTGGGGTTCGGCTTTCTTGGGATTGAGTTCCCCAGTTGGAGTTTGTTACAAAAGTGTTAGCTGCTGCTTAGGAGTTTGGGAGGATCTCACATTCTAGCTCTTGGCATGAGCTTGGCTGGGATTGTTGGATAAGAAGTTCCATAAAGTCAGTCCCTTACTGCTGCTGCTGCTGGACTCAGCAGGGCTGCCTCAGTGGTATGGGATGGGGAGTATGAAATCGCACAGGCCATTCGACAAATTGGGGCATAAATTCAGGATTCCAGGGTCAGAAAGACTAAAGTATGTCAGGAAATGTCAGAAGAATGGGGCATGGAGTCTCACCTTTCTAGGGCAGTGGGTCAAAGCTGGCTCCGGTCGGTACAGAGTCCAGACCTTTACTGGAGCTGGTTAAATACAGCAGCATTGAGCCCCGTTTTTTGTAGCAGTCACATGGACAGTCTGCAGAGATGTTTGGGCAATAGCTGCTGTGCTTTGTCCCAAAAACAACACGTAGGAAAGGAGGTGTTTGTATAGATCCAAGAGATGTGAATGAGGCCCTCAAAGATGGGCACTGCCTCAGCTGAGGAAGTCGGATCTACACTTCAAACTGCAGGAATATTTCCATTCAGGAGGCAAGGCTTGGGTTTGGGCAGGTCCAGGTTGGTAAAGAAACTGTAAAAACTGAACATCCCATTGGGAGATGTTTATGGGACTTCCCTTTGGGATTGCCTCCGCTAGTGAAGCGTGAAAGCCCCGTGCCCCAGACCTTCAAGGACCTGAAACAGGTGGAAATAACTGTTGATGATCTGCAGAGTTGAGGCAAAAATGCCTAACCCACAGGGGCAGGCTGCATCATGTTCTGCAGAGTGAAAAAGAAAAGAATTTTAACTTGAATTGGAAAAAAATGCCAGATGGGGCTGAGTAACAGCAGTTATGCAGGAATCGTACCAGTGACAAAGTTCAGTTGGTCCAAGGAAGATGGAGACACTTTTACAACCAGAAGGACCTCAAAACAAGGATGCCTTAGAGATCCTTGGGCTTGGCACATACATCGGAAAGGTCATACCAGAACAGATCTCAGCAAATACCTCCCTGACTTGTCACAATTAAGTGCTGCATACAGAATGCTGTTGAGGCATGTACTGCACAAAGCCGCTTCTTTTAAGCGCTTCCACATTTCACAATCTACATCTCATGCTTTGCATAAAAAAACAGTGTCCTGGCTCGTGTTATGGCAGAAGGCCCCTGTTCTGAGTGGTTTATGATGAATCTGCCACTTAGCTCCACTTCCCATTCCTGAGGCGATAGGGTTTATGGATTACGGCACAGAGCGCACGGTACATGGCCAGTGTGCTCACCACAGGACCCACCAACTAAGAGCTGAAGCAATGTGGTTGCTTGAATGAGTTTCAAGTAGCCTGGCACAGCTTTACTCAAAATACAGCGTAGGAATAGTTAGGCCACTTATAAACACAGTTAAAGAAAGAGCCCATTCAAAAAGAAGAACTCCCAGCAGATGGTTTGGAAATGTTACATGTTCCCCCTTCTGTCTGCCCGCCCCTCTTTTCTTGTTCCATTTTTCCATTCTGTTCTTTGAAATATCCTAGGTCAGTCTGTCTGTCTGTGTTTCGCTGGTTCTCAGCACCCCGCAGGACTGAATGCAAATGTCTCTTGACATACAACTGCTCCCTGCTTGGAGAGTGTAACTAAAGGGGAACCCCTCACCAGTGGCAGCACTGCATGGTGGGACAGATAGTGTCCACAAGCCAGACCCAAGGACTCAGGATGAGAGCTGTTGCTGGCTATGCAGAGACCTGTACGAACTATATGCAGCCCATGAGCCAGACTTTCAGCTGTAGAGCTTGCCCAGTGAGGTGAGGGTATCCAGTCACTGTTACTGAGTTTAGCTGTTCCTAATGGATCAGTGCCAAATGGAACATGGCTCCCAGCCGTAGCCAGGTGTGCCAGCACACTGCATTCACTTGTCCACCTGGGTAATTAGCACCCAGTGGAGGAGCGGTCAGACAGCTGATGAGAACCCACAGTCATGGAGCCCTTGTGTGTGTGTTGCTCAGCATTTGTGAGTCCTGCCTAGTGCCAAAGGCATATGGCTGCAGTGGTGCCTCAGCCAACGCAGAGGTACTTCAAACACCCCATTGTGATCCTGTAGAGCATAAGAATGGCCATACTGGGTTATACCAATGGTCCATCTTGCCCAATATCCTGCCTTCTGATAGTGGCCAGTGCCAGATGCTTCAGAGGGTATGAACAGAACAGGGCAATTTATCGAGTCATTCATCCCTTGTCATCCCTTGTCGAAGGCTAGGGACACCCAGAGCATGGGATTGTGTCCCTGACCAGCTTGGATAATAGCCATTGATGGACCTATCCTCCAGGAACGTAGCTCATTCTTTTGTGAACCCAGTTATATTTTTGGCCTTCACAACATCCCGTGGCAATTAGTTCCACAGGTTGACTGTGCATTGGGAGAAGCAGCTCAGAGGGGGCACTGCCTGATTCCTGCATGTCGAACAAACAGCCTCATGGGGAGCGATTTCTCACCAGCATGTTGCCAACTAAGAGAATGTACAGCTATCGGGAAGAACCAAAAGGTCAACAATGGCCAAAGCACAAGCTTCCCCGAGGCACAGCTGGGAGGGCTCCACCTCTGGAGGGCTGAGCCCCACTGTTCCTGGCAAGGACTTGGTGCTGCTCTGAGTGCTGGAGTGAGAAGATTCCTGGCTGACATGGAGCCAAGATTTAACACTCCAGAGAGGTGGGTTTTGTAGCTCACTGCTGGACACTGCAGTCCTTGCTCAGGCCAAATTCCCATTGAAGCCAGTGCCTGGGTAAGGACTGCAGCATCAAGCCCATTCTCCTTAGGAAGATGGTGAGTTGCCAGGTGCATATTATCTGGGAACTGGCTTTTTCGTGGAGTTAGGGAACCCACGGCTCAGGGAGGGGCTGCTAATCCAGATGCTCACTGGGGCTCCCTGCAGTGGTGAGGTGGGGCAGGTTCTGGAGCAGGTCAAGATCGGCTGTGCCCCTCAGCCCTCATTGACCTCCATCCTCTGTGGCTTATGTGTCTTGCAGAGGTCCTAGCAAACTGCTGGGAACCCCTGGCTTGGAGATGAGGTGGGAACTGCTGAGAGTCAGCATGTGTACCAGTAGGGGCAGACAGGCAGGGCCCGGAGGGAGCCAGGCCTGGCTGTGAGGTGGGAGGGAGTTCTCTGAGGGAGGCAATAATCACTTTGGTGATGCATCAGTTTGCATCCTGAATGCTGATTCCTGCTTTGCCTGCCCTGTGCACAGGCCAGGAGAGCTCCAGCCAGCCTGCTTGGGCTGGTCCAATGGTGAAATAACCATGCACTGTCTGTCGGGAAAAACATCAAGACACTTTCTTTGGAATCAGCGGGTAGTCCAGCTGCTCAGGGCTCCATTGTTGTGGTTGCCACATAGCTCAGGGACCAGCCAGGCCA